>NC_090825.1:134125000-134425000 GCF_028021215.1 Eschrichtius robustus
AGTGTATTGTTTAGCCTCCATGTGTTTGTATTTTTTTTTTAACAGGTTTTTTTTTCCTGTAATTGATATCTAGTCTCATAGCATTGTAGTCAGAAAAGATACTTGACACGATTTCGATATTCTTAAGCTTACCAAGGCTTGATTTGCGACCCAAGATATGCTCTATCCTGGAGAATATTCCATGAGCACTTGAGAAGTGTATTCTGTTGTTTTTGGATGGAATGTCCTATAAATATCAATTAAGTCCATCTTGTTTAATGTATCATTTAAAGTTTGTGTTTCCTTATTTATTTTGATATTGGATGATCTGTCCATTGGTGAAAGTGGGGTGTTAAAGTCCCCTACTATGATCGCGTTACTGTCGATTTCCCCTTTTATGGCTGTTAGCATTTGCCTTATGTATTGAGGTGCTCCTATGTTGGTTGCATAAATATTTACAGTTGTTATATCTTCTTCTTGGTTTGATTCCTTGATCATTATGTAGTGTCCTTCTTTGTCTCTTGTAATAGTCTTTAAAGTCTATTTTGTCTGATATGAGTATTGCTAGTCCAGCCTTCTTTTGATTTCTATTTGCATGGAATATCTTTTTCCAGCCCCTCACTTTCAGCCTGTATGTGTCCCTAGGTCTGAAGTGGGTCTTTTATAGACAGCATATATACAGGTCTTGTTTTTGTATCCATTCAGCCAGTCTGTTTCTTTTGGTTGGAGCATTTAATCCATTTACATTTAAGGTAGTTATTGATATGTATGTTCCTATTACCATTTTCTTAATTGTTTTCGGTTTGCTATTGTAGGTCTTTTCCTCCTCTTGTGTTTCCTGCCTAGAGAAGTTCCTTTAGCATTTGTTGGAAAGCTGGTTTGGTGGTGCTGAATTCTCTCAGCTTTTGCTTGTCTGTAAAGATTTTAATTTCTCTGTTGAATCTGAATGAGATCCTTGCCAGGTAGAGTAATCTTGGTTGAAGGTTTTTCCCGTTCATCACTTTAAATATGTCCTGCCAGTCCCTTCTGGCTTGCAGAGTTTCTGCTGAAAGATCAGCTGTTAACCTTATGGGGATTCCCTTGTATGTTATTTGTTGTTTTTCCCTTGCTACTTTTAATATTTTTTCTTTGTAATTAATTTTTGATAGTTTGATTAACATGTGTCTTGGCGTGTTTCTCCTTGGATGTATCCTGTATGGGACTCTCTGCGCTTCCTGGACTTGAGTGACTATTTCCTTTCCCATATTAGGGAAGTTTTCAACTGTAATCTCTTCAAATATTTTCTCAGTCCCTTTTTCTCTTCTTCTTCTGGGACCCCTATAATTCAAATGTTGGTGCCTTTAATGTTGTCCCAGAGGTCTCTGAGACCGTCCTCAATTCTTTTTGTTTTTTTTTTCTTTATTCTGCTCTGCAGTAGTTATTTCCACTGTTTCATCTTCCAGGTCACTTATCCGTTCTTCTGCCTCATTTATTCTGCTATTGATTCCTTCTAGAGAAGTTTTAATTTAATTTATTGTGTTGTTCATCATTGTTTGTTTGCCGTTTAGTTCTTCTAGGTCCTTGTTAAACATTTTTTTGTATTTTCTCCATTCTATTTCCAAGATTTGAGATCATCTTTACTATCATTACTCTGAATTCTTTTTCAGGTAGACTGCCTATTTCCTCTTCATTTGTTAGGTCTGGTGTGTTTTTACCTGGCTCCTTCATCTGCTGTGTGTTCCTCTGTCTTGTCATTTTGCTTAACTTACTGTGTTTGGGGTCTCCTTTTCGCAGGCTGCAGGTTCGTAGTTCCTGTTTTTTTTTGGTGTCTGCCCCCAGTGGCTAAGGTTGGTTCAGTGGGTTGTGTGGGCTTTCTGGTTAAGGTGACTGGTGCCTGTGTTCTGGTGGATGAGGCTGGATATTGTCTTTCTAGTGGGCAGGACCGCATCCGATGGTGTGTTTTTCGGTGTCTGTGACCTTATTATGATTTTAGGCAGCCTCTCTGCTAATGGGTGGGGTTGTGCTCCTGTCTTGCTAGTTGTTTGGCATAGGGTGTCCAGCACTGTAGTTTGCTGGTCATTGAGTGGAGCTGGGTCTTAGCGTTGAGATGGAGATCTCTGGGAGAGCTTTCACCGTTTGTTATTATGTGGAGCTGGGAGGTCTCTGGTGGACCAATGTCCTGAACTTGGCTCTCTCACCTCAGAGGCACAGGCCTGACACCCGGCCGGAGCACCAAGACCCTGTCAGCCACACAGCTCAGAAGAAAAGGCAGCAAAAGAAAGAAAGAAAGAATAAAATAAAATAAAGTTATTAAAATTTAAAAAGTTATTAAAAATAAAAAAATTAAAAAGTCATAAAAGAAAGAAAGAAAGAAAGAAGAGAGCAGCCAAACTAATAAACAAATCCACCAATGATAACAAGCACTATAAACTATACTAAAAAAAAAGACGGAGAGAACCCTAGGAGAAATGGTAAAAGCAAAGCTATACAGACAAAGTCACCCAAAGAAGCATACCCATACAAACTCACAAAAAGAGAAAAAGAAAAAAAAAATATGTATATATATAAAAGGAAGAGAGTAACCAAATTAATAAACAAATCTACCAATGATAATAAACTCTAAATACTAAACTAAGATAAACATAAAATCAGAAACAAATTAGATGCAGAAAGCACACCCCAAGTCTACGGTTGTTCCCCAAGTCCACCATCTCAATTTTGGGATTATTCGTTGTCTATTCAGATATTCCAGAGATGCAGGGTACATCAAGTTGATTGTGGAGATTTAATCCGCTGCTCCTGAGGCTGCTGGGAAAAATTTTCCTTTCTCTTCTTTGTTCGCACAGCTCCCGGGGTTCAGCTTTGGATTTGGATCCGCCTCTGCGTGTAGGTCACCTGAGGGCATCTGTTCTTTGCTCAGACAGGACGGGGTTAAAGGAGCAGATGATTTTGGGGCTCTGGCTCACTCAGGCCAGGGGGAGGGAGGGGTACGGATGTGGGCGAGCCTGCGGCAGCAGAGACCGGTGTGACGTTGCAACAGCCTGAGGCGCGCCACGCGTTCTCCCAGGGAAGTTGTCCCTGGATCACGGGACCCTGGCAGTGGTGGGCTGCACAGGCTCCCAGGAGGGGAGGTGTGGATAGTGACCTGTGCTTGCACACAGGCTTCTTGGTGGCAGCAGCAGCAGCCTTAGCGTCTCATACCCGTCCCTGGGGTCCGCGCTGATAGCCGCGGCTCGTGCCTGTCTCTGGAGCTCCTTTAAGCGGTGCTCTTAATCCCCTCTCCTCGTGCACCAGGAAACAAAGAGGCAAGAAAAAGCCTCTTGCCTCTTCCGCAGCTCCAGACCTTTTCCCAGACACACTCCTGGCTAGCTGTGGCGCACTAGCCCCTTCAGGCTGTGTTCACGCCGCCAACCCCAGTCCTCTCCCTGGGGTTTGACCTCTGAAGAAGCTGGAGCCTCAGCTCCCAGACCCCACCCGCCCCGGTGGGTGAGCAGACAAGCCTCTCGGGCTGGTGAGTGCTGGTCAGCACCGATCCTCTGTGCGGGAATCTCTCCGCTTTGTCCTCCACACCCCTGTTGCTGCGCTCTCCTCCGTGGCTCTGAAGCTTCCCCCTCCCCCACCCCTGTCTCTGCTAGTGAAGGGGCTTCCTAGTGTGTGGAAACCTTTCCTCCTTCACAGCTCCCTCCCAGAGGTGTAGGTCCCGTCCCTATTCTTCTCTCTCTGTTTTTTCTTTTTTCTTTTGCCCTACCCAGGTACATGGGGAGTTTCTTGCCTTTTGGGAAGTCTGACGTCTTCTGTCAGCATTCAGTAGGTGTTCTGTAGGAGTTGTTCCACATGTAGATGTATTTCTGATGTATTTGTGGGGAGGAAGGTGATCTCCGCGTCTTACTCCTCCACCATCTTGAAGGTCTCTCTCGGCAATTTCTGTCTTTTAATTGTTGTTTTTAGACTAGGGACATTTAATGTTATCATTTATATGACTGGTTTAAAATCTATCATCTTGCTAGCTGTTTTCTATTCTTTCCTTCAGTTATTTGTTTTTTCCTCTCTTTTTAATGCCTTTTCTCTTGTTAATTAAACATCTTTTTATGTTTTCATTTTATCTCCTCTGTTGACTCATTTATAATATTAGCTCTTAAAAATAATTTCAGTGGCTACCTGAGAGTTTAAAATATACATCTTTACTAGAGTCTTGCTTCAAATAATATTTCATTTCATGCGTTCTGTAAGGACCTTATAATAATATATTCCCTCAATCATTTGTGATTTACATATGCTATAAATGCACAATGTATTCCTACTATTTTTACTCGAATAATTATCTTTTAGAGCAATTAAAATTAATAAAAATGAATTCAGTGTTACCTTCATTTCTTCCATTCCCAGCAATCATCACTTCTTTGTGTAGGTCCAAGTTTCAATCTAATATCATACTTTTTCTATCTAAACAATATACTTATTCTTCTAGCTTTATTGTGGTATAATTGACGTTCAAAAATTGTATATATTTGAAATTTTGCAAGGTGAAACATCAGCAAGATGGCAGACTAGAAGGTTCAGACCCTTGTCTCTTCCACGAAAACAACTAAAACAATGGATAACTACAAATTGACAAAAATAGCTCTGGGAGAGCTCAGGACTACAATGAAGAAGCAGCAGAAACCCTGGGGAGTATAATAACTGAGGATTTCAGCATAGATAAGTATAAGAAGCATTTTACGTGTATCACCCCAACCCACAGTCTGGAGCAGCTTAGTGACAAGAGGGATACCCTCAGAGGGATTTCATGCTATGGGAAAATGAGAACAGGAGGACCACAGAAATCCTTGACACCTTCATGGACATTTATTTGCAGCCTTTGCTACTGAGGATTCCTGCAGTCCTCACTGATGCTGAACTCAACTGATGGAGCTACCTAGAGTCCCTGCCACTGCCTCTCCTCCCTGGGGCTAGAGCTACTGCTGTGGTGAAACCCACCCTCAGGAGCCTGAGTTGCTGCTGCTCCCTGCTCTCCATGATTGGGATATCACAATGCCTTGCTATCTACTGAATTGGAGCTGCCACTAGGCTGTGCCCTACCTCCTGGATCCTAAGTCATGCTTTGACCCTCCATTACTGAGGCTACGTAGCTGGTGCTCTGTATCTGCACTGTAGATCCTGAGTTCCAGATATGACCTACCTTCATCAGGGCTGTGCTGTTGCTGCTCAACACCCTGCCCACCTGGGACCTGAGTTGGGACCTTGACCTGCCAGCCCTGGACCCATACCATTGCTGTATCCAGCACCATGCCCCGCCAAGTCACCTCGATGAGCGCCAGAAACCCATACCCCAGTTCCATGGGTGGTCTGCATATGCCTACACCTCAAACACTGGTGCCATTAATGCTTTCTGCCCCTGTGCCCCAAGCCCCAGATGCCGTAGTAAATCTGTGTGCCCCTGAGCCCAGGACCCTGGCTCCACTGCCATTCACTTCATTTTTTTAAAAATAAATTTATTTTATTTATTTATTTTTGGCGGCTTTGGGTTTTCATTGCCGTGCACGGGCTTTCTCTAGTTGTGGCTCGCAGGCTCTAGAGCACAGGCTCAGTAGTTGTGGCACACGGGCTTAGTTACTCTGCAGCATGTGGGATCTTCCCGGACCAGGGCTTGAACCCATGTCCCCTGCATTGGCAGGTGGATTCTTAACCACTCCGCCACCAGGGAAGCCCCACTTCATTTATGAAGTTTATCTACAGCTCCCTCCCCTCCTCACCACCCACACATATACACATACCTCATGCTTGGTTAAGATAATTTCCTCAGAGAGATGCTTAATCCAACCCCATCTATCAGTGCTAGGGTTCACATGCTCTCTCTCTTTCTCTCTCTCTCTGGATTTCTCTGCTTGAGTCTCACACAGGTGGCCTGATTTCTTCTAGATGTGAAGTAACTCCATTGTATTATCCCTTGCCACACCTTAAGAGGGAAGCAAAGGTGCAAGTGTACTATTCTAGTGCCCTAAGACATAGAGACTTAGCCTTAGTATCAGGACCAGTTAATTGGGCCCTGAAACAGCCCAGTTCAGTTTTGAGGCTGGAACACTTCTGCTCTGTGCTATTGTTTCTCTGTCTTTTGGAATCACAGAATCATAGTGTCTCAGGCTTGGAGGAAATCTTAAAGACCAAGCATGTAATAGTTCTCAACTTTCATTCTGTCACAACAAAAGGAAGAATAAATATAGACAAGGATAAGAATCTCCCATTGATGTAGGTCAGTAAAGTTTATTCACTACGAAGATAATTTGGTTTGTGGGTATGTGCAATTCTTTTCTTTCAATTCTCTTAGCTATTCTATACCTGTCCAATAGTTTTTATTTCTTGTATCCGATAAACTGATTTAATTTATATATTAAAAATTCAATCACAAATATTCTATATTTGTAGTAATAAATTACCTGTGATAAACACAATCGCATAAGTGATTGTGGCCACAGCCATGTGTCAGAAAGCAAAGTTGAAAACTTCTGTACCTAGTCTAACTCTTCACCTGACTTTTGAGATCCCTGTACATTTCTGTCAAATAATTATTCATCCTATACTTGCATACCTCCAGTGGCAGGGGAACTGACTTGCTTCTTCCTGAGGGAACTCCAATTATTAATAAGCTCAGTCTAGATGGAGCTGAAATCTCTCTCTGAAATTTTCCCCCATTGGTTTTATTGTATATTCTCAGGCCATGTAGGAAGTATCTGTGAAGAGGTCATGAGACATGGCAGACTTTCGGCTCTTTCCTTGTGGTCTTGGCCAAACCTCTGATGGTACCACTGGACTTGGTGTAGTCTTTTTGGATTACAGGGAATTTTGCTTGATGATTAGGGCTGATTAGCATTCTTGAAGCAGAGATGAAAGAGAGCATTTTGAAGCACGTCCAACCAAGAGAAGCATGTGGAGCTAGTCCACTGGGAGAACCTAGAGATGAGGCAAACACAGAGAAGATGCCCTTTGCCTTCTCTAAACATCACTGAATACCAGTCTCACCCAAAGGAGCAGTAGAGTCTAAGAAAGGAAATTCATCTCCATGGGAATGAATCCTGATCCACAGTATGAGGGCAAATAGAATTATTTTCTGGACACAGCAAGAGTTTATAGATGGAATAAGTATTCAAGAATCTGGATTTCAGAAAGAGAATGCCTGGGTTTGAATCAAAGCTCTCCCATGCCATTTTGGACAGATTCTTTAATCTCTCTAAACATTAGCTTCTTCATCTGTATATTGGGGATAATAATAGCACTATGTCATAGGGTTATTATGGGAATTAAATGTGATAAGTTATGTAAAGGATCACTAAGAGCATTATTATTTATTCTTAAAAATTTACATTCAAGTTAAAAAAGATAAAAATTTCAGGGTTAAGGTAGTTCACTTATCTTTCAAAATTCAAAATTTTGACTCATTAAATGACCTCCACCTTCTCTTTTTGTTCCCCTCTTGTGTTTAGAAGCAAAAGATAGCTTTGCCAATCTCATCTGGGCAGCTCTTTTCAAAGACTGTTGATAAGTATGGAAATACTGCACTTAAACCTGTGAGCTTAATGATAAGTACCATCATGAGACTGCTGGTTGTACCTTTCTCTCCATGGGTATTCAAATGTATGGGACATTTCTTCTCTGCTACATACACCATCTCCAAAATATCTTGATTCAACTATTTGGATTAGGGATTCTGTGCAGACATAGCCAGCATTGTTGCTGGAGGAAAAATAAGAGGCCCAAGTGAGAATAATCACAGCCTGGGGATAAAAGAAGAATAAAGGGAAGAAACAATTGCACTCTTTATGAAGAGCATTGAAACCAACATTTGAGCCACCTACAATAAGTACATGTTCCAATAAAATACATGTTCCACGATAGTGTCTTTCAAATTTTAACTGATAGACCAAAAATGGTGTCTTATTGCTTGATTTAACTGAAGTTGAGCATTTTGTCATATATTTATAAGCCAAAGTATTTCTTTTATTGTGAACTTTTTGTTCATGTCTTCTGCCCATTTTTATTGGGTTGTGTATGTCTTATTTATAATAGGTTGTTTTATTGTTATTCTTGTGTAGTTTATTAACCTTATTCTTGTTGGTTTGTAAAGATAACTCTTTACATGTCAGGAAAATGATCCCTTTTACCTGAAGAAGTTTTTATATTTTACATAGTTGAAATAATGACATGACAGTATCTAAAATATAAATCAGGAAAGTATCAATATGTCTAAGTTCTGGAAAATGATTGTGTGTGTATGTGTGTGTGTGTGTGTGTTCATTTTATGTGCTCTATTTGCAATATGAGCATACACTATCCACAGATCAGTACTTATTCCTAATTAAAAGAAAGCAGAGAACATAAGTTCAATTTTTATTACTGCTTCTTTTAAAAAAGCATCTCTTTCTTATAGACTTAACAAAGATGCTTGATACA
Organism: Eschrichtius robustus; assembly: GCF_028021215.1. NCBI lineage: Eukaryota > Metazoa > Chordata > Mammalia > Artiodactyla > Eschrichtiidae > Eschrichtius > Eschrichtius robustus. The sequence goes on from NC_090825.1 coordinate 134,133,404, forward strand.
TGTGTACCACTTTTGTTCTCTAAGAGTTTTATTTATACATTTTAGTCTTAAATACATGTCAAGATTGGGTAAGAATTTAGTTTAAGAATACCACAGTTCTTATTTTCTCTGTTTTTTCTTTTAGATAGAGCATTGAGCAGCAATCGTATTTTGCTTAAGGAAGCTCACTGCATACAGTTGTTGCCAAGGTACTGTGTTATGCCCTTATACTGTTTGGGTATATCTGAGTGTAATTTCTTGTTTCTCCTATTTCTACCAGTAATGTCTAGCACTGTTTTAAACTTGGGGTGTTCAGTAATGCTTGGTAACTAGTTAACTAGTAACAAGCCAATTGGTGTACTGTTAATATTCATCATAGCAGCAATAGTAGTGGAAGTAGTCTTTAGAGTTGTTGTTTTTAACATTTCTTCTGTGGGATATAAGAAAAGAGGAAGACATGGTCAGTTTCATCATCTGGAAAATATCACTGGAAACACTAATGGTATTTTTCCCTATGAGATTTTTTTTTTTTAAGTTTGAAAGAATTAATACATGTAAAGCACATGGACTCATGCCTAATATATAACAACCTCCCCACAAAAATTAGCTTTTATTATCATCCACCAATAGTAAATCCTAATTCAAGAAAAAACATTTCCACTCAAATCTCCCTGAGCCACTGAGGCATATTAATAACTCTTCTCTTTCTGGAGGCAGTTCTGCTCCCAGATGTAAGTGTTAGGACTTGAGAGAAGCCCATAGAAGTTAGACGTTTGCATCAGGGTCAAATTTGTCCATGAAAAGGGTATTCTTTCTCCATTCCCAGTAAAACATAGAGTGCTCAGCAGTGCTTAAATCACTCCCTAAATCTGCTAAATTAAGTCCTTTTCTAGGAAAATAACCCGAGAGGAGGGAGGGAAGCAACTGCAAGTCATCCAGTATTGTGTGTATACTGAGGACTTTAATTATATAGAGTTTGATCCTGTGCTTGACCAAGAAAGAAATGTGGTTCTTGCTAATGAGTTGAGCACATAGGCATTTGGGGTTGTTCATTGTCAACAGTGCTTCCAGGAAGAGTTTCCCCTCCATTGTCGTGGTTCATTATTGGATTATATGATTTTCATTTTTTCCATCCCCAGACTTAACCACTTCAAATGCTCCATCCTTTGCAATCAAATACAATTCTTAAGCTTCATTTAGAAGCAACAATACTGGTGTTCTATGGAATGGAAAAAGAAAAGGAAGGAAAAAAAAAAAAGATGAGATCGAATATACCAGAACACATCTTAAGAAATGAGAAGAAGATATACCTGTCCCTAGAAACCCACACACTCCAGTATAGGGCCTAGTGTGGGTTCACAGGGGGCTGGGGTTTTACAGGCAGATTTCTGGGAAATAGGGTTTTGTTGGGGAGCCATAGAGCCATGGGCCTGTTGCAAAAATATTTTGGGGTCCTGTCTACGTAACAGCCGCTAAAGCACTTCCAAAGGTAACAAATGCTAAAAATAATATAAACAAATATAGCCAACTTCCCTGGGTTAGGAACAAGCTTTGGAAATGTGAAGTGGTATAGGACTAAACCTCTGGATATAGAAAAAAAAAATCATTGTCCTCTGTAAAGCCTGGTTTGCTACATTTACCTCTTGGTTCCCGTCTCTGGCCATGCAGACAGGTGAGCACTTGGTCAGGAGTCCAAAGAACTCATTACAACACCACAACCTCATCTACCATCTCTATGAATCCATACCCTTGAGCCTTCTCTTATGATGGTCTGAGTCTGTTATCCTATGGAATGGAAAAAGAAAAGCAAGGAAAAAATAGAGATGTGATCTAATTTACCAGAACATACCTTAAGAAATGAGAAGAAGATAGACCTGTCCCTGGGAACCCACACACTCCAGTATAGGGCAAGTGCAGGGACTGAGATCATAGGGTTAAATGTAAGCAGATCCTTTCTAAGCAAGTTAGGCTGTTTTGATGAATACGTTTTTGTGTGAAGTTGTGGGCTTTTTGACCACAAAATCATTAATCTTACCGCCCTTCCAGCTGCCTCCACCTCCCACACGCCCCCATTTCCCATGAATTTTTAGAGCGTTTTAAAATCAGCCTGAGACAAACTGACATGGACGTATAAAATATAAGATTATTAGACTACATCTTGCATCTTAGGATTTTAGAGTTTCTTAGGCACTCAGGGAATTTCTCTTTCAGTTTCCTTGTTTTAGGAAAGAGCAGCAAAATGATTTCTCCTTGAAGATCAGGTACTGCCCCTGTCCCACCCGTAATCCCCAGGCCCTACTGTTCCAGTGCAGTTGGCGTGGCTGCCAAACTGGCATCTGCATCTCTTTGCCTGAGGGCTTTCACTGGCCTTTGAAGCCCACTCTGCCCACACATACGGCAGGCCAGAAATGCCTGGGGAATTACTGCCCTATACTCCAGCATCCTTTTGCCAGTGATAGACAGAAATTCATATATAAGTACCCCAGTTTCCTCCCCATCAGTTCCCACCTTTGCCTGTTAAACAATTCTGAGACATATGTTCTACACTGGATCCCAGGCAGTGGGACCCCAAGTTCCCAACAGTGATAAGTTTGATAGTTACTACCTCTAATATATTCATATGTATATATAATTAGAGTATATATAAATTGTAGTGTAATAGTTCCCCCTATACTGGCATCCTTCCCTTCCCTGACTTAACTTCCCTATTACTCTACTTGCGTTCCATAGATTACTTTCCAAATATCTGTCAGTTGAGCACAAATCCTAATCTCAGGTTCTACTTCTGGGGGATTTCAAAGATACCTCTGCACCTTACACATACTTCTACAATTTTTTCCTAGCACAAGGTTTCCTAATGACTTGCTTTTGTAGCTATAGCCCTTGCTGGTTTATAGATTTGTTGATCTTTGTCAGTAGCTTTGCATCTTTGCTTTCTCAGGCTTTAGCACAGTTCTAGCATGTAGTAAGATGTGGTATGTCTTTGTGGCAATGAATTAAATTGAATTTTCAAGACTTCCTTACTGGTTACTCCAGAACTTGAAGGAAGTACCAAGGGCTCTTGACTCCTGTGGTTCTCTTCATGCAACAGCATCATCCATGCCTTCTGTGGTGGCCCTTTACTGCTGGTGACCACCCAGCATGCATTCCGCCCTAGACAATTTCAGTCCCTGTGGCTAGGGTGGGCCTTCCGATCCATGTAGTTTCCCTCTGACCCTAGTGATTTGTTCAGGGATCCAAACTGTTGCAACTGCTAGAAAAGAAAAGCCTGTTCTTTCCCTCTTTTTACTTCCTTCTCCCCTTCCTTCCTTCCTTCGTTCCTTCGTTCCTTCGTTCCTTCCTTCTCCCCTTCCTTCCTTCCTTCCTTCCTTCCTTCCTTCCTTCCTTCCTTCCTTCCTTCCTTCCTCCCTCCCTCCCTCCCTCCCTCCCTCCCTCCCTTCCTTCCTTCTCTATTTCTTTATTTCCTTCTTTTATTTATTCATTCATTATTACTAGAGTTACTGAGCTTATAAGAATGTAAGCCTAGAGCTTATTAATGAACTGCTTACTACCAAAAGAAGAGCGCCTGCTTAAAGAAAAACCAATAGAATAAAAGGCAGAATGAGTGTTGAGGTGGGGGGCAGGGGGGAGAAAAAGAGGAGAGAGAGATTGAATCCTAAAGACACTGTTTTAGTGTTTGCATACAACTGTGCCTAAAGACCTTGAACTTTTCAACTATGTAAGTCAACATATTACCATTTTTGCTTAAGTCAGTTGAGTTTCTTAGAGTCAAATACAAACTTCAGTTAAATTACCCACTTTGCACCAGACCCTGGCGAGGTAGGAGAGATTCAGAGATACACGTACTTTCACTGTCCATGGAGAATTTGCATATGAATGGGTGATTTGAGGAGTGATATTACAACACTATGCTCTTATTTTTTTTAACTTTTTATTTTATACTGGAGTATAGTTGATCAACAATGTTGTGTTAATTTCAGGTGTACAGCAAAGTGATTCAGTTACACATATACACATATCAGTTCTTTTCCAAATTCTTTTCCCATTGAGGTTGTTACGTAATATTGAACAGAGTTCCCTATGCTATATAGCAGGTTCTTGTGGGTTATCCATTTTAATACAGCAGTGTGTACATGTCAATCCCAAACTGTCCCTCCCCTCCACCCTTCCCCGATGGAAACAATAAGTTCGTTCTGTAATTCTGTGAGAATTTTCCTTTTTCTGGAGCAACCATGTTTCTTCTTCTCTTCGCTTTCACAAGAGACAAAGAAGCTGGGTTATTTTCTTTTCAATTTCCCCAGTCACGCAAAACTCCTTCCTAGTACTTTTTTTTTAAGCGGGCAGCATATCCTCGTTGTTTGTTCCATATGATGAATGTCGCCATTGCTTATTAACCTCCAAAATAGGCAGCTCCCACCATTAGGGCTTATGGTCTGTATGAGACAACATAAAAACAAGACACATTCTCCCCCATGCACATTTCAAATGAAATGTAACAGAAGAGAAATAAATAAAAATGGAAGAAAATGCCTTAAATGGTTTATGTTGGAAAATGTTATATGGGCAATAATGGTACTTATATGGGCTTTGGTCAGAGACTTTGATAATGAAGGTTAAAAGAGGGAATGTTACAAAAAATGTTCACTGTTCATAAAAATAAATCTCTGGTATGAACCAGAATGAAATAAACAGAGTTGCAGGCGCCAAGAGCAGCTGGGGTGACCTCAGTCTCAGGTTGGTAATAGCCAGACTCACTGGAACCACACTCTCTCACCTCAGCAGGATTCACTTAGCTCTCCATCACAGGGACATTGAGTTCCATGGGCCTTGGGGGTGGCTCTTCAGCTGTCTCTCTGAAAGATAAAGGCCTCGTCGTCTCTGGCATTCTTTCTCCTTAGGTTCTGGCAGGGTTTCCAGCGACCCCGCCTTTCTAGGTTAAGTATCAGTCCAGAAGTTTCAAATGCAAATGCCCAGCAGCAGGTTGTAAATGAGTGAAATGGACTCGGAGGGGATAGTGGCAAATTGGAGAAAACATGCCCCGTCTGAAAAGGTGACCACTGCTCAGCTCCAGCTGACAGTGGGAATGCCAGCTTGGTGGGGTCAGACCTTTGCTTTTTCAAGGGTAAGCTGGAAATCTGAGTTTTCTGATTTTTTTTTCTGATTTTTAAATGTTCATAACTTATTCCTGTTGTAATATATGAACACATTTGTGTGTTTATATATATTAATATATATCTATATAGATATTTATGGGGGTAGGAGAAGAATACGTGTCTATGGGACAGAACTGGCTTAGCAGCAGCCAGTTTGGAATCTATCGCTAAGTGAATGCTGAGATTGTAAGTATCATTGTTTGGTTTCATCGATTATTGCTGTCAAGTTGTCAGATAAAGGTCCTCCACAGTGTACGGCCCTGGAGGTAAGAGCTTATACTGTATTTGAAAGAGCCATTCATTAGCATGTACTATGTGCTGGGCATTTTGCAATGAACTTTACATGGATTATTTCATTATATTCTCCTTACCTTCCTAAAAGAGAAGCACTAATGTTGGCCCATTTATAGTAGGGGAAACTGAGGTTTCCAGAAATGAAGTATTCGACCACAGTTATTGTATAGGACACCCTTTGTACAGCACCTCACATCATCTTGGCCTTCAGCCAAGGCTACCACTCCACCTCATGTGCTTCTCTCTGGCTTCCTTTGGTTTCATTAAGATGTTAACACATCATGGGGCAACCCTCTGCCTATGGGGCAGGAGCTGATGGATAAAGGCTTTTGTCCCTGGCTGACAGTTCAGACACATATTCCATAAGACTCCTCAGAAGGCCTTGTGTGAAGTAACCTGTTGCCTGTAGCAGTTAACACTTTCTTGTGTGGGTTTGTCCTCTTGTCCCTATTCACCTCCCTGCCCCTCATTTAGGGGATCACATTCCCCCAGCAAACTACCTACACATACCACGTCTTCATCGCAGGCTTTGCTGTCGGGCAACTCAAGCTAAGGTAGTGAGTGGTGAAGCTGGAATTTAAATCTAAGTTTGGCTTGTCCCCAGGTGAATACTTTATCAAACCAGTCACTAAAGTCTTTATGTGATTCCTTTACCAGTTTCTTTCAAGTCTGATTGGTCATGAAATAAAGCTTTGGAGCAAAAAAGGCTCTAAAAGGATTCTTGATCAACAAGAAGGGAAGATAGTGATGTACGGTAGTTGGTACACAGAAATCAAATGGAGAGGAGAAAAAGGGCAAAATTTTAGTTCATAATGTAGTTTTTTTTGTGGCACCTCTTATGTGTTTGGCACTGTGCCAACTACTAAGGCAGGCCCACGGAACTATGGAAGTGAAGACTATGGTGATAAAGACCTACTTCCAAAGATTTTCAGTGACTTTAGGCAAGGATGTCAATTTCAAATGCCTGCAGGGGCAGGTAAGACCCTGAAGTTAAACTAGCCTGGTTTTTGTTTGCATATCAAACACAAATGCATTTTCTTCACTCCTACACAGAATTAGGCTTTAGGTTTTCCCCCATTTTTCTTCCAGTACATGGCTATCCCAGTTTGCTCATTTTCCCACTTTAGATAGAGATGTAGGTACAAAAAATATTTTGTTTTAATTAATTAATTAAAAATTGAGATATAATTGACATATAACATTGTTTAAGTATAAGGTGAACAACATGTTTGTTTGATACACTTATGTATTGCAACATGATTATAATAGTGTTAGCTTTAGCTAACACTTCTGTCCCGTCACATAATTATCATTTGTTTTTGTCGTGAGAACAATTAAGACCTAGTGTCTTAGTAACTTTGAAGTTTATAATACAGTATTGTTGACTGTACCCACTATACTGTGCATTAGATCTCCAGAACTTATTTATCTGCCAGTTTCGAGTTTGTACCCTTTAACACCATCTCCCCATTTACCCTACCCCCACCCAGCTCTCAGTAACCACCATACTACTCTCTATTTTTACTAGTTCAGCTTTTTTTAATTGCAAATATAAGTGATATCATACAGTATTTGTCTTTCTCTGTCTGACTTATCTCACTTAGCATTATACTCTCAAGGTCCATCCATATTGTTGGAAATGGCAGGATTTTCTTCTTCCTCATGGCTTTATAATATTTCATTATATATGTATACCACATCTTCTTTATCCATTTATCTGTTGACACTTAGATTGTTTCCATATCTTGTCTATTACAAATAATGCTGTAACGAACATGGATATGGATCTTTGAGGTACTGATTTCAGTTCCTTCTACCCAGGAGTGGAATTGCTGGATCATCTGGTAGTTAAATTTTTATTTTTTTGAGGAACTGCCATTCTCTTTTCTACAATGGCTGTTCCATTTTACATTCCCATCAGAAGTGTTCCCTTTTCTCCACATTCTTGCCAACATTTGTTATCTCTTGTCTTTTAGATGATAGGCATTCTGACAGGTGTGAAGTCCTATCTCATTTTGGTTTTGATTTGTATTTTCCTGATGATTAGTGATGTTGAGTGCCTTTGTATGCACCTATTCGCCATTTGTATGTCTTCTATGGTAAAATGTCTTTTCAGGTCCTTTGCCCATTTAAAAATTGGATTATTTCCTTTTTTTGCTCTTGAGTTTTATGAGTTCTTTATATATTTTGGATGTTAACCCCTTATCAGAGATATGGTTTGTGAATATTTTCTCCTGTTCCATAGGCTGCCTTTTCAATTTATTGATTGTTTCCTTTGCTATGCAGAAGCCCTTTAGTTTAATGTAGTCCTACTTATTTCTGTTAGCTTTTGTTGCCTTTGCTATTGGTGTCTTAGGCAAGAAATCATTGACAAGACCAATGTCAAGGATGTTTTTCCCTATGTTTTCTTCTTGGAGTTTTATGGTTTCAGGTCTTACATTTAAGTCTTTGATCCACTTTGAGTTAATTTTTCTCAGTAGTGTAAGATAGCAGTCTAGTTTCATGTTTTTGCCTGTGGATATCCAGTTTTCCCAACACCGTTTATTGAAAAGACTGTCCTTTCTCCACTGCATGTTCTTGGCACACTCTTCAATAATTAGTTGACCATATATGCATGGTTTTATGTCTGGGCTCTGTATTGTGTTCCACTGGTCTATGTGCCTGTGCATTCCTTACAACTCTAAGGAAAACAGCCACTTAAGGTTAATGACAAATGGCAACCAATCCTGTCTTCCTGTCAAGGGAACATGATGGAGTCTGGGAACTGGGGAGGCTGGCCCCTCTATGAGCTATGAGTCAGCTCCAGCTGGCTGTCACTCTGCAGGAATGTAGGTCCCCTTATGCCAGATCGCCTACTTGTTCAAGAGTAATAAGAAACCCAGAAATGTTTGTGAAATCTCCAGATTTTTAAATGTTAACAGTGATTTCAAATTTCTTAAAAACAGTAGGCAAGTCAACCCTGATAGAGCAAACAGAACACATCTGCAGGTTGCATTTTACACACAGGCCATCAGTTTGCTCTCTGTGTTTTAGGCTCAGACCTCTTTTTCCTCCAAAGTCCTTGAGCTGCACCATATTTTCCTGGGAGAGGCGCAAGGCTGGGAAAAGTGGCACAGGACAGGGGCCACCATTGAATTTGTCTCTTAGGATTGTCTTCACTTTCTATTTCTAGGGGAAGTAGGTTAAGACTTGTTTATCTATTTGTGTGTGTGTGTGTGTGTGTGTGTGTGTGTGTGTGTGTGTGTATGTGGGCACGTGCAGTTGCTAAGGGTTCAGAAATAGACCTAATTTAAGAAAAACACACAAATATGTATGTTGATTTTCTTCAGAAATAATGACAAGGCCAAGAAAAAACAAATTAATTATCCAAATAGGTGGCTTTTGCTGGTGGATGGCGGTATTTGAACATGGTAGGTAGACTGTTAAAAAAAAAGAGAGAGAGAGAGGAGTCTTAAATCAGGAAGAAGGGAGTGTAGGACTTCCATTTTTTTCTTTGTGTAAAATTATCATGTCCCCTGACCAGATTTCTATTGGCCTTGATGATTAGTTGGCTATTTTAGTAGTTCATTGTCTCAGCCTTTAGTAAGAGCCCCTCCTAAATGGGACTCACTATGTCATAACTGTATAAAATATTCATTAAGATGGTGCTTTTAATGGATTTGTTTGGAATGAACTCGAGTGGAGGGAGCCATCGCTGATTTGTGGAGCGTCAGGACTGTTTCAGCGTTGTGTCTGCCCCAAGCGCTGCCTTGTTCAACAAGGTCCTGTACCTGCCCTCTTTGCCTGCAGGCTCCAATCTGAGAGGAGACAGTGAGACCATACTGATGGGGTTTTTCAAGACTAGAAATTGTATTCCTTTTGTATAAGTGTGTTCCAACTTGGTGTTTTTCATATTGTGTTCAATGGAGGTGTGCTACCACTTGTCTGAATTATACTTGCCGCATAGAATTCATTGCCTAGTGTGTAAGGACTTGAACTCCAGAATTAGACAAAATTAGCTTTGAATCCTGACTGTTTTCTACTAGGTGTGTGACCCTCAGGCAGATATCTTAGTATCTCCGAGCTTCAGCTTCCTCATCTTTTTAATCTAGAACAGTGCTAGTGTTTACTTCATACAGTATTTGAAAATTGAATGAGGATAGTTTGCAAAATACATAGCCTAGTGCCTAGGACATATTAGAAACTTACTAACATTAGCCATTTTTCTCTAAGTAGTACATATATCCAACTGCTACAACATATCTGGGGCCACTGGAGGTTTGTATGGAGCTTTCTGCTAGACATATGCCATTTGGTTCTTTTCTCACACCATCCTTGACAATAGAGCAGGGATAACTGAGCCCCCTGAAACAAATGGAACAATTGTGGACCAGAGAGGTTAAGGGAAATGATCAAGATTGCTCTGCAAATTAGTGATAAATCAGACCTGGGAATATAATTGAATATTTTGACTCCTTTCTCAACATTAATTGCAGCCCTTTTTAAAAATCAGATTAGGACCTTTTCTTTTCTCTTTATTTTTTGTAACCAGAGTACATCTGAATCTGAAATCATGCCATCATGACCTCTACTATTTAATTTCTGTGTGCACCTCTGTACTTTTAGTTCTGAGTAGTCACCTTCTTTCCAACCTTTTGAAATATGGTGACATGAAATAAAAAGTAACAAAGAACCCTCCCTATCTTAACGCTACCAATCTCAAAACCTGGAGTGCCTAGGCCCAGCCCCAGAGCCCAGCAAGGATGCTCTCATTTTGTCCCACCCCATTCCATTCCCTCCTGGCTCTGAACACTGTGTATCTGTTAGAGGGACCTGTAATCCATTTGGGGAATGATCTTGGACAAATTACTTCACTTTTTGAGTCACTTTTTCTCTATCCTTAAAGTGGAAAAGATGATTAATTTCTTAATAAGGGAATAATAGTTCCCCATAAAGGTATGGAAGGCTTTTGACAATGATCAATTTTGCCTGTTGCCTTCTGGGACTGGGTGGGGCTAGGGTTTTATTTTTATAATCTTCAAATTGAAGTCACAAATAATTTTCATAAGATTGCCGGAATAATGAAACAGCTGTTTCTCAGGGCAGGGGCCAGTGAAGTGGCAGGGATGGAGCAAGCACGTGGGAATGAGCCAGAGGCTGCCTCAGATAGACTATTCCTTGGCGTCTCAGTCCTGGGAGGGACAAGAGGCTCATCAAGATCCTGATTAAGCAGGGATTGCCAACGGCACTCTTTGTATCCAGGCAAACAAGAGCTACCCCTCCCTTCTCCCTTTTACTCTTAAAACAAAAATCTATCAAGATTTAATCACATTGCTTTATCTCCAGGACCTACCCTCTGAGTGTTCCTGAGAACATTTTGCTTTGTCTCCAGGCCCTCAAACACATGCCTCGATGGGAGTGTGGTCCCTTTAGGGTTTTTACTTGAGTGGAAGAAGCAAAGATTGCTTTTTGTTCCCCTTTGACTCTTTTCTGAATTAACATGAAATTGAAGATGACTGTAGTTAGGGGAAAAGAGAGACAGAGCCAGCGAGCGAGAGAGGCAGAGTGAGACAGAGAGAGAAAGAAAGAGAACAATGAGAAGGGAAGCAAGGGAAGGAGGCTTGGAAAGCCAGTGCACAGAGTGTGTCTTGGAACCCGAGGGAAGCTCTGTGTTCATCAAGCTGATAGTTTCCTTCCAGTCCATCAGCAAAATGAAAACGCCTCACCCAGCCACATTTAAACCCTTTCATCTAGGTCTCTGAGACCCTTCTCTGGGGAGTGCTCTTAGGAGTGTGAATTCCTCCAAGCTGATTATCTCAGTGTAAGTGCAGATGCTACCCCCCACCCGCCTTTGGTCCTCCTTCCGTTGTAACTGTCCTTTCTGGGCACTAGGACCAAACTGATACCAGCACAACGGTGACTGCATATGAAATGTGTAATTGAGAAACAACATGGACACTGATGTCTCAGTATTAATTAATGGAATTTGATGTTTGTGACTGTCATATCAACCAGCCACTTTTTTCAGAAAATTAATTAAACCATGGGTAGGGGTTTGAAAGCTCCCTATACAAGGCTAAGGGCTGATTGGGAACCTTTGGGATTGGGGAAGGGAGCTACATCTTTGGTTTAAGTTGTGTGTGAACTTTGTCTAAAACCGCAGACTTAGATTCCAGTGCTGAGAGAATGGGGAGGCGTGTGGGGAAGGGGTCTTTGCTGCCTTTCACCCTTAATTCCTCCTCACCTTTGCCATTAGATTATTCCTTCCCACGTCCTCCCACTGCTATCCCTGCTCCGTGCAGGGTAAATCCACCCATTTGCCTACTAAGATGAAGTGCAGAATAAACAGTGACAAAAGAACTCCATGAGAAAAATTTTGATGGGGCTTGCTTGGATGCGGTCACCAGATGGCTTGTGTTAGAAAGGCCTGAATTTCAATATACCGTCCTTCTAAAATGTCCCTCAGTTGCATTCCTGGACCCTTCCTTCCTCCATCTCTTTTCTTTACTATTCTTTTTTTCCTGGTTGAACAGAAGTCATATTCATTTCAAATATTTTGAATAGCATTGTTTTCTGATTAGGAATTGAAATGATATATGTTCTCATCATAAGAGAATCAATTGACAAACCGAAAAGTATGAAAAGAATGCCAATTGAGAAATAATAATATTGGAGTGTTAGTGGTGACAAGCTCTGTACTAGGTACTTTACATAAATGAGATCATATATTCTTTTAACAACCATGTGAGAAAGGTACTGTTATTATCTGTGTTTTGTAGATGAGAAAACTGAAACAGAGAGGTTACCTAACTTCCCCAAAGTCACATAGCTGGTAAACAGTAGTATAGACTTTGAACCCAGGTGGTCTGACTTCAGAGTCTACTTTCTTATCCATTGTGCTCTGTCTTGCACCATGCTGTGTCAACTTCACATCAAGAAAGACAGCTCCAGCTGGGGAGACCTCCAGTCACTCAGATTAGTTCTCCTGTGGAACATCTAGTCTGAGGAACTCACCACCCTCCATACTAAGGCTCTGTGCTCCACAGGCTTAGAAGCCTGTTTTTTACAGGGATGAATTAACATTAACTGGTTCGCAGAAACAGCTGTGGTACCAAGAATATTAAACTTGTTAACTTACAAAGAGCAAGATCACAGTCTAGAAAGACTTACATCTACCTATCAGTACATCCTCATCCTGCAGCAGAACTGCATGGGAAGCTAACCAACAACTGTTTTCTTGCACTGGGTGCCTCGAATCAGTGCATGGGAGTCATTCAGCTGAGTGATCTTTCCAGAATCACCATTCTTCTCTTCCCCTACCTCCCTCATTACAAGAGTAATGGAAACCCTAATACACCAATGTGTGAAGCCAAGGCCGTCTCTCCCCTTTATCTCACAACTGACCACTCTCAATTCCGATAACACGTTGTTTCTGTAGACTTCTTTCTACGATCAGTCAGGCTGCAGTCAAGTCTCGTTGGTCTGGGAGTCATTCTGTCCTCTGAAGTTGGCATATCTCTGCCCATGTCTGCTAACTGCTAATTTAAAGCTCAAGTCTCAAAGGGCAGTTTTAAAAAACTTTATGCAAGTTTATTTTACATATCACAAAATTTTAATGGTAAAATTACAACCTTTAAAAATGTATAATTCAGTGATTTTTAGGAAGTTTACCAGGTTGTGCAGCCACCCTCCTAACACTTTCATCACCCCAATAAGACCCATCATGCCCATTAACAGTTAATCTCTGTTCCCATCCTGGTTTCATAGAAATAAAATCCTGCAGTATGAGGTCTTTGTGTCTGGCTTCTTTCAATTACCATAATATTTTGGAGATTGATCCATATTGTAGTGTGTATCATTATACATTCCTTTTTATTAGTGAATAGTGTTTCATTGTATGGGTATGTCATTTTATTTATCTGTTCATCTGCTGATGATCATTTGAATTGTTTCCATTTTTTAGCTATTATGAATAACGCTGCTGTGAACATTCATGTGCAAGTCCTTGTGTGGTCATACGTTTTCATTTCTCTTGGGCAGATATCAATGAGTGGAATTGCTGGGTCATATGGTAGATATACATTTAACTTTTTGAGAAACATCCAAAATATTTTCCAAAGTGGCTCCATCAAATGGCCCGTTTTACTGTCCTAATTTCCAAGCTGTTGGGGTATCCATCATGTTAGCTCCCCAGGGCTGAAAATAAAAGGACTAAAAATGACCCATAATCTCATCCTTATTATTAACATTTTATTGATACATACAAAGTCATTATTTTATGTATAATATTGTAAAATACAAATGTACAAAATTTTATGCATAATGGAGTAAAATTTATATATGTATGTCTGTATTTCACGTCAGTAAAATGATGTATCTATATACAGATATGTATATAAATATTATACAAAAAAATAAAAACATACACATACATTTGAGATCACACTATTAATAATTGAACTTTTTAAACTTATAACTGAATCATGGTCATTTATCTATATCATTAAATATGAAATAAATATGATTTTTAATATCTTAATAGTTTCCACATGGATATAACATAATTTTTTTAAACTAGTGTCCTATTTTTGGACTTTTGGATTGTGTTGTTTTACTTCTAACTCATAACTTTAAATATGTATACCTTCAATTTTCACTTAAATTTTTATCTGGGCTCTTTCTCATGCATTTCTTGAATACTTATCCCTTTGATTTCTCATGGCCATATGTTCACACCTCATCAGGTTTTCCCTCTCTGTTGTCTCTTGGTACAATAAGAAGTCTGGTCCCTTTGTCCAAGGAATCATTTAGAAAGCAAACTTCTGTTTAAAGTGTGTCTGTTTCCAATAATGTCAAAGCTGAAGGACAATGCAATTTAAAAAACAACCACAAGCAGGGTGAGTATAGGTAATATTTTGGCTGAAATATTTTACTCCATAGTAGGGTTTTATATAAATCTTATCTGAGGATGGGGAAAGTGAGGTGACTTTTTAAGATTCTCACAGAGAACGTGGACATAGTAAGAATGATATCTTAATATAAAATACTAAGATGAGATAATGCCTTTAGTGACCTTCTAACACATTGCCAGCTGTAAACCAAGCCTTCTAACTTGTAGAATAAATCCTCAGTGGAGGTCTGTTCATGTGACTGTTCAGTTCTCTTTACATGGTCATTCAAGATCCATCATGGTTTCCCAACCTACATCACACCTTACCCAAACTGGGAAATTATCTCTTCCATCAGAAGAGACTCTTAACCTCCCAATCTTTTTTCCCCCTTTTTCTTTTTTAAATAACTGTTTTATTGAGATACACACATACCAAAATATCACCCTATTAAAATACATACTTCAGTGGTTTTTAGAACATTCATGGAGTTGTACGACTATCATCACTAATTTTAAAATCTTTTCATCACCCCAAAAAGAAACCTAGTAACTCCCTTTTTCCTTTTCCCTCTGGCTCCTGGCAACCACTAATTTGCTCTCTGTTTGTACAGATTTACCTATTCTGGACATTTATATAAATGGAGTCATACAATATGTGACCTATTGTTTCTGGCTTCTATCACTTAGCATGTTTTGAAGGTTCATACATGTTGTAGCATGTATCAGTACTTCATTCCTTTTCTAGGCACAATAATATTTCGTTGTATGGCTATACCACCTTTTGTTTATCCATTCATCATTCAGTGATTCTACTTTCCTGGCTATTTGTATAAGGCTGCTAGGAATATTCATATACAAGTTTTTTGGTTATAATACTTTATGGGCCAGTGGTAGTCCCCATGTCTTTGGATGAGTATCCCAAGGGCATTTTCATATACAAAAAGGAAAAAAAAAAAAAAGAATCTGATAATTGGGATGCCCAAGGATGAGTTCATCAAACTCTTTTTTAAGGCCTTAAAGTCTGTGTAGTCTGATTCTTCCAATAAAATTGGGTCGGGGTTGTTGTTGTTTATGAAAACATGGAATTTTGGCCATAAGAAATTTGGAATCCAATTTTGGCAATAACCAACGAGCTAGAGAAAGCCTCACAATGGCACTTAGTTTTGGGTTTGGAGAAACTTAGGATACCATGAAGCCTATCTGGATCTAGGTGTGGTCCTTGTTCTTATGTCAGATGCCCTAAATACTGAACGTGGATTTGGGCAAACTGCAATTTTTTCTTGACGACCTTATGTCCCTTTAAGGCTAAAAGCTTTAGCAAGTGGATGCTGTCTTCCTGTGAGGAGGCTTGAGAAGGAAAGCAAAGAAGCGAATCATCCACATATTACAACAATGTAGAACCTCTAGGGAACTTTATATCATCCAGATCAGCCTTCAGGATTTGTGAGAAATAAGAAGGACTCTCAGTAAAATCCCAAGGCATTATTGTCCGGGTGAATTGTTTTTCTTCCCAAGTGAAGGCAGAAAGGTATTGTCTAGCTTCATCAGCTAGAATACTAAAGAATGTACTGCATAAATCAATTGCAGTAAAGAGTTTGCTTCTAGTGAGAATGAATGTTAGTAATGTATGAGGATTAGGAACAACAGTGTCGGGGGATAACAATGCTGTTTATTGTGTCAAGGTCCTGGGCAAATCTCCACCCTTGGCCCCTAGGTTTACTCACAGGTAAAATGGGAGTGTTGTAGGGACTAGTAAAAGGGATAGTGAGGCCTTGTGACTTGTAATATTCTGTTATGAGTTTTCTGCCCTGAAGGGCTTCTTCACTCATAGGGCATTGATTAATTCTGGGGAGACGTTTTGAGGGACCTATTTGAATCTTGATGGGAGGTGTGCTATGAATTTTGCCAGTATCTGTTGGAGATTTTGCCCATAAGGGGAGGGTGGTAGCTGATTGAATAGGGACAAATGATTAATGCTTCCAGAATCATCTCTAGTACCATCAGAAATGAAGCAAATAAGATTGCAAAGGATCATTTAATTCACCTGCTTGGCTGCTTTGATGACTACTGTCAAATTCTAGAATAATTTCCCCTTTTGAGAAGAAAAAAATTCCAGCATGGTACTTCTCTAAGAAGTCTCAGCCTAATAAATGGATAAGAGCTGAGGAACTAAAAAGAAAAGGGTATGGATCCTTCAAAGGTTCTAAACAAAACTGAATAGGTGCAGAGACAGGAATCTTTTGAGGTTCATTAGGGATCCCCACTAGTTGAACTGTAGTACTCCGAGGCAGGGTCTGCTTTATAGTAGTGGGGTTGAGCATCAAGAGTGTGGCTCCAGTGTCAGTTAGGACTGGAAGAGATTCATCCCCAATCTGTGTAAGCGTTTCTCAAGCTGATAAAGAGGAAGGAATGGGAAGAGCCCCTGTAGTTCCTTGGAGCCCTGTCATTGAGAATTGGGAGGACATTGGAAAGGATGGTTAGAAGGGCTGAAGTTGCCTAAAGTGCTTAAATTTGTGGCACTCTTTTCAAATGTCCTGGCTCTTTGCAATAATATCAGAAACTAAGAAGCTTTTGATTTCATTTAGGAGCCTTCACTTGCTGAGGCTGAGCAATGTTCCTTTTAAGTGGCTCTAGTGTGAGAGAGCTGGTTTGCCAGACTAACTAAACCTGGGGTAAAGATAGTTTCCAGTTCCACCCTGGTCCATTTCACTTGATGGGAAAAGTTCCAGTTCAGCCCATTAATAAATATAGAGTTAAAAACTACTTGGGTAGAACCAACATATGAAAGAAGACCAGATTTTTTTTTTTTTTAAATTATCCAAAGTCAAGTATAATAGTTACGAACAAGCTTATCAGATTTTTGTGTGCAGACCTGAATTTTGTTCCAATCAATAGGCTTTGGAAAAGCTTTAGGAATTGCCTAATGAAGTTGCCTAGTGATTGCCTGAGTCCGATTATGTAATAAGTTAACAGGCTGGTCTACTGGTTGTAATCCTAGAGACCTTTCAGGATTTTCCCAGTTAGCAGTTTTCATCCATGCTGGTCCTGGCCTTCACCAACTAGCTGATATAAGTCAGAGAAACAGGTTGGTAATCTGTGAGGATCCTTGATTACTTTGGGAAAAGCTTTCTAATTTTAAAGGGACAGGTTACGATAGGTTCAGAGGAAAAGAGGGTGGGAGAGTTTCAGAGAAAAGGGGAAGTTTGGTGAGAGAATTAATATGGGGGAACTGAGGGTATAAAGGAGGTATGGGTGGTGTAGAAAGGAAGGAGGAAGATGGCACAGGAGGCAGAGCCTGAGATAAAGGAGCTGGGGAGAAAGAGCATGAGGCTTTGGAAACCATTTTATTTTTCTTTAAATGTTTGTGTGCCTAGTTAACCTGAAAATCTTATTTTGCAGAGAGGCATTCCATTCAGTTGTGGAAATTTTAGAGCTATAGTTGTCCAGGTTGGTTTTAAGAAAAGTTAAGTTTGGGGATTTCAAAAGTTCCCCATAATAACCATTGATATTCTTAATCGCCTTTGGTAAACTTGGTCCATTTAGTTAGAAATGCACATGAGGAAGGACCGTGGTCTTTTAAATATAAAATCAACTGGAGTCCTTGTGGGGAGGGTGCGCCCTCAAAATATTTAGATAATTGGTATCCCATTTCTCAGAGGTTTTTCTCTAGAATAAGGCAATAATTTTCAAACAGCCTAAACAGCTCAAATAGGTCAAACAACCTGCCGGTCTAATACCAGCCATTTCTTGTCTGATCGCCAAAGAGCCAGGCCAAAGGCTACTTAGTACAGCTCTAAGGGTACAGTCTAATTCTGGAGGAATCAAGCCAAAGGCTTAAAGCACAGTTCCACTAGAACAGCCCAATCCTGAAGGAGTCAGGCTAAAAGTTTAATAGGGCAGTGCCAATAGACCAACCCCTTTTCCAAAGGAATAGGGTGAAGGCTAGCCAGTTGCAGGAGGAATGACCTGATTTTTAAAATGTGTCAAATGAATACTCACATATGTAACGAAGCCTTAAAGAGAAAGGACAAAGCCTTAAAACAGATCCTGAAGAAAACCTCAAGAGCTTCAAAACACAAGGAGAGAAGCTAGGATACAGGAGAAAGACTTACCCTCAAACTGCAGGGTCAGCAAGAAGCAGTGAGCAGCAATGGACTCGATATGGCTACTTCACCTGTTTGCTCACCAGCTTCAGAGTCAGTGAGGGTCTTCTCTGGATCCTGGTATGAGCCACCAAAATGCTGACCTAAAACAAATAGACTTTCAGTTATTTCTTCAGCAAAAGTGAGTTTATTTGCAAGTAACAAAGAGGGTCTGCAACCATGGCAAGCTACATGCAAGCCCCTACACAGCAAGGGGAGAAAAACTGTTTCAAAGGGGGGAAAAGGAAGTTGGGAAGGCTATAGTTAACAAATAGTCAATTGAGGAATTGAGAATTTGAAGTATAGTGGCTTTTTATTGGCTGAGTTGTGACTGTCTCTCATTGGGTAAGCTCTTGACAGGCAAGAAGAGGAAGTCTTTCTTCTTTCTCTTGGGCTCTGCTATCATCATAGGGCATGAGAGCTCCCCCTTCTGGGCCCCCAGACTCTGTTTTAATAGAGGCTTCTGTTTATTAATTTTTATACTGGGATATTTAAATTTTAAAGGAGAATCAACTTAAAATGAATTAATCTCTAAATTATAAGAATATCACCAAAAGCACACAATCCAATTTTTTTAAATTAATTAATTTATGTTTGGCTGCATTGGGTCTTCGTTGCTGCATGTGGGCTTTCTCTAGTTGTGGCAAGCGGGGGGGTCTTCGTTGCTGCACGTGGGCTTTCTCTAGTTGTGGTGAGCGGGGGCTACTCTTCATTAAGGTGCGTGGGCTTCTCATCGTGGTGGCTTCTCTTGTTGTGGAGCACGGCCTCTAGGTGCACGGGCTTCAGTAGTTGTGGCTCGTGGGCTCTAGAGCACAGGCTCGGTAGTTGTGGCACACGGACTTAGTTGCTCTGTGGCACGTAGGGTCTTCCCGGACCAGGGATCAAACCCATGTCCCCTGCATTGGCAGGCGGATTCTCAACCACTGCGCCACCAGGGAAGTCCCACAATCCAATTTTTTAAATGTGCAAAAGATTTGAGAAACACTTCACCAAAGAAGGGTACGCAGATGGTAAAAAAGCATATGAGAAGATCCTCAACATTAGTCATTAGAAAATTGCATTAAAACCATGATGAGATATCACTACACACCTATTAGAATCGCTAAAGCAAAGCACCTTGACAATATCAAGTGTTGGCAAGGATGTGGAACAACTGGAACTCTTGCATGTTGTTGGCAGAAATGCAGAATATTACAGTCACTTTGGAAAGTAGTTGGGCACTTTCACATAAAGTTAAATGTAAACTTACAGTATGACGCAGCAATTCTATTCCTAGGGATTTACGTGAGTGAAATAAAAATCTATGTTCCCAAAAACTCTATATACAAATGTTTATAGCAGCTATTCATAGTCATCAAAAACTGGAAACAATTCAAATGTCCCTCAACTGGTAAATGGATTAACAATCCATGGAACATCCATGCAATGGAATAGTACTCATCAGTAAAGAGGAGTAGACTACTGATACTCAAAAAACATGGATGAATTTATTTTTTTATTACATTAGTTTCAGGTGTACAGCATTATAATTTGACATCTGCATACACTACAAAGTGATCACCACCACAAGTCTAGTTGCCATCCATCACCATACAGTTGGGCCCCTCCACCCATTGTGCCCGTCACCTCCCAAACGTGAATGAATTTCAAATGCATTATGCTGAATGAAACAAGCCAGACTCAAAGAGAGATACATTTTATGATTGCATTTTATATGACATTATGGAGAAGGCCAAATTAATAGAGACAGAGAATAGTCCGTGGTGGGTAGGAGTTAGGGGCAGGTGACAACAAAGGAATAGCACGAGGGACTTTTTTTGGATGGGATGGAAGTGCTTTGTAGTAGTGCTTATGCAACTGTATGTCACAAAGGGTGTATTTTAATATATGCAAATTGAAAAGTAATTATTTAAAAAATAATATCACTAAAGATCTTTTTGGAGAGAGATGGGATGTGAAGCCTGAAGCTTCATGGATTATAGGACAGGTGAGTTGGGTTGGGCGTGGCTCTACGAACAAGTAGTTGCAGTGAGTTATATGTCACCAGTGGTGAGAGCTGGTGAATAGTGACTTAACTCTTCAGGACATCAAAGAGAGCTTAGGAATGTCAGGAAGAAATGTGGCCAATGAAACAAATAATCTTTCAGAATAGATTGAGGTCATGAGTAGCTATTTCAATTGTGAATTGTTTGAGGAGAAAGGGACCAACACTAGATTGCTTCTTGTGCAGAAGATGTGGAAGGAAGAAAATGACATAAAGAATAGGATGAAAATGTTCCTTCCTGAATGATTATCAGCAGTAGCGTTATAGATTCCAAAGAACTCAGTGGTTCTCATTCAAAATCCAACACAAACCTCTTTGTAGAGTGCTTGGTCTGTGAAGGAAGCTTTCTAGGAATTTCTTTAGCTACGCATCCAAGTGAATCAGAGAGACCTAGATGAATGTCAGCTCTGTCACTTATAAGCCTAGATCCCTTGCAAAAATCACTGTGCTTCTCTGATCTTCTGTTTTTCCATCTATAAAGCAGGGTTGACAATAGCATGTATCTTTCAGAATTGAGAAAATTAAATGAGATAATGCATGTATAGCATTGAGCACAATGCCTCACAGATAAGAAGCACTCAATAACTTGTAGTGAGAATTACATTGCTGCCTGATTTCCGGAGCCTGCATATGTTTATTTTTGCCAAGTTCATACTTGTATTTAATATTTTTTCTTGTCACCATCTCACCAGCAGGAGATTGTCAAGTGTAAGTAGCATCATCTTGCTGCCTAGAGTATACAGAGTGAATTTGAAGAGAGACATCTTATTCCCAGAAACACAGAATCTTTTATACTCAATACAAAGAGCCTTCAAAAGTAAGAGCTGTGACTTCCTCCGTCCAGAACTGGTTAACCTGTTGGGATATTTGGTAGATGAATTCTGTGCCACGCTCTCTTGTATACTGAGCACCAGACTGGGAGGCAGCAGCTGCTCTCCATGCTCTCCTTCCAACACAGAAAACCAATCTCCGAGCGCCAGGGGAGACTGTAAAAAAGGAAAAAAAAAAATGCAAATGTCCAACATTGATTAGTTTTGCCAGCTGCTCTTCTTTAGAATCAGTGGATTGGCCACTTTTACTGTGAAGTCCATTGGATACTCATAGGGTTTTTTTGTTTGCTTTGATTTGTCTTAGAAATTATATTAAAAAATAATCCTTTGCAGGTCAAACCTGTCAAAGAAGTTGACATATGGAAGGAGGGTTTAAATAAACAGAAGAAAGAGATAATAGACCTCTGTTGGATTGTTTCTGAAAATATGTTTGACCTTGGGGAGGGTCTGGTTCTTTTAAACATGGGATTGCAAAGTCAAATACTTTTAGAGGCCAGGCTAGTTATGTAAATGAGTGAGGAAGTATCTAGATATAAGGCAATAGGGAGTGGTGTTGGGTTTGGGCCTATTTTTTTATTTTCCTACTATTATGAGACCTTTGAATACAAAGTCATTTCCCCTTTTTTTCTCAACTCTACTCTGGGGGGTGGGAATAGGGAGTGTGTGATAAGAAATGACAACTTACACAGCTTCAGAGATGTGGAAGAATCTTGGCTCCCATCTTGGTCATACAGTGGACTGAGGAAGTCCATGCCACATCTGAATTGAACAGCTTTACTCAGCACCAGCCGAATACTGTTGGGCAAGAATGTGAGCCCAGAATTGCTAAGTATTTAGTTATTCAAGAGACACCCCACATCTTGATTTTGATGTGATTTCTGTAAATCACATCAAAATCCTTACAATTTTAATGCTGTCAATTTGTCCCATTTTGGAAAATAATGGTGTGAATCAAATACAACATGTCTGTGTGTTAGTTTTAGTCGGTGGCTATCAGTTTGGACCTCTGCTTTGGACCTCAGTTTGACAGCTTCTGTGGAGTATAGTACTACTTTTGATAGATGGAGATCCATGATAGAAACAAGGTGAATTATGTTAGAAATAATCTCTTATTGATCTTTAAAAGATTACAATTTAAAATGGTATTGTGAAATGTGAAGTGATTAATTAGAGCATTATTCTAAAAGCAAAAGATGGGAAATAGACTAAATATCCACTAATAGGGGATGGATGCATGAATTATATTACATCCAAACAATACTATGTAGCTATTAAAAATGAAACAGTTCTATAGTACTAATATGGAACCCATGCTATGATATATCATTAAGTCAAAAAAGCCAAGTGCAGAAAATTGTGTATAGCATGCCACTGTTGTATTTTTTTAAAAGTGTGATGTATTTATCTATCTATCTATCTATCTATCTAACATCTATCTATACTTGCATATCTGTATCTCTGGGAACTAGAGGGAGTCTGGGGGACTAGAAGACAGGGATATGGGGAGACTTACTTTTCCTTTTCTGTGTATTTGGTAACATTTGAATTTTTGTTTTCCAAATGTACATATTCCTCGTTCAAAATAAATGTAATTAAAAAAAATAAGCTTAAAAAATCCACTAATTCATAGGACATAGCCTCTTCCAAAAAGGCAGTGTAAGAATGGGTTGTCAGCAGAGATGATGGACATTTTTTCAGGAAAAGCCATGGTTAACAAATGAATTTATTTACCAAACATAAATAGAGTCACAAACATAGAAAACAAACTTACGGTTACCAGAGGGGATAGTGGGGGTGGGGTGAGAGATAAATTGGGAGTTTGGGATTAACATATACACACTACAATAGATAAACAACAAGGGCCTGCTGTATAGCACAGGGAACTATACTCAGTATCTTATAATAAATGGACAAGAATCTGAGAAAGAATAGATATATTTTAAAAAAGGTAATGGCTAGTATGTGCTTCATTGTCTTTCCACCACTTGCTTCTGAGAGACAATGATATTGGCTTTAATGGATGGTTGTAAACTCTAATATGAACCAGAATGTAATAAGAAATTTTTAATTTTCCTTATCAGACTAAACAGGATCCTACTCGCAAAGGCCCAGATAGAATCTGTGGCAGTTCAAGTGCATGAAACTTGCAGCTGGGTTTTCCTACCACACTTGCAGTCCTTTTTTATCTACATTATCTTCTTTGCGATGTGTTCATATCCTTAGAAATGTTCCTGCTCTACCTGTTGGCTGCCCCCTTCCTTGTCTTGGTCCTGAGTTTGGCTTATTTTGGAGCAGGACTAGCGTCAGCTCTTGGCTTAACTGACTGATGTAGTGTTTTCTAGCATATACTTGGATTGGCCTGAGGTTGTCTGGGCTCTGTTGTGAATATGCACCTCTTGTGTGGAAAGGAGTGAGATAATGATTGGACTTTCTTCATTTTATTTCTCTCAACCTTTATATTTAGCTAGATAAATATGGATATAAATAGGAATAAAGACATAGATATACATATGTCTGAAAGAATATAATAAAAACTAACAATGGTGATTTGCCTCTGGGGAGAAAGCCTGATAAGTGTTCTTTTTATGCCCAATAAGCAGATTGTGGAATTGACAAACTGCATTTCCAGTATCATAGATGCTGTATTTGAGATGAGGAAAGAAGGAGAAATGAATTAGCTTGAGTTATTTAAACTATACTGTCTGAGGAAAACAAAAAAAATTTTCTAATAAATTAGGGGAAAGTTAGATAATTCTATAAATAACATTGAGACTTTTGGCTAACCATCTAAAGAAATGTATATCCCTACCTCAGTCCTTTTACCAAAACAAATTTGTAGAGGACAGACTTTAGAGTAGTCCTCAGGATCCCCACCTCCTGGTATTCACACCTTTGTGTTATCCCTTGGAGTGTGGGAAGGATCAGTGACTTTCGTCTAACTATTGGAATGTGACTAAGGTGACAGTTTGTATGTGATTACGTGTGTGATTACATAATAGTGTAATGCCTATCTTGCTAGACTCTCTCTCCCTCTCTGGCTTTGATGAAGCAGGATGCCATGAATTGTATGGCATCAGGAAATGAATTTGAGCAACACTGTGAAGGAGCTTGGCAGTGGATCCTTCCCCAGTTGAGCTTCTGATGAGAACATAGTTCTGGCCAAGACCTTGATTATAAGCTGTGAAACCCTAAGCAAAGGACCCAGTTAAACAGTGCCCAACTCCTGATCCACAGAAACTGTGACCTAAGAAGTGTGTATTGTTTTAAGCTGATAAGTTTGTGGTAATTTGTGATGTAGCAATGAAAACTTAACACAGTTCCATATGCATTAATGAATTAATTGTTAAAAAAAAAAAAAACAAACAACTATACAAATCACTAAAAGAAAATGCAGCAGAATGCTTTTGTAATGTTGACATACAAAAGATATATTTTTTTTAAAGTTACTTATTTTTATTATTTATTTATTTATTTTTTGGCTGTGTTGGGTCTTCGTTTCTGCACGAGGGCTTTCTCTAGTTGTGGCAAGCAGGGGCCACTCTTCATTGCGGTGCGCGGGCCTCTCACTATCGCGGCCTCTCCTGTTGCAGAGCACAGGCTCCAGACGCGCAGGCTCAGTAGCTGTGGCTCACGGGCCCAGTCGCTCCGCGGCATGTGGGATCCTCCCAGACCAGGGCTCGAACCCGTGTCCCCTGCATTAGCAGTCAGACTCCCAACCACTGCGCCACCAGGGAAGCCCCAAAAGATATTTTTAAAGAAGAAATGAATACCAAAACCACACACAAAAGAAGACTGACAAATTTGACTACGTAAAATGTTTAAAATTCTGTATGGAAAAAATACTATACTGTACCTACATTTCCTTAATTCTTCAATGTCGGCAAATAAAGAAACAAAAGCAACAACCAAAAGAAAAATGAGCTGAGAATGTTAACAATAGGTTCGAAGAAAAAGAAATAAATGTCTTTAACGTTCAACAAAATGCTCAGCTTTACTCACAGTTAAAGAAACAGAAATGTTCAAAAATGTGATTTCATTTTTCACTTAACAGACTCACATATATATAAAACTTGATAATACTGCGGAAACAGACACTCATATGTTATTGCTTGGAATGTAAATTGGTGCAGGCTTTTTGGCAATAGAAATAAAAATTTATAGCATACCTACACTTGCCAGTCTGCTTGTATGAAGTCATTCGATAGTCATGCCCACACATTTGTACGGTGACTTCTAAATAGCAAAAACTAGAAATAAGCAAAATGTTCATTGGTAGAAGATCTGTTAAGCAAACTCAGGGATAGCTTGCTGTGGAAAAAGAATTTTTTTCCTGTCTATAAGTCATGATAAGGAATGATTTACAAGCTCTCCTTGAGGGCAGGGACCATATGCCATTCGTCTTTGTCTCCTTTGAGCCTAGGATGGTGCTTGGCACGTAATAGAGGGGAGCAAATAGTGTTTGATGAAGGAATGCATGAATGCATACTGGTACATGCATACAGCTGAGTAGTGTCTGGGGTTAAACATTAAATGTGAGTGCGTTTTTAAAAAGTGTTTAAATGTGTAAAAGATGAAAGCAGGAGTTAACTAGAGACTCTGAGGCATTATGTGATGCTTTTGAATCCTGATCTTTTGCACGCTGAGACCATTCTGGAACCACCAGGGAAGCTAAATGATTTCTGCGAAGGCTTTGCTGGAGTGGGTTTGGGAGCTACAGGGAGGAGGAATTTAGTTATAAAAATGAGAGGAGCAACTTCCTTGGTAACACCCTGCCCCAAAGGTCACTCTCCAGCCACCTCTAGTCTCCCAGTCCCTTTAATTCTCCTTATAGTCCAGACCACGCTCCAAGGCACGTGACTAACAGCCCTCACACCACCCTGTCCCCACTGCCTTTAAATGCGGCCACGCTACCACTCACCTAAACCCGACAGAAAAAAATACAGTCCTGTCACAATCTTGTGGCAAGCTAGATCTCCCAGCATTAAATCACCATTAAGGGCCTCTGTGAATTTGATAGCAGCTTTAGGGGTTTTTTTTTTTCCCCTTTTTCTTCCATTTAGAACTCAGCTAAAGCTTTCCTGTTGTGGGAGGGGCAAGCTATAAAGACAAACCATCCACTACCCTGTCCTCCACAGGTACACCCAAACCATATTCATTGCAAGAGGGGAGAAGGGCAGAGGACTCCCGAGCAAAGCCCCTTTCAAGCAG
The DNA here is from genome assembly GCF_028021215.1 of Eschrichtius robustus. Taxonomy (NCBI): domain Eukaryota; kingdom Metazoa; phylum Chordata; class Mammalia; order Artiodactyla; family Eschrichtiidae; genus Eschrichtius; species Eschrichtius robustus. Next base: position 134,159,923 of record NC_090825.1, read on the forward strand.
AGCAGCCTCTGCTTGCTGAGCTGTTGGCAGAGGTGGAGAGTGTGCTGTCCGCATCTGGCCTCTGCACAGACGTTTGTGAAATGCTTTTGCGCGTAGGTATCTCATTGGCTCCTAACAGGAATCTTGCTAGAAGAAGTATTTATTATACCTGTTTTAAAGGTAAGGAAACCAAGGTCCAAAGGCCAGGACTAGTTAATAAGACCCCAGGACTGAACACAGGACCTCTGACTTGGTAACTGGAGGTTCTGAGAAACTTCAGATGTTTGCCTAATGATTTGTTGTTTCTGAAGCCTTCCCCAGACATGTCAGGCTCTGACGGTAGACAGCCTAGGTTCACATCTTGGCTCTGCCAGTTACTACCTGGATGACCTTGAGAAACTTACTTACTTACCTCTCTAACTGTTATCTAGTGCCACAATAATGTGGCTAAACAAACAACTGTGGGTCTTCAGTGACATGCAATAATAAACATTTAGTTTTGCTCAAGAATCCAGAGATTGGCTGAGTGATTCTGCTGATCAGGGCTGGGCTCACTTACGCATCTCTGATCAGCTGGTGGGTCAGCTGGGAGTTGGCTTGTCAGCTAGCATGACTCCACTCTGCTCCATGTGCCTCCCATGATACAGCCGGCTTGTCCAGGTTACTGCATATGAAAAAGGTTTTAAGAGAGAGACAGTAGAAACAGGGAAGCCCTCTTAAAGCATAAGTTCAGAACTGGCACATCATCACTTCTGCACAGTTATTTGGACCAAAACAAGTCACAAGACCAGCCTAGATCCAAGGGATGGGGAAGTAGCCTCCATCCTTTGATGAGAGAAGCCACAAAGTCACCTAACACAGGGTGTGCATAGAGGGAGACCGTTAAATGGCACCATTAGTGTAACTGATCTCCTAAAATCCCTGAGCTCTTTCATTTTGGCATTTTAGGAATAGAGGTTAAAATAGCATCCATTGCACAGGGACATTGTGAGGATAAAATGAGGCATTGTGTGAAAAGTGCTATATGATGTGCTAGGATGAGGGGCAGAAAGTTAGAATGCTCCTGAATCCTGATGACTTCGTGAGGGGTTGCCATACCAGCCTGGACTGGCCACCTCCAGACTTCTTCCACTTGAGAGAATAAACCCTCATGTGTTTAAATCATTTGGGTTTTTTTTTTTTTTTTGTCACATGGAGCCAAATCCAATCCTAACTGATTTGTTTCTCCTCCACCATTCAGGCATAACAGCAGATGTTATTTGATGAACACACTGGAGACAAGACATGAGTCTTTGAGTGTGGCGTCGGAGAGGGGCAGCCCTAGCAGTTCCTGACCTGTACATTTCCACATCGGTGTCACATGATCACGTGAGTAATTGAATCAGGGCCAAAGGCCTCTGTCTATTGGCTGAGCACACCACTGGCCATGAAGTGGCCTGAGAGCTCTGCCCAGTGGGGGGGGCTCTGTACTGAGTGATGACTAAATGACTAGGTCAGTCCCTCTCATTCATGTTTTGAATTTGAGACACACAGAGGGCAGTAGAAAGAAGCTGGGAGAGCAGCAGAGGCTGAGAGAAGCTGCCTTATGAATGTCGATCACTGGAGTATCTGACTCCCTCACCCAGAGCGGTATTGCACGTTTGAACAGTGAGCAGGGGGTTCAGTCCTCTGTGAGTTCTGGCTGCATTGGTCCTGAGACCTTTCCTTTCTTCTTTGTGTGCCCTTATGGCATGATATAAAAGTAGAGCCTAACACGGTGTGTGCTTCTCTGTGTTCTAGATTGTATCTACAGATGATTTTTTAAGTGGTACTTACTTTTCCCTGTCAATTAACAGTGTATCATGACCGTCTTCCCAGGCTGTTAAACATTCTTTTCTAACAGCATGTGAACTAGTGTAGAGTACAAGTGTCCGTCGCTATCCAAAGGCAGAGTGTTCCTATGAAACCTTCCGTAAGACAAAATGGTGTAAAGTGAAAAAGAACACATCTTGCTAATGGATGCACAAAATAAAACGAGATAAAGCACAGATGCTCACACAGTTTAAAGCTATGGTAGCTTGATGCTGAGATGCTGAGTGTGGTTCCTGGGGAAGGGTGTTGGGGGCGCCATTCTTGCTGCTTCGGGTGTGCGTTGCCTCTGTAACTGCTCACTGCAAAACCAAGGCTGAATGCTATTTTCACTTTGCATCTTTTTTCATAAAAGTGAACGTACTCTTTGGATTTCTTTGAATGAGCAAAAACAGGTAATGTTGGTCTTCCTAAAAAGAGAAGTGGTGTAAAGCGAATTTTTGAAAAGCAGGGGATACCTGGATTCTATTGTATCACTATATTTATTTAATCATTCCCCTAATGTTGGATACTTATTAGGTCATGAACTGTTTTTTTGTTTGTGTGTGTGTTTTGCTTTTATATACAACATCAAACGCAACATCTTTGAAACAAAATGTTTGCATACATCTATGATATTTTTATAGGTAGGAGTTTGATAGGAGGATATTTGGTAAGAAGGGAAATGTTTAAACCAAGGATTTGGCATGAAATAAGCACAGATTTGTGAACTAGAAAAACACAAGGCATTTTATCAAATTATCAAAATTTGCTAGTGTTGGCTACATGGAAGGAGACAGTGGCTGAATTATCGATAGATTTGAATGCTACGTTAAGGCATGGCCCTTATTGAGGGCTTTTTCTTTTTTTTTAAATAAGTGGAAAACCTGGAGTATCTCAAGGTGAATCTCTTTGTCCCCTGCAAGGCTAGTGTTGTGTTACAGAGAGGGTCAGCAGAGGGTAATTTGGTCCATTTCACATTAGTGTGATCTATATTAAATGAACAACCAAAAAAATCCTTTTATATATTGTATTGTGCTTTGTTAAAAAAAAAATACTATGCTTTTAAGGGTATTTATCAGTATAGATATAGTCTTACAACAAATCATGTCCTAAGTAGAGAGAACTCTGTTTTGGATTTAATACCACCACTTCCACCATTTCCAATACCAGCACTTCTATTTGTGTCAACCTTTAGAACAATTTTATTAAAAACATATGTAGTATTTCACTGGACTTAGAAAAAAGCATAGCTCAAGCAGAAGATACCCTGCCCATTTTACAGATGAAGGAACTGAGGTTAGGTGATTTAATGAAATAGAATGTCAGAGCTAGAATGCCAGAACTTGACTTTTCAAGGTCACCTGAGTTCACCCCTGTGTTTTCTGGTGGCGACAGTGAGGCTTAGCTATTAACCATCAGCACACAGCTCTTATATAAAAGAGGTAGGCCTGCACCCCCTTCTGATTTCACATCCCGTTTTCTTTTCCCCCTCACCCTGAAGTCATCCAGCCAACCAGCAGCAGAGTCTGGGTGAAAAGCCAGGTAGACGGATTCCAGGTTCAGTGCTTTTTCCACTAAATGAGTGGAAATAGTCTTGTCCTACTTTCCTTCCTCAAGAAATTCTTAAATGTTAATATGCACAAGAATCATCCAGGGGTTTCTTAAACCCTGGATTAAGGTTTCTTAAAAAATGAATATTTCCTAGGCCCCATCCCAGGCACTCTGTTTCAGTAGTCCTGGGGTTAGACCCAGATATATGGATTTTTAACAAACTCTTCAGATGATTATCAGGAAGGGGGTGCACAGAGCAGACTTTAAGAAACACTGTCTGTCTAATTTCAAGCTTGAAATCTGCTTTGTCTTCTCTTCAAGCATGCCTGCTCTTAGAAAAGTGACTCCAGCCCCGCCTTGTTGTAACCCCTTATCAGTTCTATGTGTTTTGCAAATTGCATTTGCTCTTCATTTATGGACAAACCAGGTCAGCACTGCCAGGCCAATAAGAGCTGGATTTTCCCTGGCCTCATGCATCAGTGACATATTTGCCAACATCGGCCCAGTTCCGACATCCCTGCAATCGGCAATGGTTGATGATGATTCAGGATACACATGACTCGATTTGTGGAGAGCCGGCTAAGCTTTCAGGGAAGTCAATAAGAAAAATCTCATTTTGATCTGCAGATTGGGCTCATTTGATTTGGAAGTCACTGGTGGCAAAAGAAATATGGGGCCCAGGGATGTCTTTTCAAGCCCCTCTCTGGCTGTAATCACCCCTGAGAAGCAGTTTTCTCCATCTGCCACCTCCTCCCCTCCTCTCTCCATAGATTCAACGTGTCAGTGATGGAGGGGAAAAAAAGCAACAAATGCTCTCAGACTTTCTGGATGATTCTTCTTTCTCACTCTGTACAGAGGAGAAAGGGTCAAAACAGCACCGTAAACCATTCGCACAAACTATTTGCTGCATGGCTCCCAGGAAACCCATGTGGCCTTTGTGACTTCTTACATAGGTCTGTGACTTTCAGCTTAAAGAGGTCAGAGAGGAAAAAATAAATGCATCATTATGCCTTGTGAAGTAGCTCTTGGGTCTGGCTGCTCCATGGGCTCATGTGCATGTCAAAATGGTTAAGTTTACTTCCTAAGTATCTCTTTGACTGTGATGAGATCTGTTTATTCCCCCCACGCCCACCATTACCCTAGTGTTTGCCGTAGATTCTACAATATCCTCCTTTCTAGTTTCCCTGCTTCCTACCTTTTTCCGTCAAATTCATTATCCATGAAGCAGCCTGAGTGATCGTCAGATCCCACCCCTCATTATAGCCCTTTGGTGGCTTTGCATTATCCTAAAGATATAGTCTAACTTTGTGCTATCCAGTGCAGTAGCCACTAGCCACATGTGACTGTTGAGTAGTTAAGATGTGATGAGTCTGAATTGAGATGAGCTATAAATGTGAACATCAGATTTCAAAGATTTAGGAAAAAAAAAAAAAGAATGTAAAGTATCTTATAATTTTCTATTGATTACATGTTGAAATAGTATTTTAACTATACTGGGTTAACTGGGTTAACTAAAATATATTAATATTACCTTTAACTTCAGATGTTTCTTTTTTTACTTTTTAAAATATGGCTACTAGAATATTGAAAATTACATCCATGGCTCACTCTATATTATATATCTTGGACAGTGCTGGTCTAAACTCTTGAACATGGCTTGCCCTCATCTTACTCCATTCCCTTCTCACACCCTCTGTTTTGGCTATATGAATTTCCTTTGATCTCTTGAATTAATTACTCATCCTTTTGTTTCTGGGATTTTAGTAAGCTGTTGCTTTCCTCCACTACCGCGCTTTCACTAACTCGTACTTATGTTTCAATATGTCTTCTGTAAGTCATTTCTTGGAAGTCATTAGCTCATTCCTGACTCCCCAAGTCTGGCTTAGATGGCCCATCTATGGATCTAGTAAAATCTCTATACATTCTCATCTGCAGTACTTTCCATATTCCTTTGGATTTTCTTTAAAAATATACATGCATAAAATCTGCCTATTCCACTAAACTGTAACCTCCCTTAAGACAATAGCTGTATCTGTCATATGCACCTTTGACCTCAGAGTAGGAACTCAACGTTTGTTGAGTAAATCCTAGGCATCTTATTAAATGGGCACAGGAATGGAGGTCCAGAGTGGGGAGACTTCTTAACCAAGGTCACACAGTGAGTTCATGGCAGAGTACCTCAGGCCAGTGCCATGCAGCTGGGACACAAATTTAAATAATGTATGATATTGGAAGAATTTTTTTTTTTAATTCAGTGGACAGAGATTTGTGCATGTTGGATTAATTCTGCCCCAAAAAGTAAAGAAAGAGCTAACAGAAGCAACTGTGATGCCAAACCTGGTCCTGGCTGGAAGACTCTCCAGCCTAAAGAAATCCCTTCCCAGCAACCCTGACTCCAATACTTCTGGCACTGTTGGGTTGGGAAGAATAGGGACAGGGGAAGGGAGTGACAAGACCGTGAAGATCTGGGCAATATATAGGTGGAGCAGATACACAGGACAAGGTGAGTCAGGGCCTTGATGTGTTCAGGGAAACTGTCCACCTGGATTACAAACCAGAGATCATTTCTTGAGATGTTGGCACCACCATTCCTCATGTTGACATGTTTCTGAAGAGAACAAAACAAGGAGAGCAATTTTTAGTCATGAAGCCTCCAGGGTTCTTGTATCATCCTTTGCCGTACTTGCACCTGGGAGAAAATTCTTTTTGCTCCTAGCAATACATAGTTTAGTGCATTTGCAAAATGTGTCGTGTTACAGGTTCTTTTGGAAAAAGTGATATAAGGAGAAATCTATTTTCTGTAGGATTTTCTACTGTAATTGAGTCTAACTTTTTTTTTCTAATTATATAACATAAGCTCAATGAAAGTTGGCAAATGTATTAGCACGAAGAAGAGAAACTTTACCCATAATTCCAACAGCCCAAATAATCCCACTGTTTATACTTCCTGTAAGTCTTTTTAGTATTCTTTGTGTTTATTCACTTGTACAGGTTTATAAAAGTAAGATATTGTGAATACCTTTTAATAGTATTTTTCCTCTTAGTTATATATCGTGCACAATTTCCTATGTCAATAAGTACTCTTGTAATTTGATTTTTATTGTCTACTTAATATTCTAATATATTTAAACCCTCCCAACAATCTTCTATTATTGAACATTTAAATTGTTTCCAAATTTGGGGTATTATAATTCACTCTACAGGTATTCCCTTATGCACATGTCTCTGATTTTTCCAAAAGACAAATTTGTAAAAGCAGAATTGCTTACTAACAGATAATGCACATTTTAAAGGATTTTGCTATTTATTTTTAATTAATCTCCTAAAAGTTTTAGCACAAACTGGTTTCCAAAGTTCCAAAGCATTCTCTGCACACAACTCCTTTCATATTTGGAAGTTGTACCATCCGCTATCATGAAATTTGTTTCCCATTAGGCTGATAATATACCCAAAAGGGAAGGAATTTTTTTAAAATGCCAAAATGAAATAAATTCTAGACTCAGAATCATATTAATGCCCAGCTGATTATGTCCACTTTCCTCTACATCCTTAAAAGTGGCATTTCCCAGAATGCTCCATAAGATAAGAGTTCTGTGGTTGAGGTAGGTTTGGGCACAGTTGCATCTTCCGTCTCTATGCAGATCTTGAAAAGTCTTGCAGTAAATTTGAGCAGGTTCAAATCTGTTTTCTTCCCTAAGCTTATTTGGTCACCAAACTGCTGGAAAAAAAAAAAGTCCAAGCCTACAAATATTCCATGGTATGTGCTTAGAGAACCACCGATTTAGAGTAAGCTCGAGGCAGTACATTATGGGGGCGGTACAGTACATGGCTTTCTTTTAAGCCTATGTACTTGACCACAGGAAGTAGGGCCAGATCAGTTTGAGTTCTTGTGTCCATGGTCACATGACAAGCTGAAAGACTCTCTATTATCAAGCCTTGTGGAACTTTCCAGTAAGCCAAGACCATTCTCTGATGAGCGAAGATTAGAATTAAGGTTTTATCTCAAAAGCTCTATTCTGTCCACTCTTGACACACCAAAAAAAACCCCAGTTTGCTTATGACTGTGTGATTGCAAATTAAAGGTTCATCTATAGGGCGGATCAATATGGCATACTAGGAGGACGGGGAATTCGCGTCTCCGCACAACTAGGGCACATATCAGGCACTGGTGGGGGACCACGGACACCTAAGGGGATGGGAGGAACCCCCAGCAACCGGGTAGGACATGGGACGTGGGGGGAGTGAAGGGGGAGAGAAGTGGAGGCGGGATGGGACGGGCGCCCCTGAGGGGTGGCTGGGGGAGGAGAGGAGTTCCTACACCCAGCGGGACCCAGCCATGGTTAGGGGTCCAGCAGCGACGGGGGAGATGGTGGGGGAGGGCACGAAGGAACAGAAGGGAACGTGGCCAGTGCTTTCCCTGTCAACTTAGGCACCAGGGAGACTGTTGGGCTCCTGGGCCTAATTCTCTGCCCTCGGAGCCTCCCTCCTGCTGTGCAGAACCCAAGCCCCAGCCCTACACCCCCAGCCAGGGCACTACCTCTACACTAGGAGACCCCCTTCATCACGCTGGGCCTAAGCCCCACCCACACACCCTCACTCAGGGCCCTACCCCCAAACTCGGGAACTCCACGGTCCAGTGGCCCTCCTTTCCACGTGCTGCCTCTCCCCTTCCCTGAAGGTCATAAGCAGAGGCCCTGGCCCATGCTTGAACGTCACCCCACCTAGGCCCCGCCCCCAGGGCCTTTTCCACCTATGTGGGTCCTGAGCCTAGGCCCCGCCCCATGCTCAAACGTCAGCCCCCCACCCACCTAGGTCCTGCTCCATCCTAAACCCTGCCCCTGCCTAAGTTCTACCGCTGCCTAAACTCCACCCCCATAGCCAAGGCTTTTTTTTTTTCAGTCTTTTAGATTGGGGTTTGTTTTACCATATTGATTCATTGTTGTTGATACTTTTATATTTTTATTTTCCCTAATAAATCTTTCATTTTTCTAATTTTATTTTATTCTTTATACTTTGTTATTCTCTCCTTTGGCTCCCCCCCCCCCTTTTTTTTCTTTTATCTGTCGTGGTTTTATTTTACCTTCTTGCAGTTGTTTCAATTATAGCTTTATTTTTCTTAATATATTTTTTATCTTTCTAATTTTATTTTTTTATTCTTTGATATTGTACTCCTTTTTTTCTTCTTTCTTTTTTTTTTTTTCTTTCACCACGCCGCAAAGCTTGTGGGATCTTGCTTCCCAAGCCGGAGGTCAGGCCAAAGCTACTGTGGTGGGAGCTCCGAGTCCAAACCACTGGACTAACAGAGAACCTGAGACCCCAGGGAATATTAATTGGAGTGAGGCCTCCCAGAAGTCCTCATCTCAGCACCAAGACCCAGCTCTATCCAACTGCCTGCAAACTCCAGTGCTGGACGTCTCAGGCCAAACAACCAGTAAGACAGGAATACAGCACTACCCATCAAAAGAAAAAAAAAAAAAAAGAAATGACAAAAAATATATGTTACAGATGAAGGAGCAAGGTAAAATCCTACAAGACCAAATAAATGAATGCAAAATAGGCAACCTACCTGAAAAAGAATTCAGAGTAATGATAGTAAAGATGATCCCAAATCTCGAAAACAGAATGGAGAAAATACACGAAACATTTAACAAGGCTCTAGAAGAAATAAAGAGCAAACAAACAGTGAGGAACAACACAATTACTGCAATTAAAAATACTCTAGAAGGAATCAATAGCAGAATAACTGAGGCAGAAGAACGGATAAGTGAGCTGGAAGGTAAAATGGTGGAAATAACTAACAGGGAGCAGGATAAAGAAAAAAGAATGAAAAGGACTTCCTTGGTGGTGCAGTGGTTAAGAATCTGCCTGCCAATGCAGGGGACACAGGTTCGAGCCCTGGTCCGGGAAGATCCCACATGCCGTGGAGCAACTAAGCCCGTGCGCCGCAACTACTGAGCCCACTTGCCACAACTACTGAAGCCTGCGTGCCTAGAGCCCATACTCCACAAGAGAAGCCACCGCAATGAGAAGCCCGTGCACTGCCATGAAGAGTAGACCCCGCTCGCCGCAACTAGAGAAAGCCCATGTGCAGCAATGAAGACCCAACACAGCCAAAAAATAAATAAAAATTAAAAAAAAAAAAAAAAAAAAGAATGAAAAGAATTGAGGACAGTCTCAGAGACCTCTGGGACAACATTAAATGCACCCACATTCGAATTATAGGAATCCCAGAAGAAGAAGAGAAAAAGAAAGAGTCTGAGAAAATATTTGAAGAGATAATAACTGAAAACTTCCCTAACATGGGAAAGGAAATAGTCAACCAAGTCCAGCAAGCACAGAGAGTACCATACAGAATAAACCCAAAGAGAAACACACCAAGACACATATTACTCAAACTATCAAAAATTAATTACAAAGAAAAAATATTAAAAGCAACAAGTAATATACAAGGGAATCCCCATAAAGTTAACAGCTGATCTTTCAGCAGAAACTCTGCAAGCCAGAAGGGAGTGACAGGACATATTTAAAGTGATGAAAGGGAAAAACCCACAAGCAAGATTACTCTACCCAGCAAGGATCTCATTCAGGTTCAGTGGAGAAATTAAAACCTTTACAGACAAGCAAAAGTTAAGAGAATTCAGCACCACCAAACCAGCTCTACAACAAATGCTAAAGGAACTTCTCTAGGCAGGAAACATAAGAGAAGGAAAAGACCTACAAAAACAAATGGAAAACAATTGAGAAAATGGTAATAGGAACATACATATAGATAACTACCTTAAATGTAAATGGATTAAAGGCACCAACCAAAAGAAATAGACTGGCTGAATGGATACAAAAACAAGACCCATATATATGCTGTCTACAAGAGACCCACTTCAGACCTAGGGACACATAGAGACTGAAAGTGGGGATGGAAAAAGATATTCCATGCAAATGGAAATGAAAAGAAGGCTGGAGTAGCAATACTCATATCAGACAAAATAGACTTTAAAGACTATTACAAGAGACAAAGAAAGATACTACATAATAATCAATGGATCAATCCAAGAAGAAGATATAACAATTGTAAATATTTACACACTCAACATAGGAGCACCTCAATACATAAGGCAAATGCTAACAGCCATAAAAGGGGAAATCGACAGTAACACAGTCATAGTAGGGGACTTTAACATCCCTCTTTCACCAACGGACAGATCATCCAAAATGAAAATAAATAAGGAAACACAAGCTTTAAATGACACATTAAACAAGATGGACTTAATTGATATTTATAGGATATTCCATCTAAAACCAACAGAATACACTTTCTTCTCAAGTGCTCATGGAACATTCTCCAGGATAGATCATATCTTGGGTCACACATCAAGCCTTGGTAAATTTAAGAAAATTGAAATCGTATCAAGTATCTTTTCTGACCACAATGCCATGAGACTAGATATCAATTACAGGAAAAAAAAATGTAAAAAATACAAACACGTGGAAGCTAAACAATACACTAGTAAATAACCAAGAGATCACTGAAGAAATCAAAGAGGAAATCAAAAACCACCTAGAAACAAATGACGGTGAAAACACGATGACCCAAAACCTATGGGATGCAGCAAAAGCAGTTCTAAGGGAAGTTTATAGCAATGCAATCCTACCTCAAGAAACAAGAAACATCTCAAATAAACAAGCTAACCTTACACCTAAAGCAATTAGAGAAAGAAGAACAAAAAAACCCCAAAGGTAGCAGAAGGAAAGAAATCATAAAGATCAGATCAGAAATAAATGAAAAAGAAATGAAGGAAACAGTAGCAAAGGTCAATAAATCTAAAAGCTGGTTCTTTGAGAAGATAAACAAAATTGATAAACCATTAGCCAGACTCATCAAGAAAAGAAGGGAGAAGACTGAAATCAACAGAATTAGAAATGAAAAAGAAGTAACAACTGACACTGCAGAAATACAAAGGATCATGAGAGATTATTACAAGAAACTATATGCCAATAAAATGGACAACCTGGAAGAAATGGACAAATTCTTAGAAAAGCACAACCTTCCCAGACTGAACCAGGAAGAAATAGAAAATATAAACAGACCAGTCACAAGCACTGAAATTGAAACTGTGATTAAAAATCTTCCAACAAACAAAAGCCCAGGACCAGATGGCTTCACAGGCAAATTCTATCAGACATTTAGAGAAGAGCTAACACCTATCCTTCTCAAACTCTTCCAAAATATAGCAGAGGGAGGAACACTCCCAAACTCATTCTACGAGGCCACCATCACCCTGATACCAAAACCAGACAAAGATGTCACAAAAAAAAGAAAACTACAGGCCAATATCTCTGATGAACATAGGTGCAAAAATCCTCAACAGAATAGTAGAAACAGAATCCAACAGCACATTAAAAGGATAATACACCATGATTGTGGGGTTTACGCCAGGAATGCAAGGATTCTTCAATATACACAAATCAATCAATGTGATACACCATATTCACAAATTGAAGGATAAAAACCATATGATCATTTCAGTAGATGCAGAAAAAGCTTTCAAAAAAATTCAACACCAATTTATGATAAAAACTCTCCAAAAAGTAAGCATACAGGGAACCTACCTCAACATAATAAAGACCATATACAACAGCTCACAGCCAGCATCGTTCTCAATGGTGAAAAGCTGAAACCATTTCCTCTAAGGTCAGGAACAAGACAAGGTTGTCCACTCTCACCAATGTTATTCATCATAGTTTTGGAAGTTTTAGCCACAGCAATCAGAGAAGAAAAAAAAATTAAAAGGAATCCAAAGCAGAAAAGAAGAAGTAAAACTGTCACTGTTTGCGGATGACATGACACTATACATAGAGAATCCTAAAGATGCTACCAGAAAACTACTAGAGCTAATCAATGAATCTGGTAAAGTAGCAGGCTACAAAATTAATGCACAGAAATCTCTTGCATTCCTATACACTAATGATGAAAAATCTGAAGGAGAAATTAAGGAAACACTCCCATTTACCATTGCAACAAAAAGAATAAATACCTAGGAATAAACCTACCTAAGGAGACAAAAGACCTGTATGCAGAACACTGTAAGACACTGATGAAAGAAATTAAAGACGATACAAACAGATGGAGAGATATACCATGTTCTTGGATTGGAAGAATCAACATTGTGGAAATAACTATACTACCCGAAGCAATCTACAGATTCCATGCAATCCCTATCAAACTACCAGTGGCATTTTTCACAGAACTAGAACAAAAAATTTCACAATTTGTATGGAAACACTAAAGACCCCGAATAGCCAAAGCAATCTTAAGAAAAATGGAGCTGGAGGAATCAGGCTCCCTCACTTTAGACTATACTACAAAGCTACAGTAATCAAGACAGTATGGTACTGGCACAAAAACAGAAATATAGATCAATGGAACAGGATAGAAAGCCCAGAGAAAAATCAACGCACATATGGTCACTTTATCTTTGCTAAAGGAGGCAAGAATATACAACGGAGAAAAGACTGCCTCTTCAATAAGTGGTGCTGGGAAAACTGGACAGCTGCATGTAAACGAATGAAATTAGTACACTGCCTAACAACATACAAAAAAATAAACTCCAAATGGATTAAAGACCTAAACGTAAGGCCAGACACTATAAAACTCTTAGAGGAAAACATAAGCAGAACACTCTATGACATAAATCACAGCAAGATCCTTTTTGACCCATCTCCTAGAGAAATGGAAATAAAAACAAAGATAAACAAATGGGACTTCATGAAACTTAACAGCTTTTGCACAGCAAAGGAAACCATAAAAAAGATGAAAAGACAACCCTCAGAATGGGAGAAAATATTTGCAAATGAAGCAACTGACAGAGGATTAATGTCCAAAATATACAAGCAGCTCAATATCAAAAAAACAAACAACCCAATCCAAAAATGGGCAGAAGACCTAAATAGACATTTCTTCAAAGAAGATATACAGATTGCCAAGAAACACAGGAAAAGATGCTCAGCATCACAAATCACTAGAGAAATGCACATCAGAACTACAATGAGGTATCACCTCACACCAGTCAGAATGGCCATCAAAAAATCTACAAACAATAAATGCTGGAGAGGGTGTGGAGAAAAGGGAACCCTCTTGCACTGTTGGTGGGAATGTAAATTGATACAGCCACTATGGAGAACACTATGGAGGTTCCTTAAACATCTAAAACTAGAACTACCATATGACCCAGCAATCCCAGTACTGGGCATATACCCAGAGAAAACCATAATTCAAAAAGAGTCATGTACCACAATGTTCATTGCAGCTCTATTTACAATAGCCAGGACATGGAAGCAACCTAAATGTCCGTCAACAGAGTAATGGATAAAGAAGATGTGGTACATATATACAATGGAATATTACTCAGCCATAAAAAGAAATGAAATTGAGTTATTTGTAGTGAGGTGCATGGACCTAGGGTCTGTCACACAGAGTGAAGTAAGTCAGAAAGAGAAAAACAAATACCGTATGCTAACACATATATATGGAATCTAAAAAAAAAATAATAATAAGGTTCTGATGAACCTAGGGGCAGGACAGGAATAAAGACACAGACGTAGAGAATGGACTTGAGGACACGGGGAGGGGGAAGGGTAAGCTGGGACGAAGTAAGAGGGTGGCATGGACATATATACACTACGAAATGTAAAATAGATAGCTAGTGGGAAGCAGCTGCATAGCACAGGGAGATCAGCTTGGTGCTGCGACCACCTAGAGGGGTGGGATAAGGATGGTGGGAGGGAGACGCAAGAGGGAGGGGATATGGGGATATACATATGCATGTAGCTGATTCACTTTGTTATACAGCAGAAACTAACACAACATTGTAAAGCAATTATACTCCAATAAAGATGTTTAAAAAAAAAAAGGTTCACCTGTAGCTTTTCTTCATATGTATGAGTGGAAAGTCATTATTGTTACCTGGTTAATTTCTGCTCCAAACTTTTTTAAGACTCAAATAGAGAATAAGTTAAAAGTATACTTGTTAAAAAACCTCTCTTAGGCCAGGATTTCTTAGAACCAGAGAAATACAGAAATCAAAATTTTGGTGCCCAGTGAGTCTGTGTTTCTCAAATATCAGAATTTTGCATACCATCATATTTTCTTTTTGTATTTTTGTACTTTTCCTTAAATTAACTCAAAGTTTTTCTTATATATCTTCTTTATCTTCAACAACAACAAAAAAAAAATCTGCAAAAACACTGATTTGGCAGTTTTATCTTTTTCTAATAGATATTAAAATAAAAATGTAAGTATTAAAATAAAACTGCTTATGAAAAACCTAAGATTATGGCAGGTCTTGAATTGGCAAACTTTTTCTGTGAAAGGTCAGAGAGTGTATATTCCGTAAGATCTTACGGAAAAACCCCAACGAACTTTTTGACCAATCCAATATTTCAGGGTTTGAGAGACGTGGATTCTGTGTCAGCTTTGTTGTTGTAGTGCAAAAGCAGCCCTAGACAACAAGTAAACGAATAAGCATGGCTCTGTTCCAATAAAACTTTTATTTACAAAGACAGGCAGGGACTGGGTTTTGCTCATGGGCTGTAGTTAGCCAACCTCTGCTCTACATGAAACAAAGAGCTTATTGACATTTGCACCTTCTAAGTGATTACATTGGTTCATTTTAGACACAGTCTGAATGCACTAACCTGGGCAATAATTGAACAGCAAAACCTCTTTTTTTGCATTCTACCTCTATTTTCTGAGATAGTCCCAGTTTCAAGCCACGTTTCTCAAATTTCGGGATCAGATTCATCACCCTGAATCTCATAAGACTAGTATTAAAATAAAAATCAGGAACTAGCCTTTGGTGGTTCAACAGAAGAATAGACATCTTGAGACAGACTAACGTCCCCTCACCTTCCTAAAGAATTTTGCAGGAATGCCCTGCTCAGTGATTTTACCCTTGCAAAATTATTCTTCATAAGAGAAAGAAAAAAGCCCCACAACCCAAGCAAACTGGGCTCTTAAATTATTGACACATTAAAATTTAAAATGTTAATTAACAGAGGCTCTTATCTGAGAGATGCAAATTTGCTGTTAGTTCCCAACTTTGCTGAATCTAGACTTCTATGTATCTTTTGTTTGACTGAGTTGGTCCAGAGTTTACCCCAGTGGCCTCAAGATTTATAAGAGGGGAAACTTCCTAAACATGATAGAAAGCAAGGCTTGTCTCTGCCATGCTTGTCCATTGAGCCACATCATTGAGCTTTGTAGATGGGAAGAACATGTGCCCTTGTACAAATATAAGCCCATCCACTCACTGTTCACTGTTTTCCATCCTCTATAGATGTTCACAAATAATAATATATCTGAAGAGCGTTTTTTCATGTTTGCAAAGCTTTTCTAAATGGATAGTCCCGTTAAAGTTGCTCAGTAATCCAAGAGCTGGGAATTATTACACTCACTGTACAGGTGAGGAATCTCAAGTTACTCCTGCAACTGAACTGCCAGGCACACTTTAGGGAGAAGCCTGGAGCCATGCTAGCCAATTCACACCAGCTAGATGGGGACTGCCAAGTGCTTCTCAAGGTAATTCTTTTTCCCACTCTGCTCTGCCACACCGTGCTCATGTCCACCACCCCAGGTCATATACCTAACCCAGCCCTCCATACCATGGTGGTCCTGATAGGACCCATTCAAGGTTGCTTGGCTGGGTCAAGGTAAACCCATCTTTAGTACTGAAACACAACTGTGTCCTAACTTATCAACTAATAATATCAATTCCCATCCCTAATTTGACTCATATCTCCTCATTCTATGTCCAGTGTTTTCCTATACATTGTAGCTGATTCTGAGATGTAGAGGAACTTAACTAATACTGGCAGAATTGCTAATTCAGCTTTCAGTTACAAAGGGTAATTAGAGAATTAGAATGGGAATTTGTAAATCAACATACATTGATGAGTCCACTTATTTTTTTCAATTGCAAACCATCTGAATAGGTTTGTCCAGAATCCAAGAATATTATAACTTAAAGGCACCTTAAATATCATCTAGTTCAACTCCTATATAGCATGTTTAAGGAAACATGGGAGAAATTTGCCCAAGATCGTGATTAATAATGATAAGTAATAAGAATGGTTATCATTTCTTTAATATTTACCAACATCATTCTAAATGTTATAAATGTGTGAGTCAGGTGGATTGTTACTCCAGCTTACAAATGAAGCATCTGAGACGTAGAAAAATGGACTTGCCAGAGATCATATGGGTGTAGGTGGTGGGGTCCATGTGAGGTCAGGCCATCTGACTCTCAAGCTGCAATTTAGCATAGTTCTTCTCAAAAGCAAAGCCCAAAGCTGTGGCGAGAATGGCACTATCCTGTGATGACAAGGGTACTTCGCCTCTGTGGTCTTCCTCTTCAAACCCATAATGGCAGTCCAACCACGAGGAAAACATCAGACGCATCTAAACTGAGGGCTATTCTACAAAGTTCTGGACTAGCATACTGCCTGAAGAATGCACTGCCCAAGACCCACCTCCATGGACACTAATTTAACTAGTCTTGAGTGGGACTAAGGTACTGGCATTTTTCAAAGGTCCCAGGTAATTCAAATGTGCAGCCAGGGTTGAAATACCAGCAGGCAGGCAATTTTCCCAGAAAGCGGGAGTTACTAAATCCCCTAGGAGGGACCAGGAGCAGTAGGATGAGGGCTGGATGAAGTGCATCTGGAAGAGGGGCTCTCGTTGCCCCCGGTGAGCAGATTCTTTTCACTCCAGGAAACAGCCAGGAAAGAGCACACAGGGGCTGGAGATGGGAGGCTTGAAGGCTGCCAATCTCACCTTTCCTAATCAAGAGGCTTTTTCAGAATAGCATTTGAGGATCACTTGGGCTCTAATGATCACCACATCCTTTGCTCAGCAAATTGCTGGCTTCCTCTGCCTTTTCTCTCTTGAATATTTCTTTCTTGAATGTTTAGAGTCAGCCCCACACCTAAGTAGGCACTTGTCAGTTATGCAGCTGAAAGACGTGTGAACAACCAGCTTGTCAGCTGAAAAGGAGGCTGGCTTCTTGCATTTAAAATGAATATTGACTGGAAAAGAAGGGGGCAGGGGGAGAAAAAAAAAATCACAAGTGAAAAAAATGGCTGACTCAGGCCAACCTCAATGCATATGGTGTGAAATAACATCATTAAGGGAGTTTGGCTGGGGTTGGAATTATGCAAGAGCCTCTTTCAGCAAAACCTAAGATGTTTGGGAAAGTTGCTCTGGAAACTTCTGTGTTAAAAGGTGAGGAAAAACTGGAAGGAAGGGCACCCAAGAAGGTGTATATGATATTTCAGAATACTTAAAATAGAGATTCTGATTACTAGAAAGAAATGAATGTTACTTTTTTTGAGATTTCAATGAACTGATAACTCCCACACTTCTGAGCTTGAACTCCAGCTGTATCACTGGTAAATTACTTAATTTCTCTGAACCTCAGTTTACTGACTCTATAAAATGGGATTAACCCTGCTTGCCTCATGGAGTGGTTAATGGGATTAAATTAGATAATTTTGTGCACAGAAATCAGTGACTTGGCCTAAAGTGATGTAAGTTAGAAGTGACAAGGAGAGATTTCAAGTTCTGGTCCCTAGCATTTCTACCTTACTTCTATCCCCCTTCCTGGCAAGGATCCAGTCACCATAATGTGTGCTATGCTTGCGGTTAGGGAAGCTGCATGGATGTGTGCTTTCCTGAAAGGACATGGGAAAGCGTCCCCCCTTCCCCAGTTCCATAGGGAGATTCTCTGAGGAATCTTAACCTTCTTCAGTGAGAGAAAAGGATAGTGACTCCTCACATTTAAGCAATTTGGGAAGAGCAGGAGTGAAAGGCAAAATCTTACATGTGATTGACGCCATCATTATCGACATACTTTCCCCACCATTATGTCCCAGTGAAAAATTTGGGAATTGTTTTCAGCTCCTGCCTCACCTTCATCTCCTTGAACCCAGCCAGTCACCAAGTGTTGTCAGTTCAGCCTTAGTGAAGTCCCTTTCCAAATCAGTCTTCCTCAAGCGCATCTCTGACTGTGTGACTTCCTGCCCTTGCGATGTACCTAAAGGCCGTCTCTTTCTGCGGGGCACTTCAACTGACGTTCTCCTCCTTATCTCCTACTCCTGCCCTTCTCTCATCACTCCTGTAGCCCAGCGCAAGTACCCAATGTTCCTTGAGCACGGTTGCAGCCCCCTCTTTTATGTGTGTGTGAACTCGTCCTGCCAGTTGTGCGGTCACCTCCTTCCCTACTACCAGAAAGCAGTCTCTCCACAGGGACACAGGCTCTGGATCCAAATCCTGACTCCACCTTACGAGATATGTATTCTTGGGAAAGTTATTTAACTTTCCTCAGCCTTGTGAATAAAATGGGTGTGTGTGTGTGATAAATAATACTTAATTCATGGGGTCGGTTAAATGAGACTGTAAGTCATCTGCTTATCACAGTGTCTGGCATGCAAGACACACTCTATAAGTGCTAGCTGCTATCATTATTGCTCATTTCTTCTTATTTTTACTATTGCCTGTTTAAACAAACCCATCATTAAATACTTCTTCCTTCAAGAAGGCTTCTTAATATCACCTATGCCCCTAGAGGAGTAATCTCCCCTTGTTATATGCCCTCCTAGCACTTTGTAGATCTTTTTTTTTTTTTTCTTAATTTATTTATTTGGCTGCGTTGGGTCTTCGTTGCTGTGTGTGGGCTTTCTCTAGTTGTGGCAAGTGAGGGCTACTCTTCATTGCAGTGCGTGGGCTTCTCATTGTGGTGGCTTCTCTTGTTGTGGAGCACGGACTCTAGGCGCGCGGGCTTCAGTAGTTGTGGCACATGGACTCAGTAGTTGTGGCTCGTGGGCTCTAGAGCGCAGGCTCAGTAGTTGTGGTGCACAGGTTTAGTTGCTCTGCGGCATGTGGGATCTTCCCGGACCAGGGCTCGAACCTGTGTCCACTGCATTGGCAGGTGGATTCTTAACCACTGCGCCACCAGGGAAGTCCCTGTAGATCTCTCTTGAACTCACCACTTAACATGCTTTTTTTGTGTCTTAGTCCTTTTTTTAAGAATATAAACCAATTGATCATGGGATGTTATCTTGCTAATCCTTGAGTCCACAAAAGCCCTCATTACAGAGTCATGACCAAATATTTGTGGAATTTAAATAACTTGGACAAATAATAGATAGCAAAGAATGTGATAATCTTAGCGGCTCTTAGCACAGGGCTTGATTCATAGAAAATGCTCTCTAAACTTAGCTGTCATTACCATTTATTGTTTACTGTGATATTTCATGCATTATCTACTTGATTCCTCACAACAGTTCTATCAAGCAGGTTCTCTTAATGTGCCCATTTCACAGTTGAGTGTTAAGGCACAAAGAAGGTGAAGTAATTTGCCAGAGATAATGTAGCTAGTGAGGGGCAAAGCCAGGATAAGGACCCCTGCGTCCAACTGTATTCAAAGGCCTTGATCTCAAGCCGTGAGTAGGCAGCATCAGATTTTATGCCCAAGTAGCTCATGAGAAAACTGACAAATGGAGAATCATTACTAGCTGGACTAGTCCTGTGGGTTACGCTTAGTAAGGAGAGGAGGCCCATAAGTGAAAGAAAATTTAAGCTTTAACTTGTGTCAAAGTCGAGTAAAAATCAGTTAGGTTTCATCAAACCACTGGTCAAAGTGCCAAAAACGGTTTAATTTTTTAAAAGCCCGTGTAACTTCTTTTCATCTGCTTGACTGGTCAAGCCAGTAAAAAACAGTAAAAGCAGTTTATTCAATGAAAAACACGCACACCCTCCCTGTGTTTGGTGGGCCAAGTTTGCCAGCCAAGCAGACAGTTAAATTGGTCAGTCAGGTGTGGATAGAGCCTCCGAGGGAAATGCTGAAAGAAGACATTAGCAAATGCTTTAATGTCTGTGGAGAACATTTAGAGGGCGTACTGAGGTATCTGGCTAAAGACACTATGGCTGCTCAAGGGCAAAGGAGGAGGGCGGGACATTTGCATAGGAGCCCGGGAACCTTCTGAGAGAGTCAGGACTGAGCCCCTTCTCCTTTTTCCTAAAATCCTAAACTGTCTGGATCTGTTGGAGTAGGCTGAGTGGCTTTGGCCAGTTCACTGGGTAGAGGAGAGGCCTCAAAACTCCTGAAATAAACAATTCTGAGGTTCGAAATACATGGATCTAGGACTTTAGCCCCTTGTTACAAAGAAAGGGATGGCTCTTCTGTGCCCAAGAGGCAGAAGACCCTGGAACCTGCCCTGATTAGGATCTTCTGGGTGCAGCATTGAGCCTTGGGAAGCAGCTTTTTCAGTGAATTAAAACACATACACACGCACAGATAAAAACTGTATTGTATTACAAACTGTAATACAAACTGTAAATTACAAGCTGTAATTCGGGACCCCAGAGCAGTTTTGCCATGGAACTAACCAAACGTAGCATTGAAGACCTATTGGACTTGCATTGGCAAGGACAGAGCTCCTGGAGCCCCATGGGGTATAGTTCATTCTGGAACAACCAGCGCTTTGCAGCAGTGGGGGAGTTCTTTAGGTTGAGGAAGACACATCAGAGTTCTGGCTTCACTGGGCAAGACAGATCAACAACGACTTCATCGTAGAATGGTCGGGAAATGGAAGGGCTGGGGTTCCTGCTAACCCAGGCAAGTCATTCAGTGCATATTGTACTTGGGGATGGGGAGATGCTACTGAGACCAACGTTATTCACACCAAAGGCTGTAAATCTAGACATCCAACTACTGGTGACTTTTCAAAATCAATTAGACCTACATAGATAGATTAGATAGGTAGATAGATAAATAGGTGGACAAACAGACACTGAGGGTAGAATAAATGCCTATTTAGAAATGAGGGCATGCCTGGAAGAAGAATGCCATTAGAAAAGCTACATAATTGAGGTTACTTCTAAACCTGTCTTTAATGAGAGAAATGAAGAAAATAAATTTGGTCAATTAGAAAGTAATGAAGACCTTGCAAAAATAACTATTGACAAAAGGCCAATTAGGGATTTCTCCAGTAATCTGTGTATAACAAACACTGCATGGTTCAGCAGGTCATGAGGGATTGCCTCTTAGGTGATTAAAAGACTTGGTATCACGTCTACTTAATTTTGGCAGTGACTTCTTCATTTAACAAGCGGCATTGTGATCTGAAATGAACCCAGAATCCAGATAAATAGGGGTTCCAAATTTCAAAACCAGGGCGAGGTCACATAATGATGACAATTCAGTCCAGGTATGGCTGTTGCATATCAAGGGGATGGGCCTAAAGAAAGGATGTCCTACAACAAAAACACAAAAAGGAGTTTGAAGGACAGGCCATGGTCTATTAGGCAAGTTTATGTTGTATTAACCAGCTTTATAATCAGATTGTTGGAAAATAGCATAAATCATTCCAGATAAATCATTCCTTCTTTAGGTTATCGGAGGGGAAGGCAGTGTGCAATCTTCATCACAGTGAAGGACGAGGACATCATTTCTTTTTGTGTGTGTATCCATCAGGGAAAAAAGATAAAGAGCTGAACTCCGATAGGACAGGATTCCCTAAAGGTTCTGTTCCAAAGTAAAATGTATATGTGTGTGTGCGCGTGCGTGTGCTTGCACATCTGGTAGGGGGTGGGACTTTGAAAGCGCCTGGATGGTATCTTCCTGACAGGTGCAGACTATTTTTAATGAATGCAGGGTTGGTGAGGTATTACAGGTATGGGCCCAGGACTTGGTATGATTTTAAGCCTATGAGAACTCAGAAAAATATTAACTGGATTATTAAGAAACGATACTCTGGGATGTTAGAGCTGAAGGAATCTTAGGAATCACCTAGTCCTGCTCATCTTCTTAGCCATTTACTAGGCCAGAGATGTTAACTCCTTTCCTAAAGCCAGGTGTTCTGTCCATGTCACAACCTGAACTAAAACTATGTTGAGGGAGAGTGGTCTTTCTATCACATCATCCCACTTCCTGATGATGCCAGTATATAGCATCTGCTGCTAACTTCCAGGCTCAATAAATAACTCCCAAATTAGAAAATAGTAAGAGGAAATTCCATTGCAAAAGAAAGTGAAAGATTAGTTCTCTGTGTGAAAATAATCCCCAATGGCCTGTCTTGGCTGTTGGGCAAATGCCCTACGAGTAAGCACGGTGGATGAATGTAGTTTAGTTTTTTGTTGAATTATCTGGCAAGGGGGAAGTCCTCACTCAGAACTGCTTGTAAGGCAACATCACAAAAGAGGAAGGGTAGGGTTGTCAGGCTATATTGGCATCCCTTATTTAAATTTTGGAAACACTTCTAGGTGAAAAAAAAAAATCCTAGACATTGGAGCGATTCCAGAGAAAAACAGCACATAATTAAGGGAATGGAATAGAGAAACTGATTTATTGAAGAAATTAAAGCAACACATTTTTATGGCTCTGTCACAAATAAGGGCATGTCTCAGACATATATCAAGGGCTTTAATTGGAATAACGAGTTAATCCAGGGAGAGATGATTTACGCATGATATCAGAGGACAGGGTAACATGATGGGATTGGGGAATTACCTGTTGAAATGATGAAATTGTCATCTTTCAAACGAAAGTGAGACAAAAACAGAGCAATTAGGAAGATGGTGCTTAATAGTAATTTTATACAAAGAGATTTGATTTTTCGCTTTTAACAAAACTATGAGCCAGTAGAATCACGCTTTCCATGTTTCCTCAGTTTTGGGAGAAACTTGAACTTATGACACATCATCAATTGAATAGCAGCTATTATGTGAAGGGGAAAAAACCACTGTATTAAATGTATAGGTTGATTGCAATCTACATCTCAGTTTGAAAAGTATTAAAGTGTGAAAAATTAGAATTGGAGAACTACAGCAATCATTTAGGAGATATACATATATAATCCTGTGATAGCATATAGTTTCTGTGGGTTCAATTCCTGACTACTCAAGGGCTAAGCATATAGTTGTATGATTGTGGGTGGTCTAGTTATTTTGTTTGCTGTGTCCTCATCCCCTTCTCAGAGACTCTGTTCCCACCCTGGTGATTGGGAAGCTTATCAGTTCTTCTGGCCACTACTGATTGGACCAGGAATAAATCTATGACCTGACCAAGCCAAGAAGTTCCCTTTAATTAAAAGAAAAAAAAAAGTACCAGAAGAGAAAGATGCAGTCAGTTAGATGGGATGTCTTGTAAAGCTGGGGTCAGCATTGGGTCATGGCATTGAACACCACATACACACCTAAATTAGTAAGGAGCAACAAAGCCATCAGTAAAAAAAAGAGCTGACATGGATTAAGAAAAACAGAGCAGATATCCAGCTAGCACCAGAGAAAATAGAAATGTACTCTATTTCCTTATAGCCCCTTCTCCCAGAAGGTTCAGTGTAACTCCATGAGGCCGATGGAGGAGACTCTATACCCCACTTTCCAATACAGGTTCCTAAGTGGTCTAACTAACTCAGTGTCCAATCTTTGGATGCCCTTGGCTTTCCCTTCAGTAAGGATGTGTTTTTATCTAAGCCAGTTTGAATGGGTGTCTGTCCCTGGCAACTTTAATCCCTTTCTCTCTACTCCTGCCCATTTCATTAATGCTTCCCAGTTATAACACATTAAGAAAAAGCTTTTCAGAGAAAACTCATGGTGCTGACACAGACTGGATTGTGACATGAGTTGTGGTAATCCTCCAAATGACTAGACTGACATAATTTCTTATGCCGAAATAACTGGTTGCAAAACCGTTGTCTCAGCTATTGGTGTGGTTGTGGTGCACACTGGGCTGACCCTTATCCGGAAGCCAGGTGCCAACTTATCATGTGTTTTCTGGATCTTGCCTTTCACAGACCCCAGGGCAGCCCATTCACGTGAACTGTTCAACTGTGGGACTCTTTAGACCATGGCCAGCCTCCCCACACCCCAAACATTCTTTATCCAGGACACGGGGACCAACATTTACATTATAAGTCCTTTCTTCCTAATAGCCCTTGTGGTTGTCATTTTGATAACAGGCCATTCTAGTTTCAAGAAAACCTAATTTTCTGTTCTGAGTTGCAGTGCCTTCTTCTGCAGTAGTTCCCTAGGCAAACGTATGGGCTGTTTGCTACGCTTTCAACCCTCATGCATTTTTAATGATTTACAAGGAAAAAAAAATTTTCCCCACCTCCTTTTTTTTCTAATAAATTTAATGACTTAATACACATCAAGTGGAATTGTTGGTTTGTGGAGACGGTTTTATAATTCCAAGTTCAAGGGTTTTTTTCTATTTAATTATGCACAATAACTCTTATGGAATATAATGCAATAACAGAAACATGCACCAATGTTGGCATAAGAGCCTGTTGTTTATTAGTATTGGTTCTGTGCTTTATGTTTGAAATAAAATATTTGGAACTGATGTTGGCCCTGTTTCCTCCAAACTAGATAAAAAAATAAAAAAATTTCTCCCTGAAAATACCATGCTCCAATCTTCAGCGATAAAAGCCAGCAGCTCTTGAGATAGCAAATTAAATTTTATTTGTAGAAAACACTGTGCTGTGTTTTGTTGCTTGCTCAGAGTTATTTTTTAATACTAATAATTTAATAAAGTGGAAGACCGATACATTGACCTGTGTTCTCCAAGGCACCAGAGTATTTCCCGGGGTTAAAAGGCATAGCTTGCTGAAAGGTTGTTTGTTTTACATTCTAACCTATTACTTATTTCTCTTGCTTTCTTGCCAGATCTAGCCTTAGCTTTCGAAATAATTTTTGAATTTTGGAAGACATAAAGTGGTTGAATTTTCAGAATCTGCAAGTCAGATGTTTAAAACTCTGATAAAGACTGCTTTTCCTTAGAGCCAGCACATTTGAATTTTGTGCTGTGAATAGTAAAATTATCTCCATCCCATTGCTTAAAAAATAATTTAGAGTTTCTTGGTAGAAAGGAAGTAGATGTCTAGTCTCATTAAACAAATTCAGCAAGGAGACTCGTTCAGTATTTCCATTCTGGATAAGGCTTCATTTACAAGGTGAGAGAAATTATCCAGAGTCCCGTCCTGGAAAATCTGGGTGCAGGGTTCTAGACTTAGGTGAGTGTCCTGAGGGCCGGGGTGTTTTGCACTGGTGGAGAAGGATGAGCCTGAGGGCTGCAGAATGTTTAACCAAGTTGGAGCTAAAAGGCAATATCTAAACATAAAACGAAAGGCAAAAGCCAAGGAGATATTCTAAATGAAGCATCTGTCTGAAAGAGCTGGGTAGGAAGGTTAGAACCAGATATAAGGTGATAGGCTAGCTACTGGAAGCCCTAGAAGAAAGCAAGGATGGAGGACAGGGAAAGTGCCTGGAGAGATTGTCTGAGGTCCTAGACAGACCCAGGGATCCCTAGAGAATGCCTGTGGCCTTTCTGTGGAGAGAAGTGTAATGCAGTAGTTAAAGGTTCAAATTCTGGAGAAATATGGACATAGGTTCAAGTTCCAGCTTTACTGCTCAACAGTGATATGTCCCTGGGCAAGTCCTGTTACTCTCAAATACTCAGTGGCTTTATGTGTCAAATTGGGCAAATAAATAAGGCACTTTATAAAGGCTGTCATAAAATATAAATGATATAATGCTACTGTTAGTTATTATTAGTGCTGAGTCAGGAACAGCTAAGCTACTAAGTCAGATTCTTTGAAGTCAAAATACTGCTTTAAATTATACACATAGACATATTTGTATCAGTAGAAATATATAGATTTTTGTGGTTTTTATGCATAAGTGACATTGGGTATCTATATTTTTATTTTTAAAATATTTTATATATTTTTTCTTTTATATAAACATCTTTGAGGTATAATAATCATACAGTAAAATGAAGTATACACTGAGGTATGTAATTTGATCAGTTTTAACACATGAATTCATTGATGTAAACCATATCACTATCAAGACACAGAGTATTTCCATCATTCCAGAAAGCTGCATTGTGCTTTATCCAAGTTAAACCCTCCTACTGTCCAGTCACCCCAGAAACACATCCTTTTCTGAGTTATAATCATAGATTAGCTTTGCCTGTCCTAGAACGTCAGTGGAACCAATCAATATATATTCTTTTGTATCTGAATTCTTTTGCTCAGAAAAAATGTTTTGGCGATTTATCCATGTGGCTATGTGTAGCAGTGGTTCATTCCTTTAAATTGCTGAGGAGCACTCCATTTTATAATTATATCACACTTTTTCCATTCTCCTACAAATGGAAATCTGGTGTTTTCATTCTAGTACCAAAGTAAAGCTGCTATGAATGTTCATATATATATATACACATACATATATATATATATATATATATATATATATATATATATATATATATGTATGTGTATATATATATATATCTTCATCTAAAGGCTTTTGGTAAACTGCGATCTGTCTTGAACATCTTTTCTTTTCAACATATAGGGTAGACTTCCCCCAAGGTATAGGTGCTTAGACAATATGTCCTCATCAACTGATAGATGATAGAAGAAAAGGGTAAATATTTTCCAACTTGTTTGTTTCTTCATATATGTATGTATGTGCAGGTATGTAGGTATGTATATATAGGTATATGTGCATTTTAATGAACAAATATCACCTCCTTATCTATATGTTTTTGGAAGATAGCAATCTGACTTAAATGTCTTTTTTTTTTTAACATCTTTATTAGAGTATAGTTGCTTTACAATGGTGTGTTAGTTTCTGCTTTATCACAAAGTGAATCAGTTATACATATACATATGTCCCCGTATCTCTTCCCTCTTGCATCTCCCTCCCTCTCACCCTCCCTAAATAGCTTATTTTCAACACATAGTATAGACTTCCCCTAGACTACTTTTGCATATGTAATTTTTAAAAAATACAGAAGACCCAGAGTCTAATTCTGAAAGAATCCACAGTCATGTGAATGACAGATTTGGGGTATGACTGGGGACTGGAATGGACACAGAGCTCTTTGAATTTTGTCTAACAAAGCCACAGACTAATGTTAAGGAATGTTTGTGTGATTCTCTCCAGTGGGGAATCAGTTACTCAAACACAGGAGTCTTTACAGAGATCCAAAATAATCATAAAACTATTATAACCACAAGACCTCTTCATGGTTATCCCCTCAGTAGTGAATGCTCCCTTTTTAAGCCAACTCTCATATTCAGAAAAGGATTGTAATATCTCCAGCCTGGAAGAAATCCCTATTCCTGTGGCTAATTTACTTCATCTCTGTGGTTCTTGGATGGAAGGATGGAGTGAAAGCAACCCCAGGCAGTTGACTCTGAATTCTAGTCTTAAGCAATGTATGAAGAGCTTCAGTAAACTTTGGCCATTTAGCCTGCCTTCATTCCATGGGAAATACTGTCCAGCTATTCGCAAATCTCAGTAAATTGTTTGCCATGGGACAACCTTCTGATTTACAGCCCTGGGCATTCTTAGGACTGATGAGAGAAGGAAAATGCATGATTACATGTGGGAGCTATGAGGGGAAAACCTGCCTTTGGACCATCAGATGCTATGAGAAGAGCACCAGTGGACATAGCTCCTCTCTCACGATGTGTCTTATTTACATTGACACTTCCTGCTCTAACACAGCGCTGTGCACGTGGGAGACACTCCACAAATAAATATTACATGGAAGGGAGAATGAAATAAGGTAGGAGAAAGAATGAAATGAAGGGAGGAATTGAAAAGCAAGGAGCTCATTTATATTGGATGTTGGCTGTCTGGTGGAGAGGGAGAGAATAATTCAGCTGATTGTAAGTTAAAAAGCAAGGTTAGAACTTTCAGTTCACTGTGAATTCAGACACTTGTAATTTTTTGCTTCACATTTATGTTCTCTGCTAGACTGTAAACTCCATGAGGGTGCAAACTGTATTTCTTTTAAAATATCAATACCTTCACTTTGACCTACATAAAGAGCCTAGCATCTGAAACCATACTGGGCAAGAAACTAAGTGGGACACTGCTGTAAGGTGGTGTAGGATATTTCATGTTTGTATTCCCCACAGGGTTTAGACTGACACTTAGCACAACATGGGTGTTCAGTAAGTACTTCATAAATGAACACCTGATTGAAAAAAAATATGAAAAAGTCATAGCAATGGATCTTTGTGTTCTTAGAATTCATTAGAAAATTAACTTTGCTGAATATGAGGTGGAAGCACCAAGTCTTCTCCCATGTTCACTTAACTTTCTCTTATAAATACAGTGAGTGGTGCCAGCAAAGAGTGTGTCAGACATGATAGCGGGATTTCAACCCATTATACAATAAGGAGAATTTTTCAGAATTCTCAAACCTCCTTTGAAAACATTTCTACACAGGTCACATCATGATCTATTTGCCATTTGTAAAGTAAAACACCATCATGAAAAAGAATATTTAACGCCATATAGAAAAACTCTACCTTTACCAGCTAATAAATGTCAGGTTGCTCATTTTAGCTGCATGGGAAAAAAGGAATCATAAAATAAGATCATAGCCACCTGTGATTTGTGAATCAAAATGGAAATTAAAAAACGAAGGTTTAATAATCCTTAACATTTGCTCTTTGAAAAGTCTGCTATTTGTTTAGAGCAGGGCTGGCATACATTAGGGGGTGGGCAGTTGAGATCAGGCTCCTTTTCATTCATGCAAACTTCCTTGCTCCTATTCTGAGCCCCATTTTAAGATGAGAGCTAGGGCACCGATATAGCTAAGCGTACTTGGTATTGCCCATCTGCCTCTAGTTTCTGTGGCCCCATGGCTTTTAGTGACCATCTTTAACCTACTGCAGATAGTTAGAATTGCCCCTTCTTCAGATCTTCTAGAGAAAAAAAATTCAGTGTTCCCTTGGTTACTTATATATAAAGTATTTAACACTCACAGACATTTTGGTAGTGTCTGGAGGTGGCTGCCATGTCTGAAAACATTTTAGCACATTTGATTCATGTGATATATTTTGGACATTTATTATGTATATTAATACATACAAAATAGTTTGTTGATACAATGATATAATTTGTGATAAAATAATGTCTCCAGACTTTCAGCTACCATATATTATAACCTTAATGTACATACTCTATAAGCCACACTTCCACTACTCACTATCTCCTTGGACTTGTGCTCAGAAAGGCACAAATTAGGATAGTAAGTTCACAGCAGTAAAGACTGCACTGGCCAAAAAAAAAAAAAAAAAGAATAAAAAGGTAAAGTTCTAAATGTTCATTAATGTAGGTCTGGTTAAATAAATGCTGTCTGTGTATACAAGAATGAATAAGGTAAGATAATAATATATATAATGATATTTAAGAATGAGCCTCTTACACATAAACTATAAAATGTGGAGAAAATACAAAATACAAAAACACCTACCTAAAGGCTCTAGAGAGTGAATAACAGTTGGAAGATTTTGAAGGAAGTCAAAACTTAATTTCTGATTTTTGTGGCTTTGCCTCATGGTTGGCAGCAGTTATGGCACAGAGCAGGGTAGCTAAGACTCTAAAAAATAGCCAAAGACAGAGCTTGGGGCAAAAACTGTTGTTAAACTAGAGGGCCATTTTTAACAGTAGGCTACAGGTTTCTGCCTTGGCTTAATAATTTGTGCAAAGATACAAATGATTAATTATTGAGTTTTAAGATTTGAAAATATAATGAGGGTATTGGGCTCTTTCCCTACAGATAAAGAAAAAAGAAAGAGAAAAAACATAAACAGAAGCACACAAAAATCTACATGTAATTGCAGAAGTGTCATAGATTCTTAAAGGCCATTTCTGATCTGCAAGTTTAAAAACAAACAAACAAACAAAAAAAACCAAACCTGCTCTAGGATAGATCCCCTTCATGATAGAGACCAACATAAGGTTGGTAGACTAAGTAATATCATGGATAAAAAGTCAGGATAAAAAATTTCTTTAAGGTTGGGGATACCCTGATAATTCAATCTGGAGTAAATGTAAACTGTTGCACTTAGGTCTAAATAATTAATTACAAATGTACAGAATGGCAAAGACATGACTCAGTGGCCTCATAAACAGAAAAAAAAGTTCTGGAATTTTGTTGATAATAAGCTCCATTATGTACTATAAATAATACTATGTGCCTGCCAAAAAAAGAAATGTGATCTTCAGTTGCTTTAATAGAACTTAAGTTTTTAGAACTGCACTGCACAATATGGCAGCCCTTAGCCACTTGTGACTATTTAAATTAAGTTTAATTTAAATAATATAAAAAACCCAGTGCCTCAGTCACATCAGCCACACTTCAAGTGTTCAGTAGTCAAATGTGGTTAGGTGACTGCGATATTAGACAGCATTGAATAGAATATTTCCGTCATTGCAGAAAGTTCTGTTGGATAACTCTGCTCTAGAACAAGGGAAGTAAGAGTCATACTCTGCTCTGCATTGGTCAGAACACTCCTGCTATAGTAGACACATGCTGTTTGCTGCTTAGAATGGATTCTTCCCTTTTCCTAAAAACAATGTTGACTGTCATATGGGAAAACACCTCCTTTCCATTGTCAGCCATGCTTTTTGGATGAGATTGGTGCCTCTGCTAGCTTTACCAGAGGAGACACTCATGACTCCCCCAGGACAGTGTGGTGTAAGGATGGAAGAAGCAGAACTATGGCAGGTCTTTTGCTAGCAGAAAGGGAGAGTTCAGACCTGCAGGGTAGGCACCTGAGAATGAAGCCGACACTGTGCGTTCTAGGACAGAGAGACAGAGGGAAGTGAAAACTTGTTGACATTGTTTGAACTTTTGGATCAAGTTTCATCTGAAGCCCACCCGACAGCTGTTAGATTACATGAACTCGTTACCTCCCTTCAGTGTTTAAGCACTTAAGTTGGGTTTCCTACCGCTTGGAACATGAAGAGCCCTAAATGATATCTTTGATAAACTGAGTTCAGTTGTACGTGTTCCTATTTGGACAATGATACAGCATAATGGAATGTTTTCAGAGGAGAAAGACCAGGAGGGTGAAAGAACTTCAAGGAAATATCCCTGTTCTATTCCCATGACTAAATTAAGTCTTCATTCCCAGGCTAATCCAAGTGGCTGATGTGACCATTTTGACATTTCATAAATTCCCCTGGGAAAAGGGATTCGAAAAGCTTCCAGTCTTCATTTAAAGTGGTATGGTAGAAGGAACAAGACCATATGATGAAGTCACTGAATCCACAGATCTCCTGGTATCACCAGGACAACAAATAAGAGAGCAAATCATGTAAAATTACTTTCCTTTTAAGTATAAGTGACACTCATGCCAGCACGCGGCTGCATTTTAATAACTACGCTACTCCAAATTGTGTCACTTTAGTTGGATGATATTATAAAAGAAAACCAGTGGATATTATTTTTGTGTCATTTTCCAATCCAGTACATTTTTATAAAATTCTACAGATTGAGTTAATATTTTAGAGCTGTACATATAATGAAATTTAAAATATTCTTTGACAGTTGCTCTCCTGGAAGGCTGATAGAAATGTTCAATAAAGGGCTGCAGAGAATTCTTTTCAAAGGCTTGAGGGAAAAGGTAGAAAGACTTTCTCTGTACTCTTAACATTGTTCTTAAGCTCCTGTTTTGTGACTAAATCCATTCAGCAGCCCACGTGCTGCTTGACCCACCCCCCCACGGCCCCCACCTTTGGAATGAGAAGGTACAGATTCTTCAGAGGTTACAAGCTCTAAGGCAGAAGTTCACAACCTTGTCTGCACACTGGAATCACCTGAGGGGCTTTAAAAATAGAGATACTATTAAACATAAAATTACCATATGATCCAGCAGTTCCACTCATACGCAAAAGAACTGAAAGCAGACACTTGAACTGATACTTGAACAGCAATGTCCATAGCAGCATTATTCACCACAGCCCTAATGTGGTAATAAATGCCCATCAATGGATGAATGGGTAAATAAAATGTAATCTTCTATACATACAATGGAATATTGTTTAGCTTTAAAAAGGAAGGAAACTCCAACACGTGCTACAACATGGGTGAACCTTGAAAACCTTGTGGTTAGTGAAACAAGCCAGACACAAAAGGATAAATGTATGATTCCACTTACATGAGCTACCTAGAATAGGCAAATTCATAGACAGAAAGTAGAAAGAACAGTGGTTACCACAGGGTGTGGGGAGGGATGAATGGAGAGTTACTGCTTAATGGGTACAGAGTTTATGTTTGGAATGATAAAAAAAGTTCTGCAGATGGATGTTGATGATGGTTGTACAACAGTGTCAATGTACCTAACATCACGGAATTGTACACTTAAGACAGTTAAAATGTGAATTTTCTGTTCTTTATATTTTGCGTATATGCCAGGGTCCCATCCCCAGAGATTCTTATGTAGTTGGTCTGAGGTACAACCAAAGTACTGGGATGGTATAGGCCACTCAGGTATTTCTAATGTGCAGCCTCATGACTCAAAAGTCTGGACAGGTAATATAAATGAATGAAAGCATCTGGATGGGGGCTGTGAAGACAGGGAGGGCACATGCTCTGTCTTAAAGGGGCAGCTGCCACCACTTGGCCCTGGTTAATTTCTGCCCTGAGGGAATACAGGCCTCAGAGTGGCCAGATCTTCTGAATTGTTAAACAAAACAAAAAAAAAAAAAAACAAAAAAAAACCAAAATGCAACGAACAAACACACATGTACCTGGATGTTTTTAGGAAAACCTGATCTTTAAATGATCTTAATCAAATTTTAAAAGAAATAAAACGCCTAATGACAAAATAAAATATCTCGGTTTGCTTGGGACTGCCCCCGTTTTAGTGTCAGAGGTCATCTTGGAAAATCAAACAGTTCCAGGCAAACCAAGATGGTTGGCCACCCCAACAGGCTACTGGCTTATATCTTCTGGTCTAAAGAGGCAGAGCCCCAACATTCATCTGATTCCCTTCAGTGGCCACAGACCAGTGACAGTGCAAGGAGGGGTCTTGGAGGGGTTTTTATCTCCCTGTGGTATTCATCAGCAGTCCCTCTACCCCAAGCCACTCCAAATAAACATGCATTCTAAGTAAAAACAGCAAACTTGCTAAGCAAACCCACTCTTAAGACAAATATCACAGCTTTCCTCTTAATTAGGTTTATATTTCCAGGCCCCTCCTATACAGAAGATTTGCAGCCACCACTGCCACAGGCAGCCACACAAGGCACAATTCTGGGAAGAAAGCTCCATGGTCAAGGCTGTGGTTTCTCATTCTTCTTTGTTATAAATCATGTTGTAGAAATGCTAAGGAAAAAGACATGGTACCTGTTCCAGAAAGATCCCTAATGTTGCTTAGTGTTTCTTTCTCATTGGTCAGGTTTCTATTAAGCTATGTGGCTCTTTTTTTCTTACTTGTGGTCAACTGCTCTGTTTGGAGATCTTTGCTTGGTGTGTAATGGATGTATTAACATAAGTGGCTGTGATATTGTGATTTATAGTAAGAAATACATATTTGGTCTTCATTCCCTTTTCTGGCAAGGAGCTCCTAAAACCCTTGGAATTTCCTAATCGATTAGAGGAGCAGAGGTGTCTTTTGTTATGTTAATGAGGTGACTATTGGAAAGCAACTAAGAGTGGGGCCTGGTTGCCAGGAGAAGCAACCAAGCAATTAGAGGGTTGGAACTTTTAGTCCCACCCCCCTGAGTTCCAGGAAGGGAGAGGGGCTGGAGGAATCAATTGGCTAATGGCCAATGGCCAGTGACTTAATCATGCCTATGTATATAATAAAACTATCATAAAAACCGGAAAGGACTGGGTTTGGAGAGCTTCTAGGTTGATGAACATATGGAGATGCTGAGACAGTGGCATGCCTGGAGAGGGCATGGAAGCTCTGCGCCCTTTCCCCACACCGTGCCCCATGCATCTCTTCCATATGGATGTTCCTGAGTTATATCCTTTTATAATAAACTGAGTAAATGGATTTCCTGAGTTCTGTGAGCCACTCTAGAAAATTAATCAAACCCAGGGGGAGAGAGAGGGGTGTGGGAGCTTCTCATTTATAACCAGTGGATCAGAAGTACAGATACAAGCCTGAA
The DNA here is from genome assembly GCF_028021215.1 of Eschrichtius robustus. Taxonomy (NCBI): domain Eukaryota; kingdom Metazoa; phylum Chordata; class Mammalia; order Artiodactyla; family Eschrichtiidae; genus Eschrichtius; species Eschrichtius robustus. Next base: position 134,194,274 of record NC_090825.1, read on the forward strand.
CTTGCCACTGGCATCTGAAGCAGAAGGCAGTCTTGTGGAACTGAAACCTTAACCTATGGGATCTGATGCTATCTCTGGGTAGATAGTGTTCAGTTCTGAGTTGAATTGTAGAACACCTAGCTGGTGTTGGAGAATTGCTTGGTGGTGGGGGAAAACCCCACACCTACAGAGAAATTGGGTACAGAACATTCAGTGAAAGTATTTAGGGCTATTCACAACTATTCTGCTTCCTCTTTTTCTGGCCACATGGCTTTCCTGAGCCTCCAGCTTACTGACCCATCCTCCAGATCTTGGGACTTGCCTCCCCCATAATTGTGTGAGCCAGTTCCTTTATAATAAATATCTGTCTTTCTCCGTCTTTCTGTCTCTCCCTCCGTGTCTCTCCCTCTCCCTCTCTCTCTCTCTGTATATAAAAAAAGAGTGTATATATACACACATATACATATATATACATATACATATACATCTTATTGGTTTTGTTTCTCTGGAGAACACTAATACAGCATGGCATGTAAAGGTGGACCTAGAAGCACTGTATATTTTCAAGTTTTTTCTCTTTGACTGGTGCTCAAGGCCCTTCCCAATCAGGCCTAGACACCAGCCTTTCTACCCAACACAACCAATAATGCAGCCTCACTGGACTTCTCAAACATGAGGGAATTCATTCCTCCATGCCTTTGCATACTCCTTTTCCTGTGCCTGGAGTGCCCTTCCCTTCCTCTGGAAGTATCTTTTTTTTTTTTTTTTCTTGTAGCCATCACCACTGTCTATTTCCAGAACTTTCATATTATCCCAAATATAAACTCTGTACCTATTGAACAGTAACTCCCACTTCCCCTTTCCCCAGTCCTTGGTAGCTTCTATTATTATAATTTCTCTCTTCAAGAGTGTGCCTATTTTAGGTACCTCATATGAGCGAAACCATACAGTAGTTGCCCTTTTGTGTCTGGCTTATTTTACTTAGCACAGTGCTTTCAAAGTTCATCCATTTTGTAGTATGTATCAGAATTTCATTCATTTTAATGGCTGAATAATAGTCCATTGTATATATATGCCACATTCTGTGTGTCTGTTTTTGAATTGGGTTGTTGATTTTGTTGTTCTTGTTGAGTTGTAGGAGTTCTTTTTATATTCTGGGTATTAATGTGTTATCAGATATAGGAGTTGCAAATATTCTCCCCTATTCTAAGGATTGTCTTTTTAGAGTCTTGATAGTGTCCTCTGATGTAAAACATTTTTAATTTTGATGAAGTCCAACTTATCTTTTTTCTTTTGTTGTCTGTGCTTTTGGTTTCATATCCAAGTAATCACTGACAAATCCAATGTCATAAAGATTTCCCTTTATACTTTCATCCAAGAGTTTTACAGTTGTGAATCTTATGTTTAGGTCTTTGATCCATTTTGAATGAATTTTTGTATATGGTGTGAGGTAAGGGTCCAACTTCATTCTTTTGCATATGAATATCCAGTTTTCCCAGCACCATTTGCTGAAAAGATTATCTTTCCCCCATTCAATGCTCTTCTCACTCTTGTCTAAAGTCAATTGACCATATAGGTGAGAGACTATTTTTTAAAATTACATAAAGGTTTATTATTTTTGGTCTGTTATCTTGAAAACTATAACAGAATATAAAGAGGTAAAAAATTTCTCATAATTTACTACCCAGATCAACATATTAGTATATTTTTTCTTGTTTATTTTTCTGATTACATAACAATGCAGATAAGTGTAGTAGGTGTAAATGGAAGACAAATGGAAAAGGTTAAACAGTATCTGTCTTAAATCTGTATGTTTGTTTTTTGTAATCATTCAGATTTTGCTATAAAAGATATATATATGCTATATATATACACTATATACACACACATTTGTATATATTTATATATAAAAGTGTGTGTGTGTGTATATATATTATACATACACATATATATATATATATATATATATATATATATATATATATATATATATATATATATATATATATATATATATATATATATACTTTCACTCAGCATTACACCCTGGATATCTGTCATGCAATACTTATTCTTGGAAACATATACCATTGTTTAAGGTACACCTCACGTGTCACCATTTCTGAGAAACTTTGTCAGCTCTTCCTGTACCCAGATAAAATCTAGGTACATTCTACACTCTTGGTGCCCTTGGGTACATTCTGTCTTCCTGCATAATGGCACTTGTGTCACAGAGCACATAGTAGGTGCTTAGTAAATGTTTGTTGCATTAGAGATGGTGCTTCACAGAGATTGTGTTCAGTAAATAGTCAAGATGAACATGTGACATCCTCCATCCCCTCTTCCTTTCTTTTTTTAATCATATCACTGGGCAGCAGCAGGATTTCAGGATAGGTCTGGCGAGTGCTGGCTAACCAGCAAGTATTATGGAGACCATCAATATTGTGCACATGGTCCAGGCTTGGTTCCCAAACCCTCAGTGACTCCAGAATATGGAAGAAGTCCTGCTCAAGATGCCCATTCAATTTTATTTTGCTCTGCTGCCCAAAATATAAAGCAAACTATTTGCAGGAAGGAGGAAATGAAGTGATAGTCCTTCTACACAGGTGTTACCTCACTACTTCCTTGGTATCCCTTGTTTTGAAGGTCCCTGCAGTCTGAACAGTACTGCTGTTCCCAGGCATTAGGTAACCTGACACCCTGACACCCTGTGGCTGTCCTCAGCTCCTCAGGGCAAGAGTATAGCAAATGCATCCTCAGGTAGTTCCAATCGCTTCAGGTCCTTTCCCCTCTCTCCCCATACCTTACACTGAACCCAGGAAGTGGCAGTGGACTCAGAGCACCTCGACTCTGGCTATACAACTTATTTAAAAGAGTATGAAAGTCATAAAAATGTCATCTTCTGTATTTCAACTCTGTAAACTGCACATGCAGAAAGCCCTCGACTCAATCCCCATCTCTGCAGCTTGAGCAAGAAGCCTTCAGCTTCATGCTTGAGTAACAAATAGAATGGCATCCACCCCTTTGACAGGCTGTCTGCGGACACCAGCCCCCTCACCAGAAACAAGTTCCAGACTGTAGAAAAGAACACTCTGGGACTGTCATTCTTACCCTTACCCATTGGCATGAACAAGGCCCTTTGAGGAAAATCTGTCTGGTTAAATGGAGAAATATCAGTTACAGAATGATACAAGGCTTAGAAAGTATGTGATTTCATGGTATTTATGTAAGTAACTAATGCTAAGATAAAATGGCAGCAAAGACAAATTAAACTTCAAGTCTCTGCCAGAGTCAGCTGAATGCTCTACACACTTTATTTAATTTTGATGACACTATGACCACTTTATAGTTTAGGAAATAGACCTTCAATCGCTTGTTGAAGGTTGCACAGCTAGTCGGTAGTTTCTTGAAAATTGGCAGTCTATCCTCACCAGAGCCTAATCTCTTTCTCTCATACCATCCTCCCTCTTATTAACCTTTATTCAGGCTCTTTAATTAAAAAGAAAACCAACGTATATGTCTATGTCTATGTCTATATTTCACTGCAAAGTTAGAATGCATGCTGCTTAAATAGTTAAAACTAGTATCTGTGTGTGGGCATTGCTGGAAGAATTTCTCCTCTAACCTAAGAAAGAAATTTTAACAATACTGGCTGCCTCAGGAGGGGGCACTTTCCATCCCTGGGAGTATTTATGCAGGGCTGAAGGATTATTGTTAGTCAGGAATGTTGCAGAACAGATTCTGCTGTGAATGGGTAGATGGGATAAAGCTCTCTTTTGTTTGTAGGATCACAGGTGAAAAGATTTTCTGTGGTTTGCTTTCTCTGGGACATTCCTCACCACAATCCAGAAGGACACAGGAATAACCTCTTTGAACTCATGTTGTTTCAGCCTGACTCTGTTCCTTGCCATAAACAATTGGACCAGAAAAGTTACCAGATCCAAAATGAGCCAGTTCGCTTCCCATCCTCCAGAATTTGGAATTGGGATGAAGAAAAGCAAGTCTGGGTTGGTCTCTTAAACAGGGGAAGTTTAAACCAAAGAATGCTGTGCTCAACGGTGGAGATCAGGGATAGAGGGACAGAGTGCATGGAGTGGGAGAAACAAGGGTGACAGGTGGTGGGGAGATACCACTGTGTCCCCAGTGGCCTCTAAGTCCCAGTTCCAGTTCTTCCTGAGGATTTCGGCTTCTGTGAGACACTCCTGTATCTTTATAGTCAACGGGTTTCTGTTACTTGCAGCCAACAAGAAGAGGCTCAACTAAGAAAGGGACGACTAGGGATCAGCCCTCTCTTTGAACGTTGGCAAAAGGACAGGCTGGCAAGTCTCTGGACTGGGATCCCATTCCTCCATTTACTTTGCCTTTGCTGCCCAGGAGTCTGTGAAATCTCAGGCAGATCCATTTCTGTGTTAGGGGAGTTGCATGAGTGCAAGGGAGATTTGTGGGGCTTTGTTTGATTTAGCTGTGGCTTAGAGGGTTTACTAAAGAGAAGGGCGCAAGTGAAAGAAAGGTTACCCAGCAAAGGAAGCTCAGGAAATGTGTGTTTTAAACCAAATCCAACCATTACATCTCAGAGTTTGGCCCAAGTCTCGTTCTCTTTAGGTGTGTGAGATGTTGTTGTCACTTCTGTAGAAGTTCATAGAGAGTCTTGGTTCATACATCATAAATCACCTCTGAGAATGGCTTTAGGGTGAAATGAGTGAAACCTGTCTGCTGCTTTTCAGTGAAAAATGTGGGGCCACCTCTTGAGCAAACTCTCGCATTGGGCATGCTTAACCGGGAGAAACATTACCCCAGAGAGACAAATAATCTTCCCATTCTTAAGGAAGTCTGGACTGTTTTTCTAGCACACATGGACAACTCATAATTATTCTTAAGTAACCCTGAGAATTTTAACATGAATTGAGTTATGTGTTTCTTGTTAAATGGATCAAATTTCAACAAAGCCCGGGAAACATCTTGAAAAATCACATGAATGCAATTTCCAAAGAAAACAATCCAAGAATTACTGCCAAAGAATTTTATTTCCACTAGGAAGGAAGAGAAGAGTTTCATTCTGCCCCCCACACAGACTGTATGTTCAATTTGTGGTCTGCAATGGAAAATTTTGCTGATTTTGCTGAATTCAGGGGAGGAGTGAAATGAAGGAGACTATTGTTGTTTGAGTGATAAAACTGTCTTTATTTCCCTTAGTGTTAATATATTAGCATTTTCATTTTGATTCTATAAATACTAAGTTTTAATGGCATGTGAGGTACCATGGGAGGGGAGACAAAGAACTGATCCCATGATGCTGTCCCATGAGCCTTATAAATAGACCTACAAGTAGGGTACTGCCAAGCCCACACAGTGCCCTTGTGTAAATTAGAAAAAGATGCCCCTTCCCAGCAGATGTAGCCTTGTGGGCAACCAGTGAGCACAGGGGACATTTGTGGAAATTAGGGAAAAAACACCTCTTTCTCTGGTGGGTACAACCTTGTGCCAGGGTGCAAATCTTGATTTTAGCCTCCTTCCCTTTGGCCAGTTGCCCTTATGCTGGACACAACTTGACTGCACCGTTTCTGCTGATAAGACATGTAAAGGGCTAATCTGGGAATCATCCATTGCCTAAAGAGATGCAATACAGCTATCATTCTCCATCTTCAGTGAGTAGAAGAATCACCTGGGAACGTGTTAGAAATGTCTGAACTTCACCCCAGATATTCTGATGCAGGTCGACTAAGATAAGGTCTAGCGATTGCTGCTGCAACGTACACCCCCAGGTATTTCTGGTGCTGGTGATCCAAGAACAATAGTTTGAGAAGTAAAGATGGAAGAAGTAAATGATCTGGGTCATCTGGAAAGAGAAGAGATCAAGGCTGGTTAAACTTATTAGCGAAGACCTACAGAAGATGGGGAATTTTAGTTATGTGATAACTAAACTGTAATTTCTGGAACTTTTGCCTTAGAAAAATGTTTTTATTTCACAAAAATGGATGAGAAAAGCTCAGCTACACTTATTTGAAATTGTCCAGAAGAGAACAATGACAGCTGAAGAAAATTGTTTCTAAGATTAATGTCTGAAATAAGCTTTGTTTGGGGAACTAAAAACTTTGCAGCCACTAGTGCTAACTTCTGCCTTTGGACAAAAAATAAGTATAGAGAACAAACATGCTAGCTGGGACTAGGCAGAGATTGACAGTAACACCAAGACACCCAGAGACACGAAACCTCTGCAACTGTCTTTCCCTTCTCCTTCCCAGAACTTTCCTCCAGCGGCACCCCCAACTCTCCAAGGCACCTCTGGTAATATTACTGCATACTTAATAACAGAAAACAACTCTGGCTTCTGGCACAACAAGGTTTCCTTTGGAAATGGGACTGTGGTGCACATGGAGTGGTGGTTTCCACTGAAAAATTTCATTAGAGGTTTTGAGGCCTTCAGCCCAGAGCTTTATGTTTTTCTAAAGAACAATAATATTCTATAATAATAAGCAAGATATAATCTAAAATATTCTCTGGCACAGAAAACTTTGTTGTTTCATTCTTTCCATAGTAACAATTATCTTTGTTGATTATATTATATGAGGCGGTGTCCTCCCCATCGTTATTGGGCAACCCTCTATCTTTGCATTTTGTCTGTGGTGGAGGCAGTAGTTTTATCTATAAAGATCACACTTGAAAAGGCCTAGAATGAGAAAAGTGGGAAGAGAGAGGAGGAATTGCAATCCATAATATAGCAATCCACATGCACCAACAGTCTGCATGCTGGATAAGAACAGGTGAAAAGCATTGCAGCTGTTGATCAGTCATTAGAAACATAACAAGGTCTTCACCTGTATAGAACCTTGAGCAATAGAGCATTTTCAGTTGGTTCAGATAACCCCAGCACAAGGGCAGCAAGAAAACTGGAAGTTACCCCATTTGAAGTGATGGTGGGCCTTTCCATCCTCTCTTTCATAAATCAAGTACATCATCCAAGTAACAACAATTCAGTTTATTTCTTCTTTCTTGTCAAGTTCATTGATTTGTTAGTGCTTCCTCTTGGAGACCAAAACTGAAGAGAAAGTCTATGTGAAAAGGGGAAAATTAAACTCTTCCTTCCTGTCAGTTTTCTCCAGGCCATTCAGGCCAGTTCATTTAGGAAAGCACCCTGGTGGGTAAGTGATCTATTAAGGCTCAAATAAAGTAAGCAAATATCTTTAAAAAATAAATTCTGATTCCATTTCAATTCAACATCAAGTATGAGTACCTTTTATGAAACTGGAGCTATGTAGAGGGATGGAGAGGCAGTATAGGATGTGCAATGGTTAAAAGCATGAATTTGGGGTCAAACAGGCAGATCTTGGTGTGACTCATAGGTCTGGGACTTATAGGCTGTGTGTCTTCAAGAAAATTGTTTACCTCTCTGAGTTCTATAGAACCAAAGTAAGAACATGTAACCTCATAAAGTTGTTTAGGATTTAAAATAAGCATGGTAACAGTGACTGACAAATAACAAGCATCCAGTGTACAGTAAGGATTATTATATAAAGTTGAAAATCATATCGTTCTACCTTCAAGGCACTCAGAGTTTAATCTTAGGGATCCACAAGATTTTTCTGTGAAGAGACAGGTAGTAAATGTTTTGGGCTTTGCAGGCCATTTACTCTCTTTCGTAACTACTCAACTCTGCTGTTGTTGCATGAAAGAAGCCATAGACATTTGTAAATGAATGAGCATGGCTGTGTTTTAATAAAACTTTATTTACCAAAAGAGCTCACAGACCAAATCTGATGACCCCTGGTCCAGTAAAACAGCTTATCATACTAAACTCACTGAAAGTTAGAACTAGTGCTTATGCTGTCCTCTGTTTCCTGAAAAGAATGTTTGGTGGCCCACTAAATAGTTTTTTAATACTAATTGGTATTCTCCCTGAATACACCTTCTACTTTATGGAGGAAATAGGTTATGTGTAATGATGTCAGCCTTGATGTTAAATTTTTCTGTTTCATTGAACCGTGGATTCCTGTTAACTAATAAATTAACACATTTGTAAGCAATTAGTTTAGAAATGTCAAAAAGCAATAAGTTTATAAATGTCAAAGGAATAAGTTCATAAATGTCAGTGGCTCAATATCAGCTTTGTCTGGAATATGACTCCAAGGAGAAAGCATAGCTCCTGATGGCAACAAGTGATTGAGGCTGTCCCCACCAAATCACTAATTTTAAGGACTTATTGGTCTTTCTTAAAAGAAAGCATCATCCAAAGGTGTTTGATACCTAATTATGGTCATACAGATAGTATTCTAAAAATTCTACTTGGACTATGAGATAGTAGTCTAAGCAAACCAACACAAAGGGTCTAATGAACCACTCTCAGGGTCCTGCATGCCCAAGGCCTCTAGCCCAGAGTCTGTCTTCTACATCTGTAATAATCAATTAAGTACTACCAGAAATTAGAATCTCTCTATATTGTATTTCAAATATTTTTTTTTGAAAATAACAAAATATTGACTCAATTTAAGCTGAATAGTAAGGGGACCTTATTGGTTCATGTATATGAAAAATCCAGGGTAAGGATTTATTTCAGATGAGGGTTGATCCAACAGCTCAAACAATGTCAATAGAGTCTTATTTCTCTCTCTCTTTCTGGTCTGCCTTCCACTGTGACGTCTTATTCTAAGACTGTGTCCTTTCATATTAAAAAGATGGCTTGCAGCAGCTTCTGGCTTACCTGTTTCTTTAGTCACATGCTGCGGTAATGAGAATGTATTTTTGTCCCAATATTCTCAGCAAAATCTAGAGAACTGCCGTTTTTAGACCAGCTTAGGTTGTGTGTTTACACCTGAGCTAATTACTGTAACCAGGCAGCTAGGGTGCTCTGATTGGCTTAGCCTTTATCCCACCTTCCAGTGCTGGAAGTCAAGGTGGTGTTGGCTCCCCTGGGAAACTGGAGCTGTTGGAATAGGGAAAAGAGGAACTCATATACAAGGAGACAACCAACAAAGGACCAAGAAAGGTCTTCTGCACCCACTGATGAGTGATTTATGCAGGTTGAGGATAGCACGTAGAAATAAAGAGTGTTTCCTGTGCTATCACAACCCCTCACCCGCATCCCCTGCTACCTGCCACTGGCCGCTAGAGGATGTGGTGACTTCTTACCTTGGAAACTTGCAGCCAGCTAGACCCAACATGTCCTACATCCCTTGTAATCTTTGGCCATCTCCAGATGTGAGGCCACCTCCTCTGTCATCTGTCCTCTTACGTACTCTTGCTCCATGCTTTATGCCTGGCCAAACATCCCTCTTCTCTTTTCTTTCCCAGCCCTTCCCACTATGCCCTCTGAAACCTCTATCAGATGAATAACATATACGCTGCCTCTTCAACTGTTTCACAGAGTCAACCGCACCCTCCTTACATGTTCCTCTGTCATTTTCGAACTGAAACCTAGATCTCCTAAATTCTAAGTTTTATGTCTCTGTCCAAATATTTATTCAAAGTTTCTACTTGAAAATTGGAAAGAAACCTAAAAGCTAGCATGCCACACATGTCTACTCTTAGTTCTGTGTTGCAGAGATTTCAAAGCATGGCTGAAAATTCTGATATTCCTCCCATCAAGAGGTGGGACTATGTTAACTTTTGGATCTGGGTGAGCTTGTGACTTGATCAACAGAGTACATACAACAGAAGTAATGCGGTGTGATTTCTGAGGATGAGTCATAAAAAATCTCATGGCCTAGCCTCCACTGTGCTCACTGGAGCACTCATTCTTAGAACTCTCACCTTCCATGTAAGAAGTCTGACTACCTTGAAGCTGCCATGCTATGAGGAAGCCCAAGGCACGTGGAGAGGCCATGTGTAGGTTCTCCGGTCAACAGTCTTGGCTGAGATCAGCCTTCAAGTCATGCCAGCCTAGGCCCCGACATATGAGAGAGGAAGCCTCCAGACAATTCCAGCCCACAGCTGTTCTAGTCACCCCTAGCTATTTGAATGATCCCAGCTGAGACCCCAGACATCATGAGGCAGGGATGAGACATCCTCAATGTGCCTTGTCTGAATTCCTGACGCATAATATTTGTGAGCATACTAGATGGTGGTTGCTTTATGCCACTCAGTTTTGGGATAGTTTGTTATGCATCAATAAATAACTGGAACGCCTGTCGTTCTTAGTTTGATTTCAAAGCTTAGTGGCTCATGGCCTAGGCTTCCTTTTTAAAATAAAAGCAACTATTAATAATTTTGAGAAGAGTTTGTATATTTCATGACTCCTCCTTTCAAACTTTGATGTAATTTGAGACACCCTGGTTAGAAAAGGTGTTTGATATTGAGTTCAGTTTCCTTCTTCTAAAATTTGGAGGAATAAGATATAGCTCTTGAAATATATAAAAACTAAAACTTTTTCTGAAATTCTCTCAATTCAGTGCTGTGTCTCTCTATATCTGTCTGAGAGATTTTACTTATTGGACAAACTTTAAATCAGTTTTTTATACAATAAATAGCTCATTAAAATCAAAGTACCCTTACCCTCTAGTTTTGCTTTTCATTATCTTTGCCCTCCTACATTGTAGGCAATATTGAATAGTGCCAGACTTTTTAGCATCTGGAAATCATATAAAATTCAGTTTGTGAATAAAAATATTCTACCATTTCCTGGTCATTTTATTTTGCTAAATACCAAAATTTGGCTTATTCCTTTGTAAATGATGAAGAGGGGCAAAAACTAATGTAATGAACATCCTGTTCCATAAAATAACTCCATATATTAAGTAACTTAGAATATATGTTTCTGACTAAAATCCAATTCTAAAAATGAAACCATTCATTGATTCATTCATATAAATATTCGTTCAGTAAATATTTATTGAGTACCCACTATGTGTTAACCATTATATTGGGTAATGAGAATTCAGAGGTGAGAAAATTCAAAGATCTCTCTCAGAGGGATTCTAAAGAGTCATAGAAAATGCATTCCATGAGCTTTCAGTCCCAGTTTTGCAACAGCTGCAGAAGTTTCTCAGAAACACATTTGCGGTATCTCCAACTCCTTTGTCACTGCTGGCAATAAGCAGAAAGAATCTTAGGTGGAGCTGTTCTTTTAGCAAATTAAACACTAATCAAAACTTTGCTCATTTTTTCCACCAGTATTTGTCATCTAATTTTCCATGACCATTAAGACACTGTGTGCATGACAAGTATATACAAGATCATACATATAACAAAAAGAAAACATGCACACACAGAAAATAAAATATACTAGGCAAGGCAAAATTTGTCATGTAGTTAAAAAAATGTGTATTCACCCCTTTAAAAATATTTGCTACTTTAAGATTTTGCAAGGGACATCTGTTGTTTTGCCTGATCAGTGTAAGTTCCTTTTTCTAGTAATATCACCCTAATTTTGCTTGGGGAAACCAATGCTGTTCCATTCTCAGTCTATGTGTTCTAAGTGTGGTGAATCCTGCTCCCCAGTTCCAGGGGTAGGCATGTGACGTAAGCTGCCAGTCAGCAAATGCCAATCCTCAGGCCACAGTTATTGGCTCTGGGGCATTCATGTGACTCAAGCTAGTCCAGTGAGAGCTTTACCCAAGTTCCCAGAAGAGCCTAGAGAGGCACTTGGTCTTCCCTTTAGGGTTACTAACAGATTACGATGCATCCGTGAGGCTTCAGGCTGCCATCTTACTACCACATGGGAAGATTCATCCAGAGAGTGGAGCCAACCCAGAAGGCAGGACAAAGATGAGGAGAGAGAAATCACACCTCCCAAGATATTTAAGCCTTTTCCCCCCAGACTAAAAATCCCTTAAAGTTTTTTTGTTTGCTTTTTTTATTAGCAAGTCTGTCACTTCTGGTAGCTTCTGCTTCTCTAGATGTTTATAAACCGGTATATATGTAGTACTTAAACACTCCCTTTGCTTTAATAAGCTGCCTTTCAAGCCATTAGGGAAAGATTTAGAGGTTAAAGAATGATGTGATAGTTAATTTATGTTTGAATCAACCTCCTATTTTATAGACTATGTTAAAAAGTACTTATAAATATTTCCACTTGGCATCTTCAGTAATCTTAATGGGTTAAGTGCCCAGCATGTTCTACATGTTCTTCAGTTTACAGTGATCTACCTGAGCAGACGTGGGCTTCCCTCCCATTTACCATTTCCCTTTTCTTATTTCCAACACACACACACACACACACACACACACACAGAGTTGACCCTTGAACAACATGGGTTTGAACCGCCTAGGTCCACTTATCTGTGGGTTTGTTTCAGTAAATATGTACTACAGTAATACATAGACTGCGGTTGGTTGAATCTGTGGATGCGGAAACACAGATACAGAGGGCCCACTATAAAATTACATACGGATTTTGGATTTTCTACTGCGAGGGGGTGGATTCTCCTAATCCCCGTGTTTCTCAAGAGTCAACCATATATATACATATATACAGTTCCTGGCTTTAACTTTCTGATTCCAATTCCAAGATTCTGATTCCTATAAACCCAGGTGGAAATTTAGAAGTATACATTTTTCACTAGAAACTCAGTAATTCTAATCCATGTAAGCTACTCTTTGTGAAGTACTGGTTTAAGGGATTAGAGTCCTGGAGAATTATAGCTGGAGGAAACTTTACATATGATCTAGTCCAATCTTCATCCCCCACATCTATTTCACAGTTGCAGAGACTAGGACCCAGCCCCAGAGGTGAATGCAGTTGGTGCCAACACTAGAGTCCAAGTCTCTTGACTCTGTCCAAAGCCTTTTCCACTGCACTTGTGTGGTCTTCACACTCAAACCTGAAAACAGAACACAGCTGTGCTCTCCCCTGCAGTCTGAACTCAAGGTTAAATTTTTAGAAAAAGAAAGAGTAAAAGAATAATGTGAATCCTCTTAGCTGATTTCATGCTATCCTGCTGTGGTCTCCGGTCAGTTATTTCACATGTATAATGATCATACACCTACAGGTTTCTCAGGCTATAATATGTGCCAAGCACTCTGTTAATGCATGTGCTCTCTCTTGTGATGCTCATATCATCCTTAGGAAAGAGGCACTAGCACTGCTTCTGGGTGTGAAAAGTGAGGTCCAGTAATTTGCCCGAATCCCTCAGCCAGGACTCAACTATGATTTCAACCCTAACAGGCACTGGTAGCTTGCCATACTTCCTTCTCCTCTTCTTCTTTCTCTCCCTCCATCTCTTCCCTCTTTCCTCCTCTCTCCCCTCCTCTCCCCCTCCCCCTTCTCCTCCTATTTTTTCTTCTTCTTCTCCTTCTTCTTCTTCCTAAAGACTAGACTCTTGACCTCAGCCATCAAACCTGCAAGTGTAGGCCATTTGTTATGATATAGGAGTAGCTAGCAATGTGTACTATGCCCACAATGTGTAATATTCCCTGGCACTTTGAGTGGGGTCAAAAGCTTTGTCTTTGCCGACAGAAGATGACTTGTTCTAAAATAAAGGCCTAGAAAATTTGGCTGCCTGGGACATGTTGGAGATCATTGAGCTTGAATCCCCTGAGGTAGGAGGAAAGTCTAGAATATTCCTAATGGTGAAGATGGTGATGATAGTAATGATGATGATGATGATGATGGTAAACAATAGCGCTCACTGAAAGCTAGTGAGTCCCAGACAATGTTCTTAGGGTTCTGTAAAGATTATTTCTTTTACTCCCCACAACAGTCCTAAGCCGTAGGAATTCTTATTACTCTCATTGTTTCTGTAAAGAAACTGAGTCAGAAACAGTTTAAGGAAACTGCCACAGTCCTAAGTAAGTAGTGGAGCTGTGAATCAAACTCAAATAGTTAAGTTCCTTAGCTTATACAAGATAGGATTGTGGCGAAATAGTATAATTGAATGACTTGCCCAAATCGGGAAGGGTAAATCCCTAGTTGAGAGTCTTTAGGAGTATCCAGGAAGACCGTATCTCGTGCTTCTTTCGTACCTTTTCAAGTCCCTTGGACAGTATTGGTATGGAGAATAATGACAATAATATTGTTTACTAATACATTTGGAGAATGAACGTTGGACACTTTAAGCCCTTTGATAGCATTATGACATGTAACCCCATAGTCAGCCCATGAATTGGGTACTGTTATTAGATTCTTCTTGCAGATAAGGGGTCGCATAACTTGCCAATGTCATCGCCCAAGTTTATATCAAAGTTCTTGCTCAGACACACTTACTGAGTTACTCAAGAGAAGTACTTGAGCTCTCTTTCTTCTAGCTCTAAAAGTGTTAGAAGATTCCACTACAAGAGCTTGCTTATCCCTTACAGAAATAACCCAAGTCTTAGTATGGCTCTTGGTGGCTGAGTATCCTTCTGGGATATTGTATCTGGAGTTGTCATTAATGTTTTTCTATGACACCAGAGGGCAATGACGCAAATCCAAGTGTAACTCATAGCAGAGAGGCCAGATAGGGTCGGTCCAGGACTCACTTCTCCTGAATAGAAGTGAACTTGGTATTGTATTCTTCTAGAACATTGCTGATATGGGGTCCATTGGAAATACCCAAAAGGCATACCCTTTCAGAGACTGCTTGATAATTCCTCAACAATGAATTACCAAAAAGGAAAATTTAGAAGTCATTCAGCTTTATATCCTGCAAGTATAATTTTAGTAGCTCTCTTTCCATTAAGGCTTCGTTGTTTGTTGTTGTTTTTTCTCTCTCTTACTAACAAAGCAGCTCCCTAGCTGATTTCCTGTCTGTGGTTTTGAGTTGAGTTAGAGTGTGTGGGTTGAACCTGCAGCCCACAGTGTGCTCTCTCCGGTACCATCTGCACACCTCATTTAACACTGAATCATGCATTCTTCTGTCTTAATGTGTTTCTCATATTGCAGCTTGTATTGTTATTTAAATTTTTGCGTGCTTAAGTCTTGTCTCCTAAATTAGCTTGTAAGTTCCCTGAGGTCAGGGACTATGATTTATTCTTCTTTTCAGCCTCCATACTGACATTCAGTACGTTGTCAATGAAACCTATTAAAGGAACTCACATGCTGGGTTCGCCATGCCTTACACATTGTGGTGACTTCATAATCTTCATAAACTTGAAGTTCTGTCACTTTTCAAGGCACAGTGATAGATTCCCCAGTAGGGCTTAGTAAGAAGTGGTGGATAAGGGTTAGACTGCATTGGTTTCTATACCAGCTCCATTACTCATTAGCTGTCTGACTTCAGCAAATTTTTTAATCTCTCCAAAGCTAAGTTCCCTCAGATATTACAGTGCTAATAATCGTGCCTACATCCCAAATTTGGTTTAGGGATTGAGTAAGTTAACACATGTAAATTGCTTGGAAGGGGCCCTGGTGTTTGGTAAATGATCAATAAATGGTTGCTATTATAATTGTTATCACTATTATCAATGTCCTTCAGCCAAAGACCACTAAGAACACATTTGTAGTTGGACGAGTTGAGTTTATTACTCATTGCAATGAGGGAGAACACACACCATGAGGAACAGTGGGTCATCTCCGTAAGAGGGCATTAGAAAGAACTTATTACAGGATTTGGACTTGTGTTAGGAGATTTGGGAGAGGGTTTAAGAAAGCAGGGTTTTGCTCTGGATGGATGCTTTGAGAAAGTAGGGATAATCCTATGATTGCCTATATAAAGAAGTCTTATTTAGAAGGAGAGACTATAGTTGAATAGCTAAGTGAATCTTATATAGAAGTAGGGAACACCAGACAATGCTAAGGCTGTAACTTGTTAAGAAGTAACAGTCACTCGTATCAGCCAGGAAAGAGGGAAGTTTGGTTATTTTTCTGGTTTGGATGCTGTTCATGTTTTTTCTATATTCAGACATAATTATGGAGCGGTCTTATTTTTGTCTTGATCCACTGTGGTCACAGAGTGGTCTTGTCTGATGTTGATGCTCTGTGAAATGGTTTATGTTACATAGGAGAACATCATGGCCTGGCTGACAGAGCTAGGCCAGCTCCTGGATGTCTGAGGTGGCTTGTCTCTTTCTCAGTAAAGTAATAATAGCCACCATTGATTGAACAATTTTTGCTTCCCAAACATGGCACTTATATCATTCTTACAACCACCCTGTAAAGTAGGTATTATTATTAACAATTTACAAATGAGGAGATTTAGGCCCGGAGGGGTTGAGGAAACTCAGCCAAGGTTACAGAGCTGGGAAGTGATGGAGCATTGTGAGAACCCAAGACCACTCTGAAATCTGTGATGTTCAGCGCTATGACAGTAGCAGCTGATTGAGGACCTACACTGGGCCTGGTGCTTTGCAAGTGCTATCTCATTTATTCATGATCATTCTCTCAAAATCTTGTCATCTAGGATGAGATGCACGACTAATATAAATTCTATCACGCTAAGCAGTCCCAACTGTGTTATAAGTGTGTAAAAGAAGGAGTGATACACTCATTTGTTCAGTGAATATTTATTGACCATCTCCTCCAGTGTGGAGGTATCATGCTAAATGCCAAGTCTAGAGTTGTAGGAATGAAATAAATTAAGTCCCTGACCTCTTGCAAATTATATTTTGTGGGAAATATTAGCATTAAACAAATAAACAAATATATATATATATATTATATATACGTATGTATATAGATATATATAATATATATATACACACATACAATCAGAAAAGGCCTATGTCCAGGGGGTAAGGTGGGGAGGGATAAATTGGGAGATTGGGATTGACGTATACATACTACTATATGTAAAACAGATAAATAATAAGGACCCTACTATATAGCACAAGGAACTATACTCACTCCTTGGTAATGTCCTATATGGGAATAAAGTCTAAAAAAGAGTGGATATATGTATATGCATAACTGATTCACTTTGCTGTACACCTGAAACTAACACAACAATGTAAATCAACTATACTACAGTAAAAGTCAAAAGAAAAAAAGAAAGAAAGAAAAGGCCTGTGAAGACAAGAAACACATTGCTATAGTAGGCAGAAACAATACAAGGGTAGGACAGATGGATAGCCCTAGGTAGGCAGGGAAGGATCTCTGAAGAAGTAACATTTCAGCTGAGACCTAACAACTGAGGAGACAGCTTTGAGAACAAGCAAGGGAAGAACATTCCAAACAGGAGGAAAAGAATCTGTGAGTAGAAAAAGCTAGGGAAATCCTGGAAAGTGAAGAGGATCCAGGGCAGCTGGAACATATGGCTTGAGATGAGATGGGAAGGCAGCAGGGCAGATCATTTAGGGCCTGGTAGGTTTAACCAAAGAATCCACAGACTCTTCCCTCAATGCTATGGGAAGCCATTAAAGACTTTTTAAGTAGAGGGATGAATTGATTGTAAACTAGAGCCTAAGGGTAGCAGAGAGGTGTTTGAGTTGAGCCATGGAGGATGGATATTATTAAGAAAGGTGGAGAATGACATACCAAAAAAAGTAGAGTGTGAAAAAAAAGGCACAGAGTGGGGGAACCACAGAACAGGTGTCAGGATAGGTAACTGCGTGCTGCTGGAAAGGAGAGTTCATGCTGAGGCCAGAGGGTGCAGTGGGAAGGTCATTCTGGGAATTGTCCTTGGAGTCAGAGTGTGGGACTCAAAGTCCAAATTTCTGTAGAGAATGGAGAGTCATAATATCCAGGGATGTATGATTGACAGAGGAAACAAGGACCTAATTTCTGCTCCTCTTTGATGCTTTCTTATTTCTATGGTTTGGTTTGTGAGTACTCATTGTTTCTTCTCAGATAAAACCCAGTGAAAACAGAGCCCAAAAGACAGACTTGGTTTGCTTATGAACGCAAACAAAACAAACACAACCTTTGAGGTTTACAATATCAAAGAGATCATTTTTCCATGTTGCTAATGCTTTGTATTGTGATTAGTGTTATTAATTAAGTAGTTCTCAAAAAGCCTCAGACTTCTAGGTTTTGGCTGGTACTAGAGAAGCCTGATCAATATTCTGGACAAACATGTGGCTTTTCTGTTTAAGGAACAAGGACTTTATAAAAAAAAATCTTTTCATAATATTGTCATTTTGGCCATATTTAGAAGTTCAAATAAACAGCAAAACATTTTGCAAATGAGTGGCAAGATACCGATATGGCTGAGGGCCTGGCGTCTGCTCCTGTGAAAGGACCATGTGAAACTGTAGAGAGGCAGGAGATTTCTGGAATGTTGTGTTGTAACTGTGGGCTGTATTATTATAATTGTTAGAATTCTTTTTAGTTGTAACAAACTTAGTCTTCCTTAGCTTAGGACAAAAATGAGGGGTATTTAAATAAGAGTAGGGGACACTTCTTATGATTTTCGATCCTTACTATCTATCCACCTTGTATATGGTAACCATATATTAAAGCCCTCTGGGCAATCACCTCTTCCCCACCTCAATCCATGGGCTTCAGCAGAGCTGGCTTGGCTTTCGCTCTGGCAGCAGCCTGGCCGTGTGATTCAGGCCTGCCAGGAGTGCCTCACATTCCCCCAGGCCCTGGGTATTGGCTTAGGATGGCCAATTTGAGCCATTGAGAAGCGTTCAAACTTCTACTGGCAATCCTGAAAAAGGGTCTCACTGAGAATAAACCTAGCAGAATACAGTGCCGGGAGATTCTGGGAGCCATCTTGTGAGTATGAGGGGTGAGTCTGCCAGAGAGCTGGGAGGAAGCAATGGAGAAAGAGAAACAGTTGCATTGCTTGAGGCCTGGAGCAAGCGGTGCCTGAAGCTGTATAACCCCAAATTGTTCACTAACATGAAACAATAATCTCTCTCCCTGCTTTAGTCAGTTTGGATGGAATTCTTCTGTCCTTGCAACTGAAAGATACAAGAGGGTGGAGGGGATCTTATGAAACCAAAGAACAGGAGTCCTGATGGGGATCAGAAAGGGCCTGGAAGCAGAAAATAGAGACCCATCCAGAACTCCAAGCAGACTTCCTTTTTCTTTCTCTCTACTCTGATTCTGCCTGGGTGCCTTTTTACCCTTCTCTCACTGCAGACTGGCTGCCTCTCTTCAGCAGTCGCCTCCTCAGGACCTGGGAGCTACCAACAGCTCCCAAGTATGCATGTTACACCCCAGTTGTTGGATGGGATGAACTAGAGCCTCTCTAGATCCTACTTCCAAATCAACTGGAGAGAAGCCCTGAATGGCTTGTGTTGGACTGGGTAGTTTTAGGAATAAATTCTATTATCTGAGCTCCATGGGAAGCTTTGGATGTAAAACGTTCTGCTTCAGAATGGGTTTATTAGCCCCCTCTCCCCCCAACGCCACCCCTCCTTTCTCAGAGGTTTAGAAACAGGGGTCATGACAGGCATGCTCAGCATTGACAGAGATGGGAAGTCATGTCCATTGGAGAAATATTTCTAACTTTGACAAGAGTCATCTGTGGTCAGTGCTTTACAAGCTGGACCAACTATCTCAGTTTTTCCAGGACTGCAGGGTTTCCTAGCACAAGGGATTTTAGTGCTGAAGACAGGACAGTCTCACACAAATCTGGATGGTTGGTCACCCTCGATTTGCTGGGGGCAGGCTGAGTCTTTATTCCTAGACTAGGACAGGGAGCTAGCTTCATGGTACTCCAACTAAAATTGTGGTTTCAGGAGTCATGCAGAGGCATTCAGCCGTCTTCTCCTTGTCCGTACCTCTGATCAGTGTCATCCTGTGTTCTGTACCATTGGACGAAAAATAGCAATCGCTCATTAGCATTTCTGTGTAACTAACGAATGCAGTGCTGGTAGGTTTATGAACTGGTAAAAAGAGACCGCTTTCTGATTTTGGCCAGGGATGCAGGACTCAATGGAGAGAAGGTGGCTGCACAGAGTGGGAGCAGAGACAGCGTCTCATGGTGTGACTTTCCCTGGGCCTTTTGGTCTCCTACAGGGCACACAGCTGTCACCGACCCTCTCTGGAACTCAGGGACCTGCAAAAAGAGAGACAGAATCTCACTTCTGGTTCCACCACGGCCCTTTAACATTCAGGCTTGTATCACCATCATGGGAGATTTCAAACTAACAGTCTAGAGTTTCAACTTAGGGAGGTAGCTCCTGACCCTGGATGCATATTAGCATCACTTACAGAGCTTCCAAAAAATATCCCAGTGCCCCTTCCCTCCCACCAGACTAATTGCATCAGGATTGCTGGAGTAGGAGTTCAGGCTTTTGTGTTTAGAAATTCTCCTTGGGTGATTCTAAGGGGCAGCCAGGTTAAGCATCTCTGGTGTAAAGGACCAAACACTGCATTGCAGAGTGCGGAGAAGTCCAGCCTCCTAACAATGAAGATTTTCCAACTTCCCAGTACAGCTCAGGTGTCCACTGTGTCCTGTCAGCCATGTCCAGAAAGGTAGGCATCATCTAGTGTGGGCTTGGCTTCTGGGGCCCCAGCCTGACCCTGTGGATCTGAGGGCAGTACCTAGTCAAGGGAACCATTGAGAGTTGGATAAACACTCCAAAAGTGTCAGTATAGTCATCTTTTCCAAAACGAAATGCCATTAGTGGAGATAAAAGGGACATTAATGGGGTCTCATCTCCTGTACTTCTCATTAATGAAACCTAACATCCCCTCCAAACCCTCCATCCACAATTTGCTGTTCTTTGTGAAGAGAAGAGTGTGCTTAGGAGGAGAGAGAAAGAAATAATGGAGAAATATGGCAAAAAAAATGTGGGTGAAGGGCTGCGAGGGCCTTGGGGAAGTGTTGGAACCTGCTAAGAAACAAAATGTTTGAGCCCAAGTTGCCAAAAGAACAGAGGGCAGGGAAACCTACTCCCTTGTCCCAACCAGTACCATAAACTTCAGGGGGGAAGAAAACCCTGACTTTGAACAGCTGGAGTACGGATTCAGTCTAGTCCACTTGATCTGTCTGGGTATGCCCCTCTCAGGAGCAGTTAAACCCCTAGCATCAGAGAATGCCTGGCCTGCAAAGGGCCTTAGTGCCTGTCAACTCCAATCACTCACCCTACCGACGGGGAAACGGAAACCCCTCTCCAGGGGAAGGGACTTGCTAAATAAATGTCTCAGCTAGTTAGGGGTGGGGCAGGGACTAGCGATGTCCCCTGACTTTGGAGATTGTGAGTGTTCTACTTAGAAATAGGACTTCCCAGAAAGAGCCCCAGTGGACCCTATGTCCCCTCTTTCAAGGCACAAGGGCATTACCTTCCCAACTGCCACTCCCACTTCCAACAGGGTCAACCCTAAGTCTCATTGTGAAATAACCACTGAACCAACAGATGGATTTCACTTTTGAAGCAAATATCACACTCACAATGAGACTTACACTGAGAACTTTCTCCCATTTTGCCATTCTGCAGTATGGCTGTTTATTATATCATCATATACCATTTTGGCTTTTAAAATATTTTTCTTTCATTCTTTTTCTTTTTCTTTTTTTAAGACAATAAACCATATTATTTCAGACTGGTGAGACATATCCACGTAGACTAGTGACTATGACAAATCTGACCATGTTTTCAAAGAAGAGTGTTTTCATTACTTGAAAGTATGCTCCATAAACCCAGTTAGGAGACTCAGTTTCTTATGAGAGGTCATTAAGGTCTTCTTAAGTAACACACATTCAATAAATATTTTTAGTGCCTGCTCTGTGTTGCTGTGATTGTTGTTGAAATTACAAAGATGAAAACAGTTAATCTCTGCCCTTAAGTTTACAGTAGAGTGGGGGTAGAATAATCAATTAAGATGATAGTTGTTTGCAGGATACTAGCATCTCTAAAATGGTTGATAAAATGGAGCTTTTCCATGCATCTGAAACATTTTCCAGTCTTCTGCCTCAGAATTTTCTGCATGCTCTTAACATCCTCAGCAAACCTTTTTGTTATGCAAAGTATGAACAGCAAGATCAGCCCAGCTCCGCTTCAAGGGATTACAAACTCTGACTCAGTGGGGCAGGATTCGATGAGGTAGTCCTTGTACACAGCAACCCCCCGCAGAGCACATGACCTTTCTCGCCCCAAAGTAACGAATTGGATGTGTGTATATGCTGGTCTGTAAAAAGGCAGTATATCTCAGTGTCCTGACCTCTGTGAAAGATGTGAGGGTGTGTCTCCCTCTGGCCCCATCTCTAAATCCCCTGTAGCCCTGAAGTCCCAGCCTGTCCCCAGGTGGCAGGGAGAAGGGGTCCTGTTATCTGGCTTTGCTGATATGCCAAGCTAATGGCGCGAAGCTCTCTTGGCCGTCCAGAATGGAAGAAACAGAACACCAATTTAAATCATGAAAAAAAGTCAGTGAATCTATCATCATTAATCTTGCTGTCAGTTTTAATTTGGGGGACATTACCTCACTCAACACCAGTTGAAATGAGCTGCCAAAGCCGATGATGTCATCATCACTAGCTGCGTCTGACCCTGCCTGCTGATTCTCAGAGCTCGAAGCAAGTTAATAAATCCCCTGGTACTTGGACACACAGTGCAGTTTTATTACAATGAAGGTATAACCCATGATGTTGTTTCAATTAAATGGTCTGAGAAAATACTTTCTTGTGTTTAGCAAAACTGTAAAACATAATTATCCTCATGCAGTTGGGCCTGTTCACTGTGCTGATGTGATGATTATATTCTCTTCCCCCCCCCATACACATGCATGCGCGCACACACACACACACACACACAAACACACAAAAACAACCTCAGAGAGGAGTGGAAGGATGGCGCTAAGGACAGCTGAATATTCCACACAAGTACCTTTTCTAGGTCACCACCTAGAGACCTGGCTGGTCGCTGCATAGCTTCATAACTACACCGAGGCATCCAGGAACCTTTTGTGTACCAAGCAATTGAGGGAAGTCTGGGGCTTGGGATTGGAAATCTCAGTCAGGGCAGAACGTTGACTCTCTAAAAAGGGGGCTGATACACTGAGGAAAACCTGGAGACCAACAGCTGCCCACTCAAAACTCGGACCTCTTTGCTCTTCAAATATTTATGAATAATTTCCTTTGACATGTTTGCTAACCGTTAAGCATATGAGTTTTCGCCGGTTCTTACTCATGGCCCATCTGAAGTCCCCTGGCCTGACCCTCCTGTGAAGTCATCCTGCTGAACGGGCGCCATCGTGTCAGGGCCATTGCCATAGCGTCGGCACACTGGGAGTAAACACAGGCTTTGGCGGATCCCTGCCATTTCAGCAGGAGGGGAACTGGCGGTAGGTGAGAAGGCTCCTTCCTTTCAGCCCAATGTTCTTTTCAGCAACACGGCAAGTTTAGAGGACACCACACTTGGTACGTGAAGTAGATGAGCAATGTTTTCAAACACTCCTTTGGGGGTGATTATCAACTCTCTGCACCGAATACAGGATGTTAGGTATGTGTGACTGCATGAATGTGTACATGGACACACACACACACACACACACACACATTTTAAAGCTTTTAAACATAAGGAGAATTGGTTAGCATCAGAAACCTGGCCCAATTCCCCATGAGTCCTTTTCCTTTGACTTATTCCAAGTGACTCCTACAAACTCTTCTTTTCCCCCACCCCAGTGAGCTCCCCTAAATGGCCCTCATCAGTCATGCCAAATGGTACAGTTGGTTTTGCACGGAGCACAAATGAGGGCGAGGGGAAGACCCCCAAGCTCATTTTTCATGGCCATCTCACACAGGAACTGATCCTAGTCTCCAGGGGTGAGCAAGCGGTACACAAATTCACTGTCCCTCTTGCCCTCCCAGATAGAGGCCCTCGGAGATTCTTTATTATCATTTCTAATGGTCTCATATAAAGTGTATCTATTCACAAGATACATTGCCTGATGTAAGAATCTATAACTGCGTCCTGTTAGCAATTCCTGCTGTTTATGGAGTACTGTCTTGACATACTTGTTAAACCTCAATAAATATGTTTTTAATAACCATATGGTATTTAACATATAATAACTGTCTTATTAGGTTTAAATTAAATTCTTGCTCTTGACACTTAATTTAGAGTGTGACCAGTCTTTTCCTGGCTAAGAAGGGATTTGAAATAACTATGGTAAGGATACTTCTTTTGGAGAGAAGAGAATGTTTAAACATCATGTGTTTTGATGATATGATTAAAGCAAGTTGCATTTTTAAAAATTCATACATGGGGATCCTAGTGAAAATAACCTACAGCGGAGTTGTAACGGTACAGGAAGTTGACTAGTTAAAGGGCCACATTCAGAATGCAGTTATTTCATGCCTGGTGCACGTAAGTCTCTAAGGTATGCTAAGAGTACAGCTGGGGCTTATCTCCCTTTTTGTTCTTCGTGTCCTTTATCACTGCACAGCATGAAGGTGGTAGACAGTGCTGATTCTGGGCAAAATAGTGAAGAACAAAAAATTAGGTCACAGTGCACTCACTTCCTTTATAGGTGACCCCCCTACCCTTTTTATTGTTGTTTTGTCACTACACTCATTTTGTCCCTTGGTTACTCAGTTTCCCACACAGGTGCCTGAAAAAGGCTGTATATCCTTTCATGCTGCAACACTTTCCTTAACACTTTGATAGTCCCCAGTGTGGAGTGGGAACAGACAGAAAGAGGCTTGCCGAGAGCTGGCTGGGGAGATGCGTGCCATGGTTGTGTTTGGATGATGGAATTTGTTCAGGCAGGGAGATTGCCCACAGTGCTCTGGAGAAGCCAGAGAGAGAAAGTGAGTGTAAGTCTCGGCCTAGGAAGCACCTGCTGTGCGGGGCTGGGTGAAGCATGAGGGAAAGAAAGCCCAAGTGAGAGTCGGGATGAGTGGAAGAGAGAGGTGGAGAGGAAAACCAACTGTTTGAGGAGTCTACGAGTGAGCTGATTTCAGGAAAGGCTCTGTGAAGGAGATGGCACTTGATCTAAGCCTCAAAAGCCTTATTTAGGTAATCGTAAGCCCTGGTGAAAGCAGAGGGCATCTTAGTCTAGACGGTGGTCCTGTGATCCCCGATCAGCAGCTTCCGCCTCACTGAGGAACTTGGTAGAAATGCACATTCTTGGGCCCCATCCCAGATCTATGTAACCAGAAGCTCTGGGGACGAGGCCCAGCACTCTGAGTTCTCTAAGGCCTTCAACTGACAGATGCATGCCACCATTTGCAATCTGCTGCTCTAGGCCAGGCCTTCTCAACCTCAGCAGTGCTGACATTTGGGAAGGATCATTCTTTGTTGTGGGGCCTGTCCCTTGTGTGGTAGGATGTTGAGCAGCATCTCTGGGCTCTACCCACTAGATGCCAGGAGCACCTCTGCCCCCTCCAGTTGTGAAAACCAAAAATGTCTCCAGACATTGCCAGAAACCCCCGGCGAGCAAAATCGCCACCGCCGCCCCCCCTGGTTGAGACTCACTGCTCTAGAAGAAAGAACATATAAAAAATTATGGCAGTAGAAATCTCAGGGCATGTTTGAGAAATAATGAGTGGTCCATCATGATGAGCATTCCAGGTACGAATGTAGGAGTTCTGGAAAATAAGCTACAAAGGGAGATGAGAGACTGAGTTTGGACACCATTGAATGGTGGGTACATTTGTTTGGACTGAATCTGGAGGGTACTGTGGAGTCACTGAAAAGTTTAGACAGAGGGAGACATAACTAAATCTCTGCTTTGGAATATATTAGATTAGGGCAGTGACTTTCAAACTATTATAAGAAATTTATTTACATAGTAGTTCAGGGCATAAAAATACACATTTAACAAAACTTTTACAAACAATGTTTATGTTACGTGTAATGCAGTCTGATTTTTTCCTATTCTTAAAATACCGGTCGTGATATACTTTATGATTTATAACCCATTAATGCGTATGAAAGGCATAGGAAATGAGGGACCAAAGTGATTGAGAGGGGAATATTTCAATTGCTAGACAAAAGTTCATGAAAATCTAATACTAGGATGGGAAGGGGCAGAGGAAAAAGCCAGCAGAGACATTTCAGATATAGAGACAGTAAGGAAGAAGGAGAAGTAAAAAAAAAATTCATGGCTTTTATCAATTTTCATAATTATTATTTTTTGTGCCACCAACATAAATTGATGCCAAAGTAATAGAGTTGGAGAAGGTTGGTTTTCTGTTTTTATTTCTTTACTCATTTTTGACAGGGGGGAGATACTGTTTCTGACTCTGGGCCTACAGAGTTTGAGCTGCTTAGCATGGTAGAAATGTCCAGTAAACCACAGGCAAGGTAGGCTGTGGCATGGAGGAGGGTCAGTGTGGTGGTGTGGATTTATGAGTTGTGCCCATGTAGGGCCTGGTGGATGAGGTCACCAGAGGAGAGGGAATGTGGTTTCTGAGACTAATAGCCTCTCCTTGTATATTGATATCTATCTGAGTAATAATATTCGTTTCTAGTATAATAAAGACCCACTCAGCAGATGGTATCACATCATAAATAAGTCAAAGCAAACTCAAGACGTGATCCTTGCCCTTTGTGAGGCTATAATTCATTTAGGCCCCCTGGCTTGAGCTGAATGGTATTTTCATATTTATTGAGCACCAGCTATCAGCTACACACTATTCAGAGTGCTGAGAATAAAGCAGTGAACAAAATAAATATTTCTGCCAGCATGGAGCTTATTCTCTAGTAGAGGGATACACACGACAAACAAGTAAAAGAAACAAATAAACGAAATATATATTATGTCAGATGGAGGTAAATGCTATGGAAAAAAATAAAACAGGGGAAGGGAAGGGATGCCAGATGGAGAAACTGCAATTTTAAATCAGGGGCGTCGTCTTGAAAACTGGTGATTAAGCCCCCTGGGAGTCCCTGGTTTTTTGGGATGACTGACATGATAAAAGCATAATGAGACTAGTACTGATGGTCTCAAGACAGAGCATGGGGGAAGCCTGTGAGGGATAAGGGCAGGAGGCAGGGCAGGGGGTAGGGATCTTCAAGGAACATTCGACTCTGGACTCCACTCTTCGCTGCTGCTTTGGAGGCCAGGGGAGAGCTTGCCCAACTTTGATTCCTGCCTTCTTTGTCTTCCTACTTTCCCATTTTTAAAAATATTTATTGGGGTATAATTGATTTACAATGTGGTGTTAGTTTCAGCTGTACAGCAAAGTGAATCTGTTATACAAATACATATATCCATTCATTTTTAGATTCTTGTCCCATATAGGTCATTACAGAGTACTGAGTAGAGTTCCCTGTGCTATACAGTAGGTTCTTATTAGTTATCTATTTTATATATAGTAGTGTGTATGTGTCAATCCGAAGGGAGGGGGAGAGATAAACTGGAAGATTGGGATTGACAGTACATTCTCATTTTTTAATCTCTTCTTTTCCAAAGCTCTTTCCCTTCTTAGTTTTCATTTGGAAGACACAAAACTCTGAACCCGGGGATCTTAGGACTTAACTCTTATGCCAGGTGAGAGGCACTGATCTTGTGTTCTAGGTGTGTCTGCTCATAGCTGACTATGGGGCACTGGTTCTATGAGATGTTAAGAGTTATTACATGAAACTAGGATTTTGTGGTCAAATTAGTTTGGGAAATTCTGAGCTAAACAAGCTTAATGGGATTCTTTACTGTAGTACTTCACAAAATCTGTACTGTGCTGTTGAACACTGCAAATCTCCAAGAGGAAACAGAGTATGCATGATTTCCCAAACTTATTTAGCCATGGAAACCCGTTGTCATGGAAAGTCTCTCAGGGAATGGTCGTTGGAAGGTACACGCTTTGGGGAACAGTCAGCAGACTGTATTGCATGATGATGGGCTTCTGAGTCTTACTTTTCTCATTCATAAAATGGGAATGTTGGCCTGCTGCCCAAAGAATGTCAGCAGTACCACAGGGCTCTGTCCTTGGCCTTGAGGTTGTTCAGAATTTCAACAGTGAGCTTGGTGAAGAGAAAAGAGATAATTATCACATCCGGAGATGACACAGGGCTGGGAAGGGTGACTAATAGGTCAGATGACAGAATTAAGACTTACACTTGTCTTGACATGTTAGAATGGTAGGCCAAACGGATTTGCAGAAAATTTAATAAGGATAAATATATGGTCCTGCTTTTCGTTTCATAAGACTGGTTTTTAAAGTATAAGACGTGGGAAAGTAGGTTTGACAGCAGTTTAAGTAAAAAAAGGAAAAAGATCTTAAGATTTTGATTGACCACAAGTCCAAGATGAGCCATCAAAGGATGTGGCAGCTCTAAAACTGAACGCAGGGAGGCTTTATTAACAGAAATGATTCTATTCTGAGGGAGCTATGGGCTCCCTTGGGGCTGGTCCTTCTGGTCTGTTGCCACCTGGAGTATTAATAGCTAACATTTTTGAGTGCTTGTTAAATGCTTGTCGCTCTATTACGCGTGTTGTGTGTGTTATCTGGTTTAGTTCCCACAATAGGCGCATCAGGTACTGTTATTATAATCATTTCCAATCTACAGATGAGGACACGGAGGCCCGGAGAGCACACAAAAGTAAGCTGCGGAGCCTGGATTTGAATGCAGGCAGACTATGTCCAGAACCTGGATTAGCCTCACTTCTACCAGGATGGCAAGAAATCCGGGAATCGTAAGATCTGAAGGCATGAGTGATGCTGTTTGAAAGGATGAAAGGGCCAAAAATGAGCCCTGTCTCCTAACATACAGAAGCTCCTCTGCTGAAGAGACCTCAACTCTTGCTATGCTAGTTTATTGCGTGGAACTAGGAATGGCTAGTGGAAATCACGGGGAGAAAGATTTCAATTCAATATAAGGAAAGACTTTCTAAGGGCTAGACTAATCCAAATTGGATTGAGAAACCTCATTAAATCTCCCTCTCCTTCTCTCTCTCTCCCTTTCTCTGTCTCTGTCTCTCTCTCTCTCTCTGTTTCAGAGTATTCAGGTGGAGGCTACATGATCATGGGTTCCAACTGTTGGTAACATTTTGACCTTTTACTGGGCTCGTAATTCATGAATTTAGTAACTCAGTCGATCTATTTGTCTATAATGCTTGAAACACTTTGGGATGCACAAAATAATGTGACAGAGTCCCTGCTTTCAAGGAGCTCTTCTAATCTAGTCAGAGAGAAAGATATGTAAACAAATTACAGGTGATCTTGGACCTACAGTAGCTTAACTTGTGAGCTCTGCTTTCATGACCCTTTTTACCCTAAACGTTACCCCCTCAGAAACAACCAAAACTTGTGTTTGGGGTTGTCCAGTGGTTGCAAAAGACATAGTCTTTCAACAATTAATGGTAGTCAGGGTCTAAGGCAATTCAGGGAGCTCTGGTTGAAGTGAGAGAGCAAGGGATCATGAGGAGGAGGGCGGAGTTGGGGCAGAGGGGAGGAGATGGAAGCAGTCTCAGCAGCTGAGGAAGGGTAACATGGGGCCGCGCCACCAAGAAGCTGTTTGTCCCCGACACCTTCAAGTGCATTCAGAGTCATTAGTACCTATGGAAACCTAGGGTTTTGAGACTGGTGACCATAGCTGTGAATACCACACAGGTCATGACAGCAAACAGCACCTATGTTTACTCCAAGGAGAGTAACCAGGAAAAGAGAGCATGACCAATCCAGCTCACTGGACTTTGTTTTAAGAAGCCTCATCAAGTCTAACCCTTGATGAAACAGTCCCCCACAAAGCACTTTCAGAATGAAGCATTTGTGTTCAGTGTTTTACTCTTAAGCAGTGCATTCTTACAAAATCTTTTTTCTTCAATTCACTTATTCATATTAAGTTTGGAATTTTTATAGATTTATGGGCTTACTTAGAACAAGCTTTACACTCTATGTCAAAGGACCAATTGGGTCAAAAGTAGAGGTCATCAAAAGTAAGGCAGTGCCTCTCCTGTAACTGAAATGTATGTAGTTACAATGGAGGCACCAAGGAGGGGGTGGCCTACTGACCCCAGGGGCC
Organism: Eschrichtius robustus; assembly: GCF_028021215.1. NCBI lineage: Eukaryota > Metazoa > Chordata > Mammalia > Artiodactyla > Eschrichtiidae > Eschrichtius > Eschrichtius robustus. The sequence continues at coordinate 134,223,902 of NC_090825.1, forward strand.
TTGGGGGTCAGGAGGGTTCATGGTGAGGTGCTGCTTGAAGTACCAGTAGGAATCATTCAGGCAGACAAGAGGAAAAAGGGCTCTACAAGTGGAGGAAGTAATGGAATCAATACCACAAAGGCCCAGAAGAGCGTGGCTATGGGAAAACCTTCCACTTCTCAAATTATTCTGTAACTAGATCATTCTCTACCAGAATTATGGGGTATCTGTTGCCTAAGGCATACAGGGTGATTTTAAGTGGGTGGCACAAACTCATGGCGTCAGATAAGGCTGAATACTGAAAAAGTTATTCCTTTTGAAATTCTCTTTTAATCCTTCTGATTATGTCAAGGAGAAAGTCTTAGATTTGTGCTGGTTTGCACACTCACACAGCCTTTAACAGAGAGAATAGGTCTCGAGTTTCTCTCTCTCTGCCTCAATTGTCTCATCTTCAAAATGAGGGTAAGAGGGTGATAATAGGTACTAAGTCATAGCGTTGTAAAGATTAAATGAAATATTATACATAAAGCACTCAGAACAAGGCCTGGGACATACTAAGGTCTCAATAAATATTGCATCTGATTATTTTTGTTTGCTATTGTCTTCCTAGACAGGCAACACTTATCTGGTTAGAATTTAGTACTATGGCTTTGTTTTTATCAAGTATATTTTTACAGTTACCTTTTCTATACTGTAACTGACACCTTTTTTTTTTTTAAAGATTAGATTTATGAAAGTGAATAATAATAAAAGGGGGACATGGAAAAGGCACAAATCAGTCAGGCAGAATGCGAATGAACACAGTTTGGGGAATATAAACCTGAATGATCTCTAAGGGTCTTTGTAGCTCTCAAAGTCAAAGGTGGTACTGATGAAGGAAGGAGGCCCAGAGAGGATGGGAGCATTACCCAAGGTCACTGGGCTCATTAGTGGCAGAGCAAGGAGTAGATCCAAGGCCTCCAGATGCTCAGACTCACGTTCTTCCCTCTCGGTCTTGCTCATGGTCCAAAGCCCTGGACTTCTCAGCTGAGAGAGTCCTGTCTTGGCCTTGCCCTGGCAAAAGGGCTACTAACAGGGGTGCAGTCCTACAGAAAGCTCTGCTCACTCACGACTTCAGCAAACTGTGCCATATCCTAAAACCAACAGTTGCCTGCCATAATCTCGCTGCATTCTTACTGAGCCCTGACACCATGTTCAACACTTGGAATTTGGGTGGGCCTAGAGTGCCTTTAGTATTACTGCTATAACTCAAAACATCCAAATTATTATCTTCACAAGATGAAGCCAGGAGAGTGCTGTTAAGTGGAGAGAAAAGTGTTTGTTACGCTAGGCATGCCAACAAAACATCCTCCTTTGCTGTTAAATCATAGCATTTCTTTTTTTTTTTTTAATACATCTTTATTGGAGTATAATTGCTTCACAATGCTGTGTTAGTTTCTGTTGTACAACAAAGTGAATCAGCCATATTTTGCAAACTTTGGCAGTGCCTGAAATTTGGACATTGTGCAGAATTTTTTTCCTCCTCTTTCTCATTTTGTGCTTTTTCTCCAAGTGATCCAGAGAACTACTATTCGCTGGCTTTACTTTTCTTGTTTGTCCTTCCTTACGACCCAAGTTGTTCACTTTCCCCAAAGACCTCAGATAACTTGATTTTTTGCCTGTAACTTATTTTTTCAATAAATAATGAGGGTAATAAATAGAGACTGAAGAGAACAACCCATTGCCTAAATGGGTTGTTTCTCAGTATTCCCCTTTCTCTAGGATTAATCATGAAAGGCTTCATGGAGAGAGATCTGTTTGTTACCTTGACGTCCTCAAACAGAAAATTAATGAGGGTGTATCGACATGGCAATTAAATCCACAAAGACTAAAGCTGATCAATTAAATCTATGAAAAATGGCGTTGACCATATTAAACTCTCCACTGAATTGGACGAGTGCAGTCTTGTTTTCTCTGTGTGAACAGGGCTAACATGTACCTACCCATTCCGCAGTCACCTCCACTTCCACATGGCAGCTCTGGGTGGAATGGACTTAACTCAGGTACCAACTTTCCTCTCTTCTCTTAGTCTTTACTAACAGGGTCTGCACAATTCAGGAGGGTAGCTTCTGCATCCACAGCCTCACTGTTGGAGCTCAAAGACTAGGATTAGCAGCCGAGGAAATCCATTGACAGGCCTGGGGTGTGTCTGGGCCTACAGCTGGGCGGCTGTCCTCCTACAAGACCCTGGGGACATGGAGTAGGCCTGAGGTTGCAAGTCAGACAACTCTGCCTGCAGTCTGGTTTACATTAAGGAAAATCCCCCCTGGTGATTTGGGAGGCAGGACTTGCCTGCTCCCCTGCTCCCTGGCCCAGGAGCACACCAGGCCACTTCTCTCAACGTCTTTGGGCAGTGTCTCTCAGTAGGCTTGGCTGTATCTCTCTTTGGGCCTCCTCTTTCTCCCTTTCCTGCCAGCTCTCCTTCCTTAAACAATTATTTAGGCCTATAACCTAATTTTGGAATGTTTGGACTCAGAACTCAGGGTACAAAAATGATAAATAAGAGCATTTTGGTTCCCTGGCTTGGCCTGGGACTGGGAGATGCGCATTAATTGAGTATCTTGGTGTTCATTCATTCACTCACTCATTCATTCAACAAATATTTATTAAGAATTGTGCCAAGCACCATTCTAGATGCTATCTATGAACAAAACGGAGAAGAATCTCAGCTTACATTGGAGCTTACATTCTTGGGATCAGGCCCAGCTTCAATGATGTGCAGGGCCCAGTGCAAATGAAAGTACAGAGCCCTTTGTTCAAAAATTGTTAAGGATTTCAAGACAGCCACAGCAGAGTATTAAACAAAAGGCGGGAGCCTTCTAGGTCTGGGGCCCAGTGTGACTTGCACAAGTTGCACACCCAGGAAGCTGGCCCCCAAGGGATAAGTAGAAAGTTAACATGTGCATTACCAGTGGATGGACAATGCAAAGGATGGGGCACAGTAAATCTTTCTACAGGAATGACAATAGTTGGATTCTTCTTTGGTAATTCAGGAGTCAAGACAATTTTGGGGTGTCTCAGGTTATCATTACATTATCATTTGTCATTGCACAGTTAAAGTATTGGCTTTGGGAGCTCTGAGTAGCAGGGTGATGGCTTATGGAGAGCTGGTGTGCTTGGGGGTTCTAAAAGGAATCATATGCCTGCAAAAATGATACTTTTTAAGATTAAACTGAGTAGAGTTACTTCTTCTGATTGCTTCCCACAACCTCCTGAAAATCCTCTCAATATCCAAACAAATAAAAGTAAGCATGCCATGTGAATACCAAAATTGTTACAGCTGCACATATGTTATTCTGGTAATGTGGGACAATCTGTTTAGAAAGGACTCCAGTGGAGACCCGTGCAGAAAACGGGTTCAGGGGTTAATTTCTGGATCTATAGTCCATATAGATCCTCAGTGTGATTTTGAATGCACTGACTGCCGATATCTGTGAATGGCTAGTCCATCATTTCCTGAATTTCAGGCCCCAAGCTTATGCCAGGCCCTTCCATTACCCTTGTTCAAATGTTTTTCTTTCATCCAAAAGTAATGAAAAGAGAGCCAAGGCTCTGACAGTCAGATTCTGTTAACTTCATTTTTGGAAAATAATACCAAGAACATGACTTTCAATTCCAAGCCCAACTGACAAGGAGAGAAACTCAAGTGAATGTGCTGGCATATGCATCGTGGAGTTTTATGAAAATAAAAGAAATCATGTAGTCTTTGGAAATGAAAACCAATTGAGTAATAGCACTGTGTAGGAAAGGTTTTGTTCTCAAGGTGACCATTTCACAACTTGGACTATTTGGGGGCTAATGCGTTCAACAAGTCACGTGGCTTGTCATCATTGACTAGTCCAGTGTATAGAAAGATCACTGAATGAAGAGTCAGAATAACTGGTTTTGAGTCTTATCTCTGCCATTAGGTCAAGTTTCTAGTTCTCTGAGCCTCAGTTTCTCATCTGTAAAATGGGGAGACCAATTATCCATCACTGAGTGTTATTACGACGTTCACATTATTGATACGTATGAAAGTACTTGTAACCTGCATAGTGCTTTACAAAATGTAGGGTTTATTATTATTGTCATTGTTATTATTATTAGTTTCTGTTTTCCCATGGTGAACTCTTTACATGGCAAATGCAAAGATGGGATGAAAGAGACATTGCAGGTGGAGCCCTCTGATTATTCACTTTTGAGGGGAAGTGGATAAAGTACACGATTTTGCCTGGCAGTGATGGTGGAGGGCAGCTGAATTCTGTCACAGAAAATTTAAAGGCCCTCCCCTTTTTCATTTCCCTCCATGAACTTCTGCCTGTAGTAATAAAAAATCCTGTGTTCATGCCTGTGTCACTTCATTTTAGGAGCTTGACTTTTATATGAATCTTTGTCCCTGTGTGGGTCTGCTGAGTATTATTTCCGCCTCATCTTACCAATGAAGAAAGGGAAGTGTGTGACATTAAGTGATTTGTCCAGGTCACCCAGAAAGCCAGTGATGGAGTCTCCGAAAGAGTCAACTGTTATTTTTCATTCTCCACCCCAGTGACCAGAGGAAACCTCACAAAGTGTCCCGGATATTCTGATATTCAGCCCTACTTTCTGCCAGGACCAGAGGCCGTGGTTATCCCTACATGGACATACGTTTGACCTCCTCCTTGTCCCAGTTTGACTGGCAGAGACTTTTTTCCTGTAAGACCAACACATTATCAGCACATAAGGATTATAATCAATATTCACTGTGTACAGAATCCTTAAGGCTAGATACTGGCAGGTACCAAAAGGGGACCTACCATATTGACAGCGAAGGCACAAGCCTAGGGAATGAAATTGGAAGAGTTTAGAAGGACCTGCTCTGAAGAGCCGTTTATGACTGGCTTTGAATCTCAGGGTAGCCACTCACCAGCTCTATAACTGGTGAGTTATAGAGCCTATACTTGTATATACATATGTGGCATGAGTGAGCCTATACTTGTATGAACAAGCGAGCCTATACTTGTATATACAAATGTGGGCACATGTGGAGAATGAGGTTAAGAGAAAGAAGAGAGAGAAAGAGCAAGCCTATACTTGTATGAACAAGCGAGCCTATACTTGTATATACAAATGTGGGCATATGTGGAGAATGAGGTTAAGAGAAAGAAGAGAGAGAAAGAGAGACTAGTTGATGTTTAGTACATGCTAGTAGTGAGAGCAACAGCATTTCCATCTTTCTTTCCTCAGAATTGGCCTGCTATTAATCCCGACACTCTTGACTATAAAACACTTCTCAAGGGCTATCATAAAGCATTATGGTTGTATCTGAATTGAGCACTATATGCATCGTATTCCCAGAGAATTGCTTGATTGCTTGTTTGTTCTTAGAAAGGACAGTTATTTTATGATTTCTTAAAAGAGGATAGGCCTCAGAGCAGGTTAGGCCTTAGGCATTGTGTTCCTGTGGCTCCCTGTATTTCCCCACCATAACCCTCAGTAGGGCTAGTTGCTATGACTTGTTTTAACTTCTGTCTTTCCTGCCGGGCTCTCAGCCCCCTTAAGGCAGGGACAGTGTCTGTTCTGTTCATCATTGTTCCCATACTGGCACCAAGCCTACTGCTGGCACATTCTGGCCAACGTGTAAATGTCAAGGAATGATTGTGTGAAAGATTAACAGGGCTTAAGTTCATGGGTGCTAGGTTTAAAATGGGTTATTAAGAAGCTCAGTGCATTTCAGGTCCATTTCCATCTTTTTGATATTGGTGTTTGTAGGACAACCTGGCTCTCAACACAGGTTCCTTGTAAAAGGAAGAAACTTGGTCTGGCAGGGCCACATGTTCATTCATTCAACAAGATACATTGAACATCAGCTATACCCCAAGGACTGTTCTACCTGCTGGGATGCATGCAGAAGTTTCCTAAAGAAACCTAAGTCCCTACATCCAAGGAGATTATATTCTAGGGGGAGAAAACAGACAGTGAACAAATAAACATACGTGTCAGGTGGTGCTAAGTGCTGTGAAGGAAAAGGAAGCTGGATAAGAGAGCCAGAAAGTGAGAGGGGTGCTATTTTAGGTAGGATAACCAGAGAGGCTGCAGATAAAGGGCAATTTGAGCAGAGGCCTGAAGAAGTGAGGGACTGAACCTGTGGGTACCAAAGGAAGCGTGTTCAAAGTCGAAGGATCAAAGTTGACTGTCACGGTTGGCTTTGGTGGAGGTTGGAAGCCATAGGGGTGAAGGGAAGCTATTGGAGCCAGTATGGTGATTGCGAAGAAAATATTATGCTTCGCAGAGCTTGCTTAGGGCAGTCCTGGCTCCTCTTTCAGGCAAACGCAGGTGACCATTCTCGTCTTTGGGCTAGAGAAACAGTTGTGGCTTTGTTTTATATCTTGGCCAATATTCTTACGAAGTTTTTAATGATGGAAAATGCAAACCTGCAGGAATGATTCCCACACTACCTGAAGGCCAAACACCTATTTACATTACCCGGGTTGCTGCAGGGCCTGGCCCTGATTCATTGGCTCTGGGAGGGTACTGGCCAGGAATATAGCTCCTGGGAGCCAAGCAAGGCAGATAGCAGCCTGCCGGCCACCCCCTAGCCCCGGCCCCACCCGAATCCTTCGCTGTTGGATAACAGAAGAGCTCAGGCAAGGAAGAGGAGCATGCCGCTCATCCATGAACATCCACTGCAGCAGCGACACAGTTAATCTTCCGTCTAGAGAAATTTTCCGGCAGCTTAGAGAAAGGACATATTTCCAATTTCTCCTGAGAGGAGAAACTGATGGGAAAGTTGCACCTCCCAGTCAGTCCCCAGTTCACAGTGAAGAGCCTGGAAAATCACACATGAGGAGATGTGAAACAGATCATCGGAGCTGAGAGCTCCTCTGAGAAGCTCAGCAGCGCAGTGGCAGCTGGAAAACCTTGTTTTCCTCAGGTTTCCAGACTTCCCTCAACGAACTTCACTGTTGGTCTCCGTCTGGTGTGAAATGATTAATTCTTTTAAATGATGCAGGGAGTCGTAGAGATCCAGGGCTGCTTTTCTCTTTTCTGAAACTAGCAAGAAACAGACTTTGTCACTACCTTCTAATTTTTTTTTTTAACCTGACCCCCTCCTCCATAAATATTTATGGTGGCAATTTAAAATGACCAAGTGATACTGTACTTACCTGGGGTGAGCTTACCCTCAGTCATCGTTTTTTTAAATTTTATACCCTATCTGCTTTGGCCACAGGACACATTTGTCTGCTGATCTAAAGAACTAATATTCAGGGACTTCCCTGGTGGCGCAGTGGTTGAGAATCCGCCTGCCAGTGCAGGGGATGCGGGTTCAAGCCCTGGTCCAGGAAGATCCCACATGCTGCAGAGCAACTAAGCCCGTGCGCCACAACTACTGAAGCCCGCGTGCCTAGAGCCCGCGCTCCGCAGCAAGAGAAGCCACCGCGATGAGAAGCCCGCGCACCGCAACGAAGAGTAGCCCCCGCTCGCCGCGGCTAGAGAAAGCCCGCGCACAGCAATGAAGACCCAACGCAGCCGGAAAAAAAAAAAAAAAAGAACTAATATTCACTTATTCCCTAATCCCAGGGTGATGCAGTACTTGGTAAAGTGGGGGGTGGAGGCTGCTGACCTGGACTAAGGGGCTACGAGAAGGTCAAGCAGGTTGAATGGCTCCTCAGTTTTGAAATTGTCTCACAGTGTTTTGTGAATTGTTCATTGATCCAGAATTATTTTTATGAAGTGCTGTTTTGTGCTGGGTGTGGCAGTTACAAAATTGAACAAAAAGTGACCCACAATCTCAAGGAGATCACAGATTGGTAGGAGAACAGTATGAAACTAGAAGACCAGTATGACAGTAGTGTTGTTGGTGGTGGCCCAACGAACACCTTTCCCCCGCCCTTTTCTTTTTCTCTCCCTCCCTCCCTACCTTCCTCCCTCCTTCCCTCTTCATTACATATGATTGAGCACTTCATCTGTCACAATTACGAGTTAACAAACAGAGCACAAGACTGAGCTGTTACCCTCAATACACTGACTTTTTAGTGTCATCCAGTATTGTAGTGAGAAATGTCTGCTTTAGAGGAGCACCTCCTCCCAAATTGCTGGTCCTTCATTTTTCACCCTTTCAACTACAATCTCTAGAAACCTCTCAGCAGACTACAAGCAGTTCCTGAGGGCAGGCACTCAGTTTTTCCGATTCTCCTGTACTTCCTGTTTACCTGGCACAGAGTAACAGCTCAGCAAGTACTGAATGAGTGAGTGAATGAATGAATAAAATATTCCAATTACCACAAAGTGTCTGGGAGACTTGACAATCCACCGGAAAATTGGATCTCCATAGGTGGCCAAACCAGATAACTCAAGCCACAGTTGGAAAATTTACTTTGGGGTTTGAGTCGTATGCCATAGCCATAACTCACTAAAAATATGTGGCTTTCCTGCCCAGGAGGTTTCTAGACCCATCTAGGAATGACACTCACTCAAAGTATTCTGGCAGCTCTTTTCGCAGTTTCTTTCACTGTTTGCAAGCTGGGTTTTAGTAGCAAGAATGTTTTACCGACTCTTACCTGGAAGGTCCTAGTTATGCCGAAAAACAGAGCCTGAGGATGCCTTGGGTGGAGTCCACTGTGCCTCCCGCCCGGGCTGATCCCATGCCCTGTTGCTACAACTCTGGGCCTTTGGATTTTGGCTTGCTTTGTGTCAAGTGCCTGGTGTGATGGATACTGCAGAAGTTAGAATTTGAAGTTAAAGGATTGAAGGGCAAGTAGCAATATAGGCACTGTGATCTTGAGCCCCCATCAGTTTCCTGTCGAAGCTATAATAAATTACCATAAACTTAGTGGCTTAAAACAATACAAGTTTATTCTCTTATAGTTCTAAAGGGAAGAAGTAAAAAAATGGGTGTTAATGAGGGTCAAGTAAGGTGTCATGTGGGTCAGCTGTCTGGCAGCTTCAGGGTGAGTCTGTCCCTTGCCTCTTCTACTGGCTGCATCATCCCAATCTCTGCTTCCGTGGTCACATTGCTTTCTCCTCTCTTGTACTCAGATCTCCTTCTGCATCCTTCTCATAGACTCTTGTGATTACCTTGGCCCCACCCAGGTAGTCCAGGATAATCCCCTCATCTCATGATCCTTCATCACATCTAAATGTCCTTTTTGCTATATAAAGTAACATTCACAGGTTCCAGAGATTAGGAAGTGGATAACTTTGGGGGACCATTATTCAGCCTACCACAAGCCCTTCAGTCTTGCTGAAGATATGTGTGTGTGTGTGTGTGTGTGTGTTTATGGCAATAAAGATGAACAAATGTTTACCTGCTGTTTTCCATCACTCTTATACTGTAAAGACTATTAAAACACACAGTTATTGTCATTGTTATCATTGCTAATACTCTACTGAAGAATCCCACTACATATGCCAGCTAAAGCAAGTTGTCCTCAAACAGGATTGTTTTAGTGGATTCCCCCATCTCCATCCAGGCCCAAATAAACTGTGGAACAGCAAAATTTGATTGATTGTTGCATTTCTTAAGGTGCATTACATTTAGTAAAGCATACAAATCTTAGCTACAGCTCAATGAAGTTTTATATATGTTTACCCTCTAGTAACCAGATGCAGATCAAGATATGGAAAATTCCCAGTACCTTAGTATGGTTTCTTCATGCCTCCTCCCAGTGGGTTCCGCCAGGTAATTACTCTCCTATCTGGATGCTTTCATTCAACACTATGTCCCTGAGGTTCCTCTGTGTTTTTGCAAGAACCAGAGGTTCATTCTTTTTCCATTGCTGTATAATAATCCATTATGTGAATATGCCACCATTTATTTACCCATTCTATTGTTGATAGATATTGAGGATATTTGCATTTTGGGGCTATCGTAAATGAACCTGTTGTGAATATTCTTGCATATGCCTTTCAGTGGATATAAGCAGTCGTTTCCAACAATCAAGAAAAAGTCCACTGTAAGGGAGAAAAATATGGAAATACAAAGCCAACTTCACTTTTAAATACAATTTCAAAAATGATAACAAATTCCATCCAGACCCAGATGTGGAGTTCTATAAACACAAAACACAAGGAAATGTTCTCATCCAAGTTAGGGAGGTCAGCTCAAATCCAGTGGAAGAATATCTGAGAAATTCACAGTCAATTTCATGGCCATGATTTTATAACTGGGGAAAGAACTTGGGTCCTCTGTAGGAGCAGCAAGCCCCAGTCAGATCAAGTGTACTAGCTGACCCACATCCATTAGGATAGAAAGCTCTGGCAGGAATTGAATCAAACTCTGGCATGTCTCTCTGTAAAAGGTGGGAAGGTAGGTGGTAGAGGGCACAGTTCAAAGACAACTAGGGAGGACTGTGGTAGATGACAAAGGAGGAGGAGTCATTGGCAGCTTAAGGCCATGGAAATGTTGAAACAATCCATGTCAGTTTATTTTACGATCATTCCTCAGAGTTTCCTCCCGCATCAGATTTTTCTGGAGCAGATTAAGAAGGGGAATCAATTAATGTGAATCTCATGTTACTGCAAACAGTTGGAGGTTTTAATTGGGCCAGGAGTGAGCAGGTGGTCCTTCACCAGTCAACTATCCTTTCACCTGTCAGTCAAATGAGGAGAGGGCCTCCATCGCTCATTAGCAACCATTTGTCGCCTCGAACAGAGCTTTGAAAGGATTGCTTTGAACTTTGTTTGGGATTGATTTTCTGCATATGCTGAGCTGTTACTGACGAAGTCTGGGCGACTGCTCCTCTGTAACAAATACGTATGTATGTATACGTATAGCTGATTCACCTTGTTTCACAGCAGAAACTAACACACCATTGTAAAGCAATTATACTCCAGTAAAGATGTTGAAAAATATGTAAAATAAAAGCAATAGTAGAACCTAAAAAAAAAAAAAAAAAAAAAGAAAGGGTGAGAGGATTTTAACAGCCTCCAAATTATGTAGCCTGGAAGGGTAGGATTCTTTCCCCACCTCCAATTCACCTCACAAAGCCTTCGCTTTCTGGAACTGCATTATAATGAATAACAAGAACTTTCTCCTTCTGAGAGAACTGTCCTGAACTTTCGATTTGTTTTTTTTTCACTGCCACTGGCTCCAGACTAACACTGATTCATAATGATTCTTTTTTTTTTTTTTTTTTAATAAATTTATTTATTTATTTATTTATGTTTGGCTGCGTTGGGTCTTTGTTGCTGCACGCGGGCTTCCTCTAATTGTGGAGAGCAGGGGCTACTTTTCATTGGAGTGTGCGGGCTTCTCATTGTGGTGGCTTCTCTTGTTGCGGAGCACGGACTTTATGCGCGCGGGCTTCAGTAGTAGTGGCATGTTGGCTCAGTAGTTGTGGCTCGCAGGCTCTAGAGGGCAGGCTCAGTAGTTGTGGTGCATGAGCTTAGTTGCTCCGTGGCATGTGGGATCTTCCCAGACCAGGGATCGAACCGGTGTCGCCTGCACTGGCAGGCAGATTCTTAACCACTGTGCTACCAGGGAAGTCCCTCATAATGATTCTTAACTAAGAATGGACTTTATACTTTGGCTTTGTCTCTTACTTTTCAAGGAATATTTGGGGAGAGGATTTGCATTATCCAGGGCTGGTTTGGAGCCCTGCTCAGTTGATCCTCGAGATGCTCTTTTAGCCTCTTTCTTCCTTTCTGACCCCTCTTAACCTCAGGGGCTATGGCTGGTTTGCTCAGTACTGTATCTTAAGTACATTCCACTGTGTCTAGCACAGAGGTGATGTTTAATAAGTATTTACTGAGTTAATCAATTCAAAAAAATAACTAATTTTTATTTTGTCTTGTGGCTTAAGCATAAAGGCACACTGTGACTTGTCATAGCCAAAGAGAGTAGCCATAGTTCAGTAGCCAAATAAATTATTGGGAAGAGCCAGTTTTATTGATCGATTTATTTGTTTTTACTGAGTATAAGAGCAAAACTTAGGCATTACGGAAATTTTTGAAGACATATGTAATTCTTATGTAGCTGTGATATCCCCTCCTACAGAGCAGAGCTGTATTTAAAGAGGCATGGGTGGTCCAGCCGGAAGTAACCATCTTCACCCACATTTCTGTCAAACATGGAAAGACACTGAAGACCTTACAACATGTGAGCTCTTATTTAAATCTCTTATTCACATTTCTTCTCTAGTACCAGAAAACGTCGAGGGTCTGCATTTCTCTTTCCCTCTCCCTCTCTCCTTCTTCCTGCCTCTCTCGCTCTCTCTTCTTTCTTTTCCTCCCACTTCCTTTTTTTCTCCCTTTCCCTCCCTCTTCTTCCTTCTCTCTCTCTCCCTCCTTCCCTCCCTCCACAGCAGAATACTCTCATCCCACTGCTGCTGGCTCCGCCCATTGCCTTCCCAGTCCACTTGCTTCTCCCACCACAGGAGGGAAGTTCATCTGCTGTGCCTCTGAGGACATTTTCTAGAGAGAATCTGTCTAAACAGCTTCAGTTCTTTTTCAGAGAACAAGGAGGGATGAAGGGATGGAGTTACCCTGCCACACACACATTAATAATTATCATCCCATCTCATGTAAAAAATATTAGAAAATTAAATTTAAAATTAAATCTCACCATATACACATAACCATTTTATACTTTTTTGATGACTGTACTATAAATTCCCGTATTGAATCCCACTTTCTAACTTAGCATTTTGAATATTTCCTCATGTAATTAAATAATATCCCAAAACCTGATTTATAGGGGCTGCTAATTAATACTCAGTCTTATGGAGACCACGTTGTTTTAGACAATTCTGTTGTGGGCATTTGGGTTGATGTGAGTGTTTGATATTTCTCTTCAATTCCATGCCATAGGGAAGACCTTGGCTCTAAAGAGTGGACTTTGCCAGAAGATAGGAACAAACGTAATGAAAGGAGGGCACTTTCATTATGGACCTAGGTCTCAACATTTACTCTACACATTTCCTTCTTGCTGGTTTGGCCTCCTGGGGGTCAGAAACTGAAGCTGTAATCAGTGGAAGCCAAGTGTGTGGGCTGCCAACTTGAGTCACATTAGGAAGTTCCCAAATCTCCTGGGCTGTATCTTTCTTCAGAACCTGACAGATCCAGGCATCATGCAAATTAAATAGGATGAGCCAAGCCAAATCTCCCCATCTTTCAAATTTCTGACTGTAGGTCTGGAGCAGCAAGGGGACTTTTAACACTGACCTCTGGTAAAAAATGATAACACTCTTGTGTTAATGGACCTGGAAAACCCCTATGTGCTAGAAACAGTGTAAAGGGGGGTTATTTTGCATTCTCAATTTTATTAGTTTGCTTCACTCCACCAGATTTTTATGCTCTGTTCCTTAGGAACCATGGAATGCCTATAAACTCTGAAAATTGCAGTGAACTTTGGGAATTGATCCAGCCTCTGGTTGCTAAAGAGATAAAAAATAGAAAAAGAGGAGCTTGTCAGAAGACAAGCTTCATTTCAGTGCTTGACGTTCTTCATATGGGCAGTCCTGGGACCATTTCTGCCTTAGCTTATTTATAAGGGAGATAAATAATTGTCTTGGGGGACAGGCATCTGCCATGTGCCCTGTATATCCCACTGCTGAACACTTGCTTTGTGGAGGACATGGGCTTTCAGTGGGCAGAGTTCTTTGGGAGTCAACACAGATCTATATGGAAAGCCATGCTTATCCTTGCCTTTTGGCCACTCCAGGTATTCGTTTCGGGCCAGGATCATGTTTTCGGATCACCAGACAGCGCATGCTTTTTGGTGTGTTTTCTTTTCCTCTGGCTAACATTATGCCATTTGGTTAGGGAAACGAAGTAGTGCATCATCTCCCTGGTTTGCTTGCAAAGGTGGTCATTCTGGCATTACATGAAAAAAAGAAATAAATGTGAAAAATGTGACCAAAACCCAGATAGTGACATTAATAAGTGATCAGATTGGGTTGTATGTGAGACAGGGGTGAATGGGACACTGGTATCTAATGGCTGTCTCTTCAGGGATGTGTCATAATTTCTTGACACTGAGCATGGACAAACCAGAGGTTGTGTTAATTGGGAATGACAGCCTGTATCCTGCCTGTGCTCATGTTTTGTTGAGGTTGACAAAAGTTGACTAAGCCAGGTACCTTGGGCTGGCAATCAGGCATTGTTTTTGACACTGACCTATCCTTTTCTACTAATATTAGCTCTTTAATGAGGTCATGCTGCTATCAATTTTTAATATGTAAAAAATTTCGTAAATATCTGACCTTTTAGCTGCTGAGGAGGCCTTCATAATCTTGTCATCATCTGCACAGATTTCTGTTTTGCATGTTTTCCTTATATCTTCTTTTATCTTCATGCTTTTTTCCTTTTCTTTTTTTTTTTTTTAATTCAGAAAAAGCAGAATCAGTTTTCGTGTGGGAATTATGTATCATACCATTGTTTTAAGAGCCACTCTATGAGTCAACTACCTCAAAGGATGGGACTTACATTCTTCCCACATTCTTCCCATCTCTGTATTAATATACTTATATCATTCTTCCCCTAGTGTTATGGCAACTTTGGAGCCCTTTAGAAACCATAGAGTATTCTCATGATGCACTCCTTCCAGATCACTCCCCCAATGAATACCAACACAAAAAACGCTCTTCTAAAGATTTCGTCCTATATGGTACTATGACAGATCTTCCAACCTTCTGCATTGAAGTCAGTGTTGAAAGCAACCTTTTGAGTTACTATATATGAGATATAAAGTATCTGTGTCTGGCTTGCTATTTATGATTCTAACCCACCCATCATATTAGAGAAACAGAGTAGCTTTGTTTAACAATCCTTGGTACTCTCTGAAAATTCCTTCATTTGCCTCTTTGTTTTCCTCTTCAGTTTTGCCATGTGATGTTGATATTGAAATTAAACTGCCAGCCTGCATTCGGCTAGATCCCACCAAAGAGCTAAAGAATGGAATTCATAGCTTAGATTTTCCCACCTGTACTTTGGGAATAGTGTTTAAACATACAGCACCAGGTACTGGCAAAGCTATAAGCTAAAAAGGACTAGAGGAACAGGATATCAGAAGTTCAAATGAGAGCAGGAATTGAAGAGGTAGAGTAGGTAGCTTCATAAGACAATTTGGAGCAAGAGAGAAACTAACGCAAAATTAATAATGGCTTAAAGTGTTGACTCTTTTGACAATATTTCTATTTACTAAACTGGAAAATCTTTAAGAACCAAAAGACTGACTCTGTAACAATAGAGTATCAGACCAAATGACAGGTGGTGAGGATAATTTGGGGGCAGGGATCTTAGCTCAGGGCCCTTAAGTCACTGAATAAGCTGTCCCTGTTAAGAAGCCTTTTTAAGCTGAGTTTTGATAGTCAATGCCCCTGGGCTCTAAGTCTTTGAAATAAGGCAATTTCTCAGAAAGAGTAATTAGTGCCTTGCTCTAGCACTGCCCCTAGGGCCTGTGCTTTGGGACCACTTTATAACTGAGGCTGCCTTGTCACAGAGTGCTTCAGGTGATTGTCAGAAACAAATCCTCTTTAAGCATCCCCTTTCCTTCCACCTGATGGTTTTAATCTGTTGAAATCTGGAAATCTGGATAAAAGTGAGGTGGCAAAGGCAGCTTTGAGCAGTGGAATCTGTACCAGAGTTTCGCTGGACCTGGGTTACACCAGAGCGAGCTCGGCACAGGCTCCTGACCAGACTCACAAGGATGTGGCAGGAGACACTGAGAGGTCTCAGTACCAAACTATTGTCATGGGAAATGTCTGATCCCAGGTGCCACTGGGTAGATATTTTGGGAGCTAGCTGATGGTGGTACCTGGAAAGTCTGACAGTAGGAAATGAGCAAAAATTCCAGACAGGTAGGCAAACTCCATTCTTACTATTTCTAGAAACTTCCCTGATCTGTTCCTGCCTGCCTTTCCACACCATCTCTCACTACTCTCCCCTCATGCATTGTACTCCAGTCAATAATGATTTTGGAACAGGCCAAGTTGGTTTCTGCCTCAGGACATTCGGACTTACTGTACCAGGTGTCCCACCTTCCTGTGTTTGACTTCTTTTCATCTTTCAGGTTTCATCTTTAATATTATCTCCTAAGATCATGTTCCCCTAATCAGTCTACGTAAATTACCCTATTACTACCCTAGTCGCATAAGTTATCTGGAATCATCTTATAAATTTGCCTGTTTATTTCTATCTTCTAGAATATAAATTTCTTTGAGAATAGGGAGGTGCTTCTGTTCTGTTTGGCACTGCCTTCTGGGTACTAAGAACAGTTCCTGTCATATAGTAATCACTGTGTAAGTATTTCTTGCATGAACGAACGAATAATAGGACAAATAGGGGCACCAAGATGGGAAATGAGAGGTAGGTAAAAAGAAAGCTTTGAGATATAAGGTCACGCTCTAATCACACAGAATTAAGTAAGGAAACAATTACCGGGACCAAATAAAATGTCAAGCTGAGCTTAGCAGTAAATACTGACTTGACAAAAAGCCATTGACGTGGTGTCCTTAAAGTTTCCTCTGATTAATGGTCATTTTTAGGCTTGTAGCCTGGAGTATGGCTGAGCCCGTAGTGGAGGGTAAGTCATTTCCAGAGATAGATGACTTGAGTTAGAAAGCTAAGTCAGTATTATGGACAAAATCTAAAACCAGAGTGGAAAATCCTGGGCTAGCATTGGTACTGCCACACCCATCTCTGGACCCATGGCAGACATCATTAATAGATCACAGAATCTTTACTGCTAATCCAGCAACCACCAACCACTAGAATGTAAACTCCTTTAGGGCAGGACTTTTGTCTGTTTTGTTCACTGTTTTCTTCCTTGCATCTAGAACAGTGCCTTTTGCTTGTAGGTGTGCAATAAATATTTGTTGAATTAAATATTTGATGAGTGACTCAGCTGGACTTGGCATATGAGATACATTTTACTTGCCATCCCTGACCTAAAGCAAAAAGATAAGGAATTAAAATTGGATTCAGGGAATTGTTATCAAAAAAGAGTAGCAAATAATGTGATGGTCCTAAGAAGTGTATCCATGCTGAGAACAGACAACTGTCTTGACATCACCCTAAAGTACAAAGCCCAGGGCTGTTCCTTCAGTTAGCTGTGTTTGAAGCAACTCGGCTAAGGTCCAGAATGCATTCTCTTTGCACCAAATTATACTACTTAGCAAAAAATGCTGTAGCAGTATATCGGGTAATTGTCAATGCTGCAAGGGTATCAATTCAACATTTTTTAAACTGCCTACCATATACCTGTACTATCCTCTATGATGAGATTTTTGAGCCTGAATTTCCACTTCTGAAGAGAAAGATTTCTCCAGCAGTCATTTCTCAAAGAATGACTGTTAATAGAGAGATTTCTCTGGTGGTAATTTTATGTGTTAACATACTGTTTAAACATCAAAGGGACTATAGCTTGGATCACACGTGGGTTTCATATAAAAGAACATGATCTCTTTTTACTCATTCGTTCATACAGACAGTAATTTTTGAGAACCTACTGTGTGTCAACCCTGTGCTGAGGATACAGTCATGAGCAGTAATGTTCTATAATAAACAAAACTAAGTTATGTTCATGGAGACTACATTTTAATAAAGAAGATAAATAATGAACAAATCAAATCATAAACATATAATTTCAGATAATGACAAATTATTTGTTTCAGTAGAGTAGTAAAGACAGGAACTCGATTAGAATAGGTTCAAGAAGGAATGAGATGTTAGGAAATAAAGTAGCAACGTAAGACAAATTTTAAAAATGGGTTTTGTTTTACAGGGATGCCAAATAGAATTGGTTAAAGGTGTTAGGAGTATTGAGGTCAAAGATTTTGTTATGGTAAGAGATGGTTTCAGAGCTGATGGCAGTGATCCACTGGATGGGGAAACTTTGCAAAAGAGAGAGGGGATTAACTGTAGGAACAATGTCCTGGTGGAGACATGAGGGGGTGGGTTGCGGTGAACAGATGCACCTCTACCAGCACAGAGCTTTTCTTTTGAGGAGGGTCAAGGCCAGTCTATGCGTAAGTGCTAACCTGTCCAGGAAGAGTTCAGATGTGCTTCTTATTGTTCCCATCTGTGTTTCCTCATGCCAGCCTATTTTCAGCCACATTGGGGAAACTGAGGCAGTTCAGTAGCTGGCTCACAAGTGAGCCCTGGGATGGCAAGAAAAATTAGGTAGAATTCTTGTCCTCCAGGACATCTCAGTCTGGTAGACTCCTGGAAAAATGTATTCCTCTCCTTATGTTGACAAGAGGTTTCTCTCAAAGAGTGACTTGATTATTTAGTGATTTAGTTGAGTCATTTTAAATCCAGATTTTTTATTAACCCCTCTTTTTTTATACCCATTCTTGAGTATATTGCCTTGAATTCACAAACTCCAATTAAGTATGCTCGGCTAATAACTTCACCATGAAAATATCTCAAATTATTCATGTCCTGAATAAAGTATTCTGCTGTTGACACTCCCCACAAACCTCATAGGATTTGAAAAACTTGAAGTATGCAGAGGGAAATCAGACTAAATGCTCACATATATTTTATTAGAAACATTTCTTTAAACACATGAAGACAGGGAAAAAAAGAGACCAAGTTCAATTTTTGAGCCTGGCACTACAACTTCTCTACACATCACTCTATTCTAAACGGGAAAAATAAAATCAGCTTTGTTCCTGAGCGTATGTTTTGACAATTTTTTTTTCCTTGAAGTATGTGAATTATTAATGAACTAATTTCTCTTTATAGTTCAATCTTTGGAGATTTAAAGTGTTCACTCAAATGCACAGGGAAGAGATAGAGCTTGAGTTCCAATCAGCTCCAATCCTCTCTGGAGGTGCTGGCCTTGAGGTATCTCTGAGCCTTTGATATCAATCTTTGATTCAACTGGGAATTTCTGATCATTTTTAGAACTAGTCTATTAATACCACTTAATGCCCTGTTTAAGTTGGGCCATTTCTGCTAGCTGATTTTATGCTTTCATTTCGCTCCTGAGATATTTTATGTGTGTGTTTATGGCATATATATGTACATCTCTCTCTTTCTCTAGTTATACTTGATGGATTACTTCTTGGCGTGTTGTACTGGAAGGGCAGGGCTTTTGATAACAGAGGATGTCCAGTAAAGTGGCAGCTCCTGTAATAAACCATGCGGGATCTAAGTACCACCAAGAGCACCTCCTCCCTCCTCAGTGGAGCTTATCGAAGAGAGCTTTTGGCTCTGTAGAGAAAATAAGTTTGCAAAACCCAGAGCTGGGCAAGAGTAGAATGCATGAGCTCTGGGTTAAGTTCCTTCGCTCCACCTTGCACCAATAAGTGTGTTAAAAGGAGCATCTGGGTGACCAATAGTCAGAGGTGAGGGAGAGGGGATTCCTCCATCAGCTGGGAGTTCACATAATTTAGGTGAAGTCCCTGAAGTCACTTCGGACATTATAATTCTGTTGCCTCCTGTGGCCTCCGTATATGAAAAGTATCATTCCTTTTTTTGTTGGTTTGTTTGGCAGGGGGTAGGGGAAGCAGAGGAAGAAACTGAGACACTGAATTTAATTGACTTGCCTGATACCCTGCATACTGTATTAAGGGACTGAGCATGCTTTCCCATCTATTTGATAGACCTTAGGGGGATTCAGATTCTGGATGAGGTCTTCTGCCTCTCTGGTCTATTTATTGATCAAAAAGAGGAACAAAACATCTAGCAAACACAGACCAAGCTGTATGTACCAGTTCCCTGCTCTTCTCTCCTCTGAGGGAACTGGTTTCAACACTGAACTCACCCCCACCTTTATTTTCCCTCTGCTCCTCCTTTCATAACCTGCTGGATTACCAGGGTACAGTGATCAAGCAAGAGAGTCACAGGGTGACCATGCTGAAAGGGCCGCTTAGTGGGAGTGCAGAAGGATTGAGATTCCACACTAATAAGAGAATCTTTCCCAACGTGGCCAGCTCATGCAGAGAGCAGACTTGCTTCTTTCCCGAGGAGGCCTGGATCAGAACCTGAACCACAAAAAGGAAGGGGGTGGGGAGAAGGGAAGGCAGAAGAAGAAAAGAAAGCTTTTCCTTTTTTATTTTTAAAGCCAGTTCTATTCTGGGACTTTATTTACTTTTGTGTTCGGCTCCAGGGGTTAAAGGGCTCACAGTAATGGAAACTGGAGGTCGCCGATTTATTGCTCTTCCTCTGGACTCTCTGAGCCTGTTTGCTTGGTGGTGAGTACCAGCGTCCTCAGCCTTTCTCACCCAGGACCTCAGCCTCATCCAGCCTAAGGACTCTCTCACTCCAGGACCTGGGAAAACTCAGCTCCGCTGTGGCCAGTGCTGGGCTCCACCAATCAGAGACTCAAGTGATTGTCTGTATAAAACAGCATCTCCTGTAACCAATATCTGCCCTTTTCTTTAAAGACCCGGAAAGCTTTGGGATGAAAGGACCTGTTTGTCAAAGAAAAACTTTTTTTTCTGTTTTGTAAGATTTTCAGACTTTCCAAATTTCCTTTCGAAGGGTTTCGTTTTCCCTGTCCCCTCAATCAAACTCCTGGACTTCCTATAAAGAAATACTTTCTTGTTCCACTATTATTCATATTGCCAAAATGTGCGTGCATGAGCCTGTCACATTTCTTTGTAGAGGTGGAGTTGATATAATTCGCATCTTATCTTTTCCCGGAAGGGACAAGAATATCTAGGAATGGCGTGAAGAGTCTTTAATAGGCGCTGTATCAGTCAGGATTCTCCAGAGAAGTAGAACCAGGAATTGGCTCACATGATGACAGGGCTGGCAAGTCTGAAATCCATAGGGCAGGCCAACAGCCTGGAAACTCAGGCAGGAGTTGATAGTACAGTCTTAAGGCAGAATTTTTTCTATTCTGGGAAATCTGAGTTTTTCCTCATAAAGCCTCCAAAGGATTGGATGAGGCCCACTCACATTATGGAGGGTAATCTTCTTTACTTCAAGTCAGCTGTCTATAAATGTTAACCTCATCTACACAATACCTTCATAGCACCACCTCGATTAACGCTTGGTGAGGTCACTGAGCTGTATAACCTAGCAAAGTGGACACATCAAATTAAGCATCATATGCATCAAGTCCTCTCATTTCTATCTACTGTCTCTCAAGTTCATTCACTTCTCTCTGTAACTCCACTCACCACCCTAATCCAAAATGCCATCATCTCTCCTGAACCAATGCAATTGCTTCCTAATTTGTCTCCCTGCTTAAGCTTTCCCCAAGCCATTCTTCACCCTGTAGCCAGAATGATCTTTTCAAAATGTGGACCCGATCCTATGCTCCTCTGCTTAAAATCACTCAACTGCACCTGCCTAGGTCTAGGATCAGTCACAACTCCTTAACGCCACCTAGAAGGTTCTGCTGGGTCTGGCCCCTGCCCACTTCTGCAGGCTCCTTCGTGCTTTCTGCATTCCAGCCAGACTAGCCTTTCAGTATGTTGTGTTCTTCATCTGTTCCCTTCTGCCATAGAGTCTTTGCAAGGGCTCTGCCTTCTGCCTATTAGCCGGTCCCTCTCCCTGGGCCTGGGTAACTCCTACTTATGGCCATCGTAGTCAACCTTATTCCCCTTCCCCACCACCCTGACCGGATCAGATCCTCTAAATGTATATTATCATAGCCCATACCTCTCCTTTGGAGGACATATGCATTGGACAGTTTACATTTATGTGTGCAATTATGTGATTGGTGTCTGTGTCCACACAGAAGTTGCTCTGTGAAGATGGCAGCAATGACTGACTCGTTCACCACCACCCGTATAATGTCTGGTATGGTGGTGAGGCACAGAGGTACTCAGTAAATATTATGGACTGAATATACGGGTGAATTATCTGAGTTAAGATGGAGGTCAGGAGAAGGATGCTGGTTACATCCTACCCCTTCCCTATACCCATTTCCCATTCTTCCCCACACATCTTGAACACAACCACAGCTTCCTCTGATTACAACTTTATATCACAGTTGGGCACTGAGACTAGGAGTTTTTAAAATGGCCAGGAAATCAATGGTGTTGACTGCATTTCCATTCATTTGGCTGTTCCACTGAGCTTGTTGTGGCACCTAGACACATATATCTAGTGTCTTTAGTTCACTATCCAGGTTTATAAGTTTGAAGACATCCCCAATATTTTAAAATTAGGAGATTTCATCTAAAAATATAAATGTGTGAGTTCTCATTGAAGAGGAAAAGAAAAAAATATCTGTCTATCCTTGGCCTGCCATCCCATATGGCAAAAATCAACTTGAGTTGAGCAGCAACTGTCCATATAAGAAAGGACAGGTGGTATCCTCAGGTCAGCACATTCCTATAGGCCCCACTCACTCATTTAGATTACCTGCCTGGCCCCTGTGTATACTGGCGTTTGAGTTCCCTGCTGTACATCAGTTGCTTTTGTCTATAGAATGGGAGTGAAAATACTTAGCATAACCGACAGCCAAAATGGCACAGTATGAAGGCCACGCACACGAATCTTTTATGGCCTGACTTCTCCCGGGAATTTAAGTAAATTCCCTGAGCTTGTGACCTTCCATTGGACACAATACAAAGGGTCATTATTTGCTTGATTCTCATGCTTAAAGGGGGAAAAAAAAGAAAGGAAGTCCAGATGAAAGTTAAAAATAGGGCATGTGAATTTAATGCAGCTTTCTCTGGGATCATAAGTCTGGTGAAGGGAAGTAAAGAGAGAAGAAAAAAATAGACACCATATTAAATGAGCTTCCTGGAAGAATGTTATTTGCTCACAAATGTTTATCCAAAGAACTCCTCAGACTAATTCCTCATTAACAAGTTCGTCCCGGAATGTAGGTGGAATCCATCAGAACATCCTCGAAGGAAATTTGAGAGCTAACTCAGAAAAATCTCAGGCTTAGAGACATTTTCTTTTTTCCTGCTCTGTTGATATTTCCCAATTACTCTTCTCCCTTTTTATTAAGTATTTTTTTCACCATACCTAGAACACGTACATATAATACTCCCACCTTCTTGGAAGTTGAAATTTTGCTTTGGGTCTTACGGCTGAGTTAGAAAATAATACCCAAATTCCAGGAGTCCATAGTAAAAGGGGCCTCATCTACTTTGCAGATACGATTCACTATAATAAACAAAGATTGTTTTCTGCAATTTGGTCTGGGGGGATAGCTGAATCTGAACTTCCAACCCTGCTTCTGAAGCATAATTCCAATCAGGGAATTATGTCGCAGGTGGAGACATGTCCCTGGGAAAGAAAGCATCTGCTTTCATACAAATGTCATCAGTAATAAGGAAAGATGGGGAAGTCATGTGATCTGGGAATTGGATCGTGTTCATATCAGATCTGCTTTTCAGTTGTAAGAACAGTAAGTTATGCTCCATTATTCTTATAGATGCTGTAAAAAAAAACCCTTTTCTTAGGGTCCAGAGAGAGACACGAGAACCTGACGAAGGCTTTAGAAAATGATCATTTCTGAATTCTGCCACAAACTCTAAATGCCACTTCCTGGTTCAGAAGCAAGAGGCTTGGGGGAAAATAAGTTTAAGCTCATAAAAACACTCAAAGGGCATACTGGTCATCAAACAGCTCTGAGCAAACTGCATTTGCAAATGAATCTGAAAACATGTGGATTCAATTTTCCTTGAAATGCCCAGAGGTTAAAAAATTAAGGGGGGAATGTTTGGCAGAAAGAGCCTGGGGTTTGGCTGTGTGCACAAGTTTCTGAAAAATAAATTGATTGTTTTGCCAGAGAGAAAATATTACCTGGTCCCCCTTCTCAATCACATCTCTAACTTAATTATCAGTGGTCCCGTTTCTCCTTGTGCTTGCAAAGTGGACAGGAGAGTTGAGCACATTTGAAAGAAAGCAAGTTTTATTCCTTCCCAGGGTGGCCTTCTGTGTGGCCGGCCCAGAATCTCGGCACCGTCGTGGGTTTCAACCCAGTGACATAGTGGCGAGAAGACCATCTGCTCCTCTGCCTGTTGCCTCCCATCTGCCTCCACCCACTTTCATCCTTCCGCCAGCCCCCCAAATAATACCTTTTTTTACGACCACATAAACACAGGCAAATGTGGAACTGCTTTAGAGCAAATCCAAACTGTTTTAAAAGATCATGAAAATAGAGTGGGTGGGGGAAAAACTACATCTGTGAAAAAGCAGCGATTAGCCTTAAAACAATGTAAGGCCAACGGCACAGAGTCCCATTACGAGATGATGTGTGGTGCCTGTAAGTGGCTGTTCCTGGTCTCTGAGGTAGCACAGTTGTCACATGATTCCGTTGTTGCCATGGCAATAATCTGTAATGGTGCAGAAAATCCACAGAACTCATGAGCAACTCCTTAGTGGATTGGGCTGAAAGAAAATCAAACCCGTGAAAGCCCTGAACTGATGTGGTTGTGAAAGCACATTGGCCAAGCTGGTCCAGTTGAAGCTGACCTGATTTTGTGGATTTCCTTCCCCTGGTCCCTATCTACCTTTGGTGAACTCCCTCTTTATGTATATTTTCCACAATTTCATGTTCATAACTGGTGAGAGGTATAAATCCTTGTCAACTAGGGAAATGTTTCAGCTCCTTAGAATTCTGAGCATGCAGTTTGGAATCTACAGGTTGGGAATGGTGGCTTCTTTGGCTGCTGGAACCTCTAAACCCTAGACTAGCACTGAGGACCAAGGCCTGATGTGTACATATAGGTGAAAAAAGATTAGAGGGTCCATAGGGCCAGGTGGGTATTTCTACCCCCACAAAGGCACCAAGGACGTACTGGGCAGGAGACTGGTGCAGCGAGGATGTGTTGTTTCTGGGGTAACTTGGCAACAGAGTACACACACATGGACAACACACCCATCTGAAGGCATGCCAAGACTCGCCTTCTTTAAGGCAAGCTAATACAAACCATGCCCCCAGTGCGGCCGGGAAACAGAGGGTAGGTAGCGTTTCTCCCTCCTGCGCTAGATGCTGTATGACGTTTATGCATGTATCAGCTGTCAACCCCAAACGGTTGAGGGCATGAGTGAGTGTGGGGTCCCCTGATAGAAAATTGAGCAGGAAGAGGAGCCAGACTAATCACTCTCATGTTCCAAACTTCAGTGAGAACCCCATGGGAATGCAGCTTCCAAGTAGATCCCATGAGAACATCTGGGACGAAGACACTCACGCCAGGCCTTAAACCCAGACTCATTAGTAATAATGCTTCATTTTTTTTCTCATTTATTTATCCTCCCCTCTACCGCAAGTATGATTTGCTTTCCTTCTGCCCATTTTCCTACTGGGAGCAGGAAAAGGAAGGTAGAGAAGGAACATCAAGCTGTACATTCGGGTGATTTCTCTTGGATACCCTCTCATTTGAGGTTAATTAATGGCAGGTGACGCTTTGCTTAATTTAGACAGGAAGGAATGTAACATAGGAGAGTGGAGGGCTCGTGGATTTGGAGAAAGTCTTGAGAATCAGGGTAGGAATCAGACAGGAACCTGACAGCTTAGGGGTCTATATAGCAAGACAAAAATATTAACAGTCTGGTCCTATTTCGTTACTAGAATATTTAGCTTCAACTATTTTTTCTTTTCTGTCATTTTTTGCAAGATTCAAAGTCTTGGGGGGGGGGGGGAAAGTCCAAATGGCCTAATTTGGATCATGCACCCAGTTCTCTATGCGGGAGATGGGTGTGAGAGGGAAAGAAGGGAGACAGTAGACCTTAATTTAGAGTTTCATCAAGACTCCATGAAGTGAGTGAGAGAGAATTTCTCAAAACAACAATTAAAGTGCACTTATGGAAGGAAAGAGATCAGATATGGTGATGGTTGTGGTGTTGGTGTGGGGAAGGGAGAGTCCAACAGCAAATGTCCAGCAATACGGTTTGAAGGGGAAGTTGAACAGTGGAAGTGCCCATCAACTGACATATTAGTAAGCCTGAGCCGAGACTTGCTGAGGAAAATTGCAAAAGAAAGGTAGGTACATGGAGAATGAGGGAGAGTCTAGAATATAGTTTGTTTGGTGCCCTCTTCCTGAAAGAATCTAGAGGGAAGACAGCCACGTGATTTGACAGCAGCCATACTAATAGGGCAGACTTCCTGCTAGTCAAAGCTCCTGGTTAATGTTCACTTCTCAGCATGGCTGATTAGGGGTTGAAGTTGACCAACCAGCAAACTACTCAATTATCAGCCCATCTTCTCCCTGTGGTGCCACTAATTAAAACAGGAACCATGTTGCAGCTCCCACATTCCGTGGAGGTCTACCTTCCCAAAGCTGAATTAGTCACAACCATTAGCCACCGTCAGTGAAATTCAGCCTCCTTTTTCCAACCCCATTCCTGTTTGGTGTGAATTCATCTCTGAAAAACCTTCCCTCGGGATTATTGATCCCCCCCCCCCACCCCATACCCTTCCCTGCGAGAAAGGAGCACATGTGGCAGGAGCTTTGAAATGGAACCTCAAAATGCAGCTCTGTGGAAATCTCAGTGTTCTGGAATGCTCTGACCAAGCGCCACTTTTCTTCTGAACTCACGTCATTAAGGGTATTCCTATGTGCACTTAATTTTTAAGAAGAGAGAGAAAAACGATATGGCTCAGTACCCATCCATTTGCAGGAGAGCTGTTCTTCAGAGAGCTGGGACAAACTGCAGCCCGCCTCCTTTTTTTTTTTTTTTTTTTTTCTGTCTTGATAAACATAATGGGCCACTTTGGTAATTTCAGCTGTAAATGCACTTCTCTATAACAGGACAGTGCTTTCATGTGCAAGAGTGGAGAGAGAAAAGATGTTGAGAAGCATTATGGCGACAGGCTAGCAGAACAGGGGCTTGCTACACAACCACCAAGCATATGCCAGACTCTTCTTGAAGGCCAACTCCATGGCTTCCTGACCAGAGAGAGGAACTTTTGTAAACTCCTCAAGGTCCTGTTCAGATCTCCATTAGTATTAAAATCGATACCCCTGGCTGGAAACAAGATGACACTTCTGGCATCCTTCCAGAGAGACTAGCCTCTAGCGGAAAGCTCCCTGCCCACACTCCTCCTCTTAATGTCCCTGCTCCCTTGAAAAGATACAACTCCAGGTGCCCTTGCCTTTTAATACATACTTTTCCATTCAGCATTGGATGACTCCATTGTTTTTTCCCAAAAAGAAACCTCTAAGTTCCTCTATCAAAATAATTTCTTCTCAAAACAACTGGGCACCTTTAAAAGTTCCTAAGAAAATCACTTTGCACGCAACTGTAGAGGAGCAGACCAAGCTCAGGGTCATTGCACAAATTTAGTATCATAGGTGAGAATAGAGGTAACAGAATGTTCTGTATGATGTGATGGTTAAGTGCCCTGACTCTGGAATCAAAAAGACTTTGGTTTCAGTTCTGAAATTACTGATTTGTCCCTTTGGGTGTCAGTTTCCAAATCTGTAAAATGAAGAGTAATATTGCCTACCTCAAATGGTTATTAGGATTCAATGAAATAATGCACATAAAGCACTGGGCTTATTATGTGTCATATAGAACATACGCAGTACATGGCAAGAGTTATTAACAGTTGACATCTTCAGAACTCCTGAGCATGGGGCCAGTCACAATGAGTGAGGGGGAAGGAATGTCTGGAGCTTTGGAACCCTCACGACGTGCTCACAGTGCGCCAGCAAGGGGCTCCTGATGACCTGTGTGTCTCCATCTTACCCATATCTGTTTGCCACTTTGTTCCCACCACTGACATGTTTGGTACAGTCATGCCTCCAGTTCTGCAGCTCCTACTATGGGCAGGCTGTCCACGATAGGATGTGGGGAGCTGCAGGTGACTCATAAAGTCTCATTTATCAAGGCTCTTTATCTCCCAGAGCTTCAGTAGACCAGTCGAATGACAAAAATGGAGCAGTAAACCCACATGCGCACACACACACACACACACACACACACACGAACATACACACACACACACACAAACACACGCTAAACCAGAGTCATCCTGTACTACACATCCGCACACAAACACATGCTCTTAAAGCTGAACACTCAGTGATAGTCCCCTTATTATTCCTTGATGGGACATTCTGGAAATGTAGATCATTTTGTATAGTCCCCATGTTAGAGACTGATTCAGGTTAAGATGACAAATTGATATCAGCCAAAGCTCAGGTCAGTTCAGAGATGGAGAGATGGGGTCCACCAGTGGACGTTTTCTTCTAACCCAGCGCCTTTCCAACAGTCCACAGTCCACACAGGGAACAGGGGATAGGCTCATGAGGATTTTTAAAGGCAGGACAGAGTGACATGAGGGAAATGGTGGGTGGGGAGCAGGAAATAGCATGGCTAGCTCTTACACAGGCTCAGGTTGCTCACTGTCATATACAATAAATCTGTTGAAAATGTTAAGGCAATTAAATAAAATAAAGAGAATACAAAAGTGGAAAAAAGCTATTGTAATTGGATATTGCAGAACTTGAGACCCAGGCATAATGTTTTTATAATGGTGTATATAAGAGAGTGTTCTATTCACTAACATAACAACGATTAAGTAATTGAACAACATTCTTTCAAAATATTTTCTGGGTTGGATCTTATGTCCCAGCATCTCAAACACACGTAGTTCTAGTCATGAGAATCTGCAGTGTTAGGACAATGAGCTCCAGCCTACGGAACATCTGGCTTCAACCAATGTTCCCAATCTCTTGTCTTTATAAGCAATAAATTTGGAGGACCAGGTTTGCATGCTTGGGTCATTTGATTCACTTGAGGCACAGATACTTTTGGCCACTTGTTATGGCTGGTAGCCAGAGGTACCTGACTTCAATCCCTAAGAGTAAAAATCATTCTTTTCTTTTCATTTAGTCACCTAAGTGTTTTGTAAGTCCCTGGTACCTACATAATACCCTGTGGTGGGTCATGATTCAGTCATTTACAAAAAATACTTATTGAGAACCAACCATGAGGCAAGTTCCCTGCTCTCACAAACTTACAATCCAGCATGGGAGACAGATATTAGACAAATTGATGCTTAGATGGTTATTCGGTTACAGTTGTGGAGAATGATTCAGAGGAGAATACTGGGGTGTCATAAGGCAGGATGTTCATCTGGCCTGGAGGGCAGCAAGGCTTCTCTGAGAAAAGCACCATTTAAGGCATTTAAACCAATGGCTGACTTAGTCAAGAGAAAAGGGAAAAGGTGGGAGGAGAAAAGGCATTCCAGAGAGAGACCAGTGTGTGCAAAGGCCCAGAGGCAGAAGGGGTGAGACATATTGAGGAGCTGGAGGAAGGCCAATATGGCAGGAGCGTGGGGAGCTGCAGGGAGCTTTGCAAGAGACAAGTGAGGAGGCAGGCTGGGTCCCTGCTGAGGACACAGGTAGTGGGGACCTAGATCTAATATACAATTGCTCCTTACAGTTTGTTCCCACTACTGGCAAAAGCAAAAAAGAAATGCAGCTCAAAGTCTTTCCCACTCATGGTGGGTTGGTAAAAAGCTCAGTGCATTTCTGTTATCAATGTTTCCCAAGTTTGGGTCATTCATGACTGAAAGGGTTAGTCAGAGTTCTCCAAAGAATCAGAATATGTATATAAGGAGGAATTGGCTCATGTGAATATGGGGGCTGAGAAGTCCCAAGATCTGCAGTCGGAAAGCTGGAGATGCAGGAGGGCCAATGTGTGGTTCCATTCCTCTCCTGAAGGCCTGATAAGCAGGAGATCCGATGGTATAAGTTCCAGTCTGAAAGCTGGCAGGCTCGAAATCCAGGAAGAGTCAATGTTTTAGTCCAAGTCCAAAGGCTGGAAAAGACCAATGTTTCAGCTCAAGCACTCAGGCACTGGCTCTTACTCAGCCTTTTTGTTCTATTCAGGTCTTCAACTGAATGGATGAGACCCACCCACATTAGGAAGGGAAATCTAAGTCTACGAATTCAAATGTTTTTTTTTGTTTGTTTTTTTTCACACACACACACACACACACACACACACACACTGTATTTTATTTTTACAAGAGATAAATAGACTGACACCAAGCATTGTACATGGATGACCACAACAAAAGCACACCACCATCCCCACCCCACCGCAGTTTTCCCCCCTTGGTGTCCATATGTCCATTCTCTACATCTGTGTCTCAACTTCTGCCCTGCAAACCGGCTCTCTGTACCATTTTTCTAGGTTCCACATACATGCATTAATATACGCCAATTCAAATGTTAATGTCACCCAGAAACACCATCACAGACACACCCAGAGTAACGTTTGATCAAATGTCTGGACACTCTGTGGCCCAGTCAAGTTGACATGTACAATTCACTATTACACAACCATAATGATTTTTGCCACACACATGTAACACCCATATCCTAGTTTATATGCCGTTCTTATTTAAACAAAATCTTCTTTTTCTTAAACACTTATTTATAAATGGAACTTTAAATCACCACT
Source organism: Eschrichtius robustus (assembly GCF_028021215.1). NCBI lineage: Eukaryota > Metazoa > Chordata > Mammalia > Artiodactyla > Eschrichtiidae > Eschrichtius > Eschrichtius robustus. The sequence continues at coordinate 134,254,160 of NC_090825.1, forward strand.
GTAAATGGAGGGTCAGTATTACCTGTCCTAAGTTGAAGGTATACATAGAAGTAAATAGAATAGTAAGAAAGCAGTGTTATTGTGTGCTTGATAATCACTGTGGTCTACTGGAGATCTTAGCCTGTGACCTCATCTCCATTATAGTAAAAAGAGATTAGCAAGAGGTAGAATAAAAATGTATGCTAACACCAAACGGAGACTTTTTTCTTGCTTCTGTTGCTTGGTTTCAAAGAGAATTGAAAAGGAAGACACTTTCCTCACTGTGTAATACAGTGTATGTAATGTCATGTCAGCATACCATATAAAAACATCCACAAACCACTGGTGGCACGTTTCCCACAATTGGGGATACAACGTTATTTCCTAGATAAATGTAAGCGAAAAGTATACAGTCTTAATTCATCGAAGGAAAGCAGGCCAATCCTTGCCATGGCACTGAATGTGTGCCTCACTTTTTGGAAATGTAGTAGACACTTTGATCAATTAGGTCATTTTTCTTAGAGACAGACATTCTTACAGACAAAAATCTCAGAGATGCTTTATCTGGAGCAGGACTTGACCCAAGTGGACCTTGAGACTAAGCTAACCAGCCAGAGGGTGGACCTTATCATAGGGCAGGACCGACAGGGTCGGTGTCATGCAGTCTGGGGTGGATGGTGTGGTGGGTGACCACTCATGGAGGTTTAGTGGAGCCCGACAGCAGTCACAGGAAGACTGCTGTCAGCATTCAACCAGTATTCAATAGACAGGAGCTCTTAAAATGGTTGATGCTGGTGTTAGCATTTTAAATATAGGTGCCAGCTTGTAATTGGCATCAGCAGCGTCAAGCTGTTGGCAGCAGGGACTGGGAATCAAGGACACCGTTCCTGTTGGGGGAGGACTTGTGAGAGTCAACTAGGATCCAGGTCTTAGAGGAAATGGGCTATTAGGCAGTTACTCAGCCAGAGCCTGAGGCACTGGGGGAATGAAGAGGAAGATCCACTCTTGGAATCTGTACGCACTTGGCCACCAGGAATGAGGTGGGTGCTCTATACCTTTTGAAGCAAAAGGTCAGTGCAGAAGAGAGGCTGACCAGGTATTACTTCCTATAAACACAATGTAACTAGTCTAGGCTAGGGCTCTCAAAATGCAGCCCCCCAACAATCAGTAGCTGTATCATCTGGGGACTGGTTAGAGAAGCTAATTCTCTGACCCCACCCACTGCCTATTATACAGAAACTTTGGAGGTGGGGCTTAGCAATCTGTGTTTTAATAAACCTTCCACACGATTCTGGTGCATGCCAAAGTTTGAGAACCACTGGTCCAGAGGAAGGCGTGTGTTAAAGTGTGCATAGCTAAGGGACAACAGGGCTGCTTCCCTGGAAGGGACATGCAGATGTCAAGACACTAGTCAGGACGTTGTCCAGCTTCTGTTCTGATTTCTCTTCCCTTGTTAGTGGCTTCTCACACTTTAGCAGTCACTTTCTCTGCCCTGTTTCTCTTTGTGCCCACAAATAAGCATCACACTTGCAACTGGTAATTAGAGGACTCTCTCATTAATCACTGTTAGTTTTTTATTTAAATTTTTTTTTAGGTAGAAATTTGGGGTGGCAGAATTTGAATACATTTCCTACTTTATCTGATGTGGTGGATAATATTATGAACATCTCCTAAGGGTTTTGTTTTTTTTTTGTTTTGTTTGAAAGCAAGGGCTCCTCTGTCGTACCCCATGCCTAACAAGGTGCTCGGTACTTGTGTTGGAGAGGACAACCTGAAGCTTCTCCCTCCCCATCCAAATGCAGGTTTGGAATAGTTCTGGTGAAGAGGGTGGTTTTGCAACAAAGATCTGACAGGGGGAGGCAGCATAGAAGGTAGCAGAAACACAGAAGGTGTTGTGGCAGAAACACAGATTATGAATCCAGATACACCTGGGTTTGCATCTTGGCTCTGCTGCATGCTAGCTGTTAAACCTAGGGGAAATCACTTAATCTGTCTGTGCCTCAGTTTACTAGTAATAATATAACAATTTCATAAAGTTATTAGGAGGATTCAAAGAGATAATGTATGCATGTAAAATGCCAAGCTTAAATTAGTTGCCCAATAAAATAGACAAAATAAAATTGTATTTTTCCCTAACCTCTTTTCCATGCTTCTTGGGATCCACAGCAGGGTAGTTTACTGGGTACAGTCTGAGACCTAATAGCCAACGTTTACTGAGTTCTTATCAGTTAGATGATTTTACTCCATGTAACCAAAACCTGACTCAAACCAGTGTAAATGATAAGAAACTCTATTACCTAACAGGAAATCCAAAGAAAGGAGGGATTCCAGGAGTGATACAATCAGGGCCCCAGCTCTGTTTTTCTGTTATTTTCTTGGTTCTGACCTACTCTGTATCTCATCTTTCTCCTCAGACTGGCTTCCCTCGTGGTCACAAGATGACTGACAGAAATAGCTGAAATTACATGCTTTCTCGTTCACATCCAGCGAGGGAGGGGAAAAAAATACCTCTTCCAGCCACTCTTATTGGGCCGACATGAGTCATGTGCTTTCCCTGAGAATAATAACACGCCTCGATTGGCTGTTTTTCAGAAGTCTGAGTTTTTGATCCAATCACTGACATCTCATTTCAGTGATCTGTTAGTCAAACCAGAACCATCTCTGAACTTGGGGGATAGTACCAGCTTCCCCTGAGTTTCATAGGCTGAGTTGTGATGGAAGGATGAATAGCTAGAAATAAAGAAACGGAGAGCCAAATATGTTCACCACAGTTTTCTACATCCCAGGGACTGTGCTAAGCATTTTGTATGTATCTTCTTATTTGATCTTAACAGCCACCCTTTGAGGTTGCTCTCTTTATGCATAAGGAAAGAGAAACGCAGAGAAGTTAAATCACTTACTTGCTCTATGTCCCTGGCAAGGTTGACAGAACCAGGATATAGACTCAGGCCCAAGAGCCCTCAGAGGCATGCGCTTCACCTCTGCACTGCCTGGCTGGCTGACCTCTTTGGGGTACTGGCTCATACTTTGGCCCCACAGTCCAGGGCATCCAGGGATCCTGGCACTAGCCCAGTGAGGTGGACTCGTTTTTACCCCATGCTGAGGAATAATGGGAACACTCTGGAATGAACTTGAGCTCTGCTCTCAGGTTTCTACAGTTATTTGTCTGTTGTTACCAAACACTAAAGACTTAAAAAATTCACTGTGGTCATATAGGCAGGAAAAATGACCTCATGCTTGCAACCACAAATCCAAAATGCTCTGGAATCTGTAAGATGAATTGCATTTTAATTAGAAGAGAGAAAGAGCAATGAAGACGGTTCTTGGATATTTTTTTTCAAACCCTCCCCTGGCTTGCCTTCAGGCCAAAATGTGACAAGCGCCCTAAATCTGATAACAAACACACACTTCTGAAATCACTGTTAGCTTTCCTAAAAAGAAAAAAAAAATCCCATTAGTTTCCTGTTACCAGTAAGAGTTCAAGAATGCATAGCCTTGAAATGCAGCACGTGAGAACACAGGGAATCAGCCCCCATGAAATATTAAAAAGTAAAAATGGAGCTCTCAATCCATTTTCTTCTCTGCTTAGAAGGTTTTTTATTATGTCAGGTCCTCGGAACCTTGAACTGGGCATTATTAAAAAGGCTTGTAGTTTATCCCTAGAATCTAGTCATTGGTTATTGCCCGTGTATTATTCTCAACCATTGGGTCAAACTTCCTAGCTGATGATGAAGTTTTCCCAACTGACAGTGGTGAGCAATAATGCAGTATCAATGAGCTACTACATCCCGTGGTTTGTAAATAGAAACTGTTGGCCTTTGACACAGTAGGTGCTTAATCAAAGGTTGGTGGCAGGGAAACGAGAAGAGGGAACTTTTACATGTTATGTGTATATTGTAGGGCACACACTTTCCTGAGAACCTTATATGTATTATCTCATGCAGTACCCTCAACAAGCCAGTGTGATTTTTATCCCATTTTATAGGTGAGCACACTGAGACCTAGAAGTATGAATTATGTATAAGTTAGAATTCAACTAAAACTAGGAGAATATGCAATTGAAAATTAAAGGTTAAAGCAAGGATCTGCACACTCTTTCTGTGAAGAGCCAGATAGTAAATATTTTGAACTCTGTACACCATAACGTCTCTCGTAGGATCACCTAACTCTGCCATTGAACCAAGAAGGCATCCATAGATAAAATGTAAACAAAAGTTACGGCTGTGTTCCAATACAAATTATTTATAAAAACAGGCATTGGGCTAGATTTGGCCTGCAGGTCATAGTTTGTTGAAACCTGGCTTCAAGCAATGCTTCTCAAACTATGTGTGACCAATAACCAGACAACTTTTCCTCTAAGTTCCAGTATATCATGAGTTGATACTTTTGTAAAATACAGTAAAATGAATTAACAGAGGATGAAATAAAAAGGCAAATATTCAAAAACATTTTTATTATTGGATTCAATAGACATAAAATTACTCCATCAAACTGTGGTAAATGTTCATAAACATTCTCAATTTCTGTACTTAACATGGATCAGTAACAAATAGTCCATGGAATGACACCATTCTGTGAATGACACTTTTGAGTAGTTGTGCTTTAAGAAGTAAGATGTTTATTATTTCACCTAACAGTTAATGTAGAGGTAGGCAGGTTTGACTGTTCAGCCATGTTATCAAGGACCCAATTTTTTTCCATCTCTCAATTTGTGATCCTCAGCATTTGTCTGTCTTCCTGATGCAAGATGGTGGCCACGGTCATCATTGCATTCTTATGCAGCAGTGTCCAAAGCAGGAAGGAAGGAGGAGAGGCAAAGAGAGCTTTCTGCTTGGGCTACTATCTCTCTTATGAGGCAGGATAAAATTTTCCCAAGCAGCAGTCTGCTCCTATGTTTCTTTGGCTGTGGATCACATGACTCATACATATACCAGTCTCTAGGAAAGGGTAATAGGGAACCCATGACTGGCTTAGCCCAATTGTGATTTGTCCCCTCAGACCGGACCCAGAGCCATCTGATCAAATTAGGATTTTGTAAACCAAGGAGGATGTCAGTTCTAGGAGTGTGCTTAAGGAAACCTAGCTATTTGTTTAAGACCTGGGCCTGCAATCCTAATCTGTTCAACACAAAAACTGTGCTTCATTCATTCTGGTATTCTATCCCAGTGAAAGAATTCTCCTACTATGGTTCTGGTTTTACGATCTGTGTACGTTTAATCATTTGTGTGGAGCTTTAAACATTAGAGTGTGTTTCCATGTGTATTATAAAATTTTAATGTCAATGCTTACATGTTTATACCAATATTATGTCAGAGGATGGAATTTAAGCCCAGGGATGATGCTTAAGATCATACAACAAAAATAGGCAATGTCAGAACTCTGGTCTTGGGCTTCTGACACTCTTCAGTGAGTTTGTCTCAAGGTGTCTGACGATTTGTTCTGCACTGATCAATCAGCAGCAACAAAACAGCAGTCAGCCAATCTAGGCAACAGGTCAATTGATTGTGATGAATTGACTGGTTGGGTCAACAGAAAGGACCCATTTTTTATCATGTCGATCCAGATGGTGTCCTGTAGGGTGACCAATGGTCCTGATTTATCTGGGACTGAGGGATTTCCTGGGATGCAGGACTTGCAGTTTTAAAACCGGGACAGTCCTAGCTTTCAGTTTTAAAACAGGAGAAGTCCCAGAAAAACTGGGACAATTTGGTCACTCTAGTTTCTGGCCTCTATCTACTGCCAAAATGTGCTTTTGTGCATTTTTTTCTGTACTAAGTTTACAGGCCCCTAAGTTTTCCTAGCGAATCAATAAACAATGTGTCTAGTTTTGTCTTGTGATATTTTTTTCCCCATCATTAAAACATCTAAATTAAGAGAACCACAGATACATCTTAGATATTCTTTGCTTCTTCCACTGTTGAAGATGTCCATGGGAAGTTTTTAGAAATACTTTCCCTTGATTGTGAAGAAAGGCAAACAGGAAGACCTTGTAAACTTTTACTTCTGCTTCTTTTCTATCTGCTACCAAGCCCAACACAGGCACCTGGCAGCAGGTCTCAGAACCCGCCCATGGAGCTATATGTATTTAAAGACACTTCAGCCTCTTCACTGGTTATACACTGCTGGTCTCGAACTGTCTATTAGAAATTACCTAGGGCCCTTTAAAAAAATTAAAATTCCTGGGTCCTATACAATGCCTGTATTGGGAAGCAGGTGTGCATAGGGAATGGGGAGTGGGTTTGGGGCCCAGGGACTTTGACTTTTCATAAAGTTCCCCAGGTATTCCTGACATGCCGCCAGCTTCAGAAGCAACTGGCTAGAATATGTCATTCAGCCTGTCTGAGTGACAACTAAAATTGTAATTACACTGTTAAAAGAGAACCTTATGAAATTGCAAAATTGCTCATCTTTGCCTGTCTTCCCTTCTCTCTCTTATTCTCCCCTTCTTCTTCCTTTTCTTTCTTTTCTTCCATGGTAGTAGTTCATGTGAACATTGGCGACAATTTTAGGAAGTGTTCATGGAATGAAACTTACAGATCTCTGAAGTGAATTTAAATATGCCTTCTGAAAATTCAGGAGGCTGTTTGCCACTTAGTGTCTATAGGGACATGAGGCTTGAACAAAAGCTTGAAAGAAAGAGATCTCTGGGTTTATTCCTAGCAAAGGATATCCCAGGCTGTGTTATTCTTCCACTGTCATCGTCCTTCTGGTCCCCTACTTCTCATGCCTTCGTAGTCCACATCCTCCTGAGAAGCAGTGGACAGAAGGGGATTTGATTTACATTGCTCATTAGGCCACTGCTCTCGTGGCTGAGCCAGGCCACAGAGATGAGAAATCACAGCCTTGCTTCCTATAATATGACAAAAGCAAGCCGCATAGCAGTAAAGGTTCTCATTAGGGCCTCTTTAACTACTCAGACTGATTCTATTTTTTTCAGCCACCAGAATAGTTAATACAATGTGCGGGACAACATGATTTCCATTGGGGCGCAATCAAAAAGGAAGCTACTTTCCGCACTTTCTTTAATCTCTCTCCTTACATCAACCTGAAGCAGAGTAGAGGTCCCCCTGGGATTCCTGCTCGTCAGCCCTGCCTCCTACAAAAGGGAGATTTTGCCTAGACAGCTCCAAAGAGTCTTGATTCAAAGGTAAAACAATTAGTACACATTAATCATCACAAGGATGGTACTGAAAGCATAATCCTCTTAGAACTGGAACAAATTAAACTGAAAGTAGCAATATAAAATCAAGCAGAAAAAGACCACACAAATGCAAGGAAGATGAGAGGACACTGCTCTGAAATCCCAAATCTTGGGCACCCTCCATCTGTGATCTTGACACCAAAGTTACCCTGCCTTCTTCAGTTGCCTGTAAAACGCAAATGCTCTCCATACTAGGGCCATATAGCCATCTTCTCACAAATTTAGAAGCTTTGTGAACACCTGAAGCTACAGTTACACAGTCTGATATCTGACGTATTTTCAAAATGTGGAAGGTTGCCCCAAAAGCCTGGAATCAGCCCCCCAAGGACTTCTCCAGGAGGATGAAAAAAAAAAAACCTCCCTCTTATGCAAAAGGAGGATCTTTGCTCAAATTTCCAAATGGGGCCAGCTCTGGACCAAAGGTTGGTGTAGACAAGGAATGTTAGTTTCCTTTACACCCCACTCTAGGACCCCCTTCTTCCTTCTTTTTTTTTTAAGTATTTGTTTATTTATTTATTTATGACTGTGTTGGGTCTTCGTTTCTGTGCGAGGGCTTTCTCTAGTTGTGGCAAGTGGGGGCCACTCTTCATCGCGGTGCGCGGGCCTCTCACTATTGCGGCCTCTCTTGTTGCAGAGCACAAGCTCCAGACGCGCAGGCTCAGTAATTGTGGCTCACGGGCCCAGTTGCTCCGCGGCATGTGGGACCTTCCAAGACCAGGGCTCGAACCCGTGTCCCCTGCATTGGCAGGCAGATTCTCAACCACTGCGCCACCAGGGAAGCCCCCTTCTTCCTTCTTTACTCTTTTCTGAGCTTCAGCCTGTGAGGTGAGAGCTGTCTGGGAAGAGAAGCCATGTAATGCAAGAAGTAATGCTGCTGGCATGCCCCATGATAGCTGGAAGGCTTGTAGGATGGGTCCACCAACGGGAAAGATAGACTTTTACCTACAGCCAATGATAGATGTGCCTGGGAGGGTGCAAAGGTATCTTTCCTACTTCCCTCAAGTTGCCCTTCCTGGGTCCCTGAGTGTTCATCCTTGACCTCCTTCATTCCTTCCATCCTTTTTACACTCTCCCAGGTTCCCAGCCATATCCCTTGTTATAGAGACACTCCCATTTCAGGTCAGTATCTTTCTTCTGTAGCCAACAAGGTTAGTTTGCTCCAGATCCTCAGAATATCAGAGTAATAACTGTACACCAATAAACTCACAAGCTTCTCTCTTGTTCCCTCAGTATAACTGATGCATTATTATGTTAGAAGACCTCCCTCCCACCAAAAATGAGATAAAGAGGATCAGACGGAAGGAAGAGATCAGAGAACCCACCCTGCCACCAAAGATGTGTGGAACTTGCTGTTTCCTTATACACTAAAAGAGAATTATATAAGAGAGGACAGTGCTTAAGGAATTACGGCTGGACTTTGATGCAAGTGTGGGGACTACCAGAGGTAGATGTATCTTCTCAGAGCCCATACATCCCAGCTTATAAATTTGGAATCTCTTCCAGATATAATCAGGTTTCTTACTGTGAGAGGAACCTAATTTATAAGTTCAGTTCCTTTAATTTATTTTGAAGCTCATACTGCTGGTGAATTGCCCAAGATTTTAAACTGTTTTTGTTCTCACCTTTCCCCCCTTTCTTCCTCTCAGTATATCACTGCTGGAAACGGATAACATGATGCTAGGGAGAAGGTCAACAGTCATTGGCCTGAGTTGAGACTCATGCTTGCAAGCTGCCCAGAGTCCTCCTGGGTCAGTGTTGTGTGTCTGTAGGACATATTAGGGAGGTGTTTGGTTTACCCGCCCATGGCAGAGTTCAGGTCATGTGATTATGAACTTTGTGCCATTTCCAAAATGGAAAATATTCAGCTTTTGATGAGATTATTAGTTTTCCTCCTGTCCGGGTCCAACAAATGAAAACCAGATTTGCATGTATAAATAAGAGTCAAGCGCTGAAATGATTTATTTAGTGAAGTTACTGTTTTGGAAACTAAATCGATGTGTCATGTCAAGATCCAATCTGCCATTCACTCACATGGCAAAGGAGACTTCTCCAGGGTTTGCTAGAAAAAAAAAAAAATGTTGGAATCCTATTAATAGTTTACTCCTGCCACGTGAGAATTACAGTGGAATCCAGCTATGAGAACAAAAGCACAAAATAATGTTTCCGAGAACATCCTGATAGTGGCGTGTGCTATTTCTTATTGTATTCAAGACACACATGAATAACTCTCCCCCAGAAGGAAAGGAAACAAAGCAAAGGGCAACATATTTTCCCACTGTGTAAAGTTCCTTCCTCCAGTAGAAATAGTTAGAATTGGAAGACAAATCCTATGGTCATTACATGTCAGAATGCTGACATGATGACAGCTTCAAAGGTGTGTCGGGCTACACTTGTGAGTGCTCTTTTTTAAAAAGACAATAGGAATTGAAAATTAAACACTGCATCAAAGCTTTCTAACTCTATTGAGACAAATCTGTGGAAAACTCAAACCAAGATGCAGGGCTGTTTCTGCATAAATTATGTGGAGGATTTGGTGCATGAGAATCGCATTGTCTAGAATGTTTTGGAGGCAACATACAACTCTGATCTGAGTGGCATGTCGGAGCTGATGACTACAGCTCGTATAGAACTATCTGCAGCTAATTCTAGTTATCCTCCTGGCATTAAACCAAGGCTTGTAATTTGAATCAGTTCTCTAAATGCTCAGGGACTCAGTATAAGGTGGGCTTGGATAGTTGATGGTGCCAACCTGGAGAGCAATTGAGGTCCAAAGACCAGAGGGCAGGGTGGGCTGGGGGGGCATGCATTAGACCAAATCCCAGCTCTGTTATTTACCAGATGCATGGCTTTGAGATAAATTGTTTAATTTCTTTGAGCCCTTGTTTCTTCATTTACAAAATGGGAACAGTATTATCTAAGTTGCAGGGATATTGAGAAAAGCAGAGACATTACATGGGAAGTTCTTGGCACAAGTAGGGTGTGTACTGCTTGTTTATTTATATTTTTTTTACTTACTATAGCATCCAATGCATCTCTATAGCAGAGACTCTTAACCTGGGGTTTAAAGACATAAGGGACCTAAACTCATCCTCCTGCACTGAAATTATATGCAAAGTCTCACGCACATGTGCATTTCCTGAGGATTGGAGTTCATAACTTTCATAATATTCTTAAAGGAGTCTGTGAGCAAAAGAAACAGTGAAGCCACTACTTTCTGATTTGGCTTCGCCTATGTGTTGATCCCACAGCACGGAATTAAAAAAAAGTTTGTAATTTGTGATTCTTTCCTTGTTATATGTATGCTGTACCTAGTTATTCTCTCTCTAAAGTAAAGCCAAGTTCTGCGTGTGTATGGGTATGTGCGTGTTCACATGGAAATGCATGCTTGTGGGTTTAGGGAATGCTAATTTTATAATGAGCCACAAGTTTACTGAGAAAAAAACAGAACAATTGTGAGACCAAAGAAGTTGATGACAGATGTGCACATGGGGTGTGGTGCATGGGATGCTGTGGGAAGAACACCAAAGGAGGAAGCAGTGGGGGATGTGAAGGAAGAGAACAGAGCTGGGGCAAAGCTGAGAGCCCACTGGGGTTTGCTTTGCCAGGGACTCGGCAGACACAGAACCCCAGTGGACTTGTGGGAGGGTTGTTACTAGGAGCATGTGATCAGGTGCCAGGTATGGAGACGGTTTGCGGGGAATCAGCAGGAAAGAGTGTGAGGTGTCATTAAAGGAGATACCACGACGTGTTCTGGAAGAGAGAAATATATGTCCAAGGTAGAGGCAAATTATATAACATAGGTAAAATAAGTTATAATCTAGTAGGCAAAAAACTCAGAGATTTAGGCAGATGCAGAAGAAAAATTCATAGACCTGTTGCTTCCTAGTTCAGTTGGCATCCCTTGGCCCAGATGCCACTGGTTTACCTTACCCCAGGGTATGCTTTGCTTGGTGATATTCACACATACATGTACATATATTCATTCAAACGTGTGTATACATGTATTACTCAAGCTCTTGACCAACCTTCTTGAGCTTCTTCCCTGCAGGACATAGCTATGTGTGTACATGTGTACATATATAAATATAGCAGCAAACGTGCCTTAATGTTGACTGTTTGCTAGGCGCTATGCTAAGAGCTTTAAAGCTCATTCCTATTTAATCCTTAAAGCAACCCTATGAGATAGGCATTATTATTGGTTTCCATTTTATAGATGAAGAAACTGAGGCTTCTGAAGGCGAAGTGATTTTTCCAAGATCACACATTAAATTGTTTAGCTGGGACTTCAACTAAAACAGTTTGATGCTGGAGACTGTAATATAAATTATATTCCTAGGGCAGATGGCATCAATTTACAAAATGCTAGGGCAGTAATTTAAACAGAAGAAGAAGAGCCAGGGACTCAGGTTTGAGGTTTGAGGCTGCTTCTGAGTCTCATGGAACCGTTTCATAATACTCCCCAACGTGGATGTATGACATCTTAACCTTGTACTGTGCTCTGCCGTGTTTTATTACTTCTCTGTACACCAGGCAATAGAACTCTAAACAGAGAGGAGAGGTCAGCTTAAGAAAGAAGCATAAAACTATTGAGAGTCCTTTTATTTTTTCTACACCAGTCCCACAGGTCTGAGAAAGTCAAGGACTTGATATTTACCATTCATTGGCTTGACACAAATGGAAATCCACACTCAGAAGCCACAAAAACATAAGAAAATGAAGTTCACCACCTCCCAGCAGTCCTGGTCGTGCAGAAAGGACATGTTGGAGCTGATCTTTGATGGCTGCTGGTTAGTTCCTCGTGAGCAGTGTCAGGCTAGGGACCAGCAGGGAGAAAGGGTCCCTTCTGTTATGAGCTTGGAGAGTGTCTTGACCTTCACAGATGTCTTATATATTGCCTATCTCTGAAGATTAGAATTTTGGTGAAGTTTCTCAAAGGTCACAGAGGCTTCTGAATTCCCAACAATTCATCAAGTACTGCACACTCTTCTGCCTCAATTGTTTGCATCACCTTTCTTCTCTGCAACCCCTGCAGCTTGCTTCTTCCTTCATATTGCTTCTCTGTCTTTCACTGTCTCAAATGAGAACTGCATTGGGGCCATGTTAAGTTTGAGATTGAATGGCACGGACCTGGGAATACGCAGCCAGATTTCTGCTGCCTGGATACAGCTCCTGAGGTATTTGGGGCTTACTTAGAAAAACAGGGACATTACAACACATTGGTTTGGATGGATGCTAGTAGCCACAGGCACGCAGGTTTCTGTTCACTTCTCTGCTGAAGTTTTGGATCTACTCTGAGGATATCATCGAATTCAGAGAAAATCTGTGATAGATTAAATGCATAGTAGATGTGTGTATTTTGTTTATTTGTTTATGTAGCCAACATGTATTCTCTACCATTCCTAGGTATAGAAGTTTCTGGAAATTACTCATGCCTGTCATTTTCATTACTGTAGTCCCAGCTTCTGTCATGTAGTTGGTACTCCATAAATATTTGTTGAAGAAATGAATAGACGGCAAAGTGTGAATTTGAATCCCTAACCAGATGGACTTACTCATCTTTGAGCCCCTAGTTCCTACCATAGTGCACAACTGTGGTCAATCTAAACAACTAATGGAAGCTATTCCTGCAAATTCTGGGTAGATGGGCTGTGGTGTGCCATCAGTCATAAAGAGGAGCAGGCCAAGGCTAAGCTTTCCTTTGGGGATCACACTAGGGCAATAGATGCAGGGAAGGAATTGGGGAGAATCAGTCATCTCTGCTCTTCAGGGCCCCAGTATTACCTGGGCTGACAATGCTGTCCCTTGGTTCATCGGAATCTCCTTACTCGGACCCCTACCCCCAACTTGACCTTTTCTGTACAGTGAAATCCTATTCACGTACCCACTTCTACCTTTGATCCTAGGAAATATTTCCATTTTAATAGGACCTTTACCAGTACTGAACTTTCATCCACAGGAGAAGCCCTAATAGTGGGTACTTCAGAGAACGGAACAGGCCAACGGGGGAGTTATTTGGAGGCAGCTGGTTATTTTCTGTTTGTGCTCGAATTCTATCATTTTGGCGTCATTTTGCTCTACCTCCACAAAAAGGGAGTCATTTCCCCAGTTACTTTAGTGATATTTCCTTTATTGGAGGGAGAAAGTGACTCTCAGGGAAGCAATCAGAGCAGCCTAATTGAAAAAAATAAGGCTCTTAGAGAATCCTTAAGATCCTCCCTCACTTCCTCTCTACCACCATTTCCAATCAGCATTCTTGGTAACCACTTTAGAAGACTTCCGCCTCCCTTATGATTTGTTTTTAATAGATCTTTATTGGAGCATAATTGCTTCACAATACTGTGTTAGTTTCTGTTGTACAACAAACTGAATCAGCCATATGCATACATATGTCCCCATATCCCCTCCCTCCTGAGCCTCCCTCCCATCCTCCCTATCCCACCCCTCTAGGTGGTCACAAAGCACTGAGCTGATGTCTCTGCTATGCTGCTGCTTCCCACTAGCTAGCTATTTTACATTCGGTAGTGTATATATGTCAGTGCTACTCTCACTTCGCCCCAGCTTCCCCCTCCCACCATGTGTCCTCAAGTCCATTCTCTATGTCTATGTCTTTATTCCTGCCCTGCAACTAGGTTCATCAGTACCATTTTTTTTTTTTTAGATTCCATATATATGCATTAGCATACGGTATTTGTTTTTCTCTTTCTGACTTACTTCACTCTGTATGACAGATTCTAGGTCCATCCACCTCACTACAAATAACTCAATTTCATTTCTTTTTATGGCTGAGTAATATTCCATTGTATATTTGTGCCATATCTTCTTTATCCATTCATCTGTCGATGGACATTTGGGTTGATTCCATGTCCTGGCTATTGTAAATAGTGCTGCTGTGAACATTGTGGTACATGTCTCTTTTTGAATGTGGTTTTCTCAGGGTACATGCCCAGTAGTGGGATTGCTGAGTCATATGGTAGTTCTATTTTTAGTTTTTTAAGGAACCTCCATACTGTTTTCCATAGTGGTTGTATCAATTTACATTCCCACCACCAGTGCAGGAGGGTTCCCTTTTCACCACACCCTTTCCAGAATTTATTGTTTCTAGATTTTTTGATAATGGCCATTCTGACTGATGTGAGGAGATACCTCATTGTACTTTTGATTTGCATTTCTCTAATAATTAGTGATGTTGAGCATCTTTTCATGTGCCTTTTGGCCATCTGTATGTCTTCCTTGGTGAAATGTTTATTTATGTCTTCCACCCATTTTTTAACTGGATTGTTTGTTTTTTTTTGATATTGAGCTCCATGGTCTGTTTGTATATTTTGGAGATTAATCCTTTGTCTGTTGTTTCATTTGCAAATATTTTCTCCCATTCTGAGGGTTGTTTTTTTGTCTTATTTATGGTTTCCTTTGCTGTGCAAAAGCTTTTAAGTTTAATTAAGTCCCATTTGTTTATTTTTGTTTTCATTTCCATTACTGTAGGCAGTGGGTCAAAGAAGATCTTTCTGTAGTTTATGTCAAAGAGTGTTTTCCTATAAGAGTTTTATAGTGTCTGGTCTTACATTTACGTCTTTAATCCATTTGGAGTTTATTTTTGTGTATGGTGTTAGTGAGTGTTCTAATTTCATTCTTTTTTATTTATTTATTTATTTTTGGCTGTGTTGGGTCTTCGTTTCTGTGCGAGGGCTTTCTCCAGTTGCGGCAAGCGGGAGCCACTCTTCATTGCGGTGCACGGGCCTCTCACTGTTGTGGCCTCTCCCATTGCGGAGCACAGGCTGCAGACGCGCAGGCTCAGTAGTTGTGGCTCACGGGCCCAGTTACTCCGTGGCATGTGGGATCTTCCCAGACCAGGGCTCGAACCCATCTCCCCTGCATTGGCAGGCAGATTCTTAACCACTGCACCATCAGGGAAGCCCCTAATTTCATTCTTTTACATGTAGCTGTCCAGTTTGCCCAGCACCACTTACTGAAGAGGCTGTCTTTTCTCCATTGTCTGTTCTTTCCTCTTTTGTCATAAATTAGGTGCCCATACGTGCGTGGGTTTATCTCTAGGCATTCCATCCTGTACCACTGATATATATTTCTGTTTTTGTGCCAGTACCATACTGTCTTGATTACTGTAGCTTTGTGGTATGGTTTGAAGTCGGGGAGCCTCATTCCTCCAACTCTGTTTTTCTTTCTCAAGATGGCTTTGGCTATTCGGGGTCTTTTGTGTTCCCATAAGAATTGTAAAATTTTTTGTTCTAATTCTGTGAAGAATGCCATTGATAGTTTGATGGGGATTGCATTGAATCTGTAGATTGCTTTGGGTAGTATAGTCATTTTCACAATATTGATTCTTCCAGTCCAAGAATGTGGTATATTTCTCCATCTGTTTATGTCATCTTTGATTTGTTTCATCAGTGTTTCATAGTTTTCCGAGTACAAGTCTTTCGCCTCCTTAGGTAGGTTTATTCCTAGGTATTTTATTTTTTTTGTTGTAATGGTAAATGGGAGTGTTTCCGTAATTACTCTTTCTGATTTTTCATTGTTGCTGTATAGGAATGTCAGAGATTACTGTGCATTAATTTTGTATCCTGCAACCTTACCAAATTCCTTGATTAGTTTTAGCAGTTTTCTCATGGCATCTTTAGGATTTTCTATGTATGGTATCTTGTCATCTGCAAACAGTGACAGTTTTACTTCTTCTTTTCCAATTTGTATTCCTTTTATTTCTTTTTCTTCTCTGATTGCCGTGGCTAGGACTTCCAAAACTATGTTGAATAAGAGTGGCGAGAGTGGGCAACCATGTCTTGTTCCTGATCTTAGGGGAAATGCTTTCAGTTTTTCACCATTGAGTATGATGCTTGCTGTGGGTTTGTCATATATGGCCTTTATTATGTTGAGGTAGGTTCCCTCTGTGTCCATTTTCTGGAGAGTTTTTTATCATAAATAGGTGTTGAATTTTGTCAAAAGCTTTTTCTGAATCTATTGAGATGATCATATGTTTTTATTCCTTAATGTGTTAATGAGGTGTATCACATTGATTGATTTGCATATATTGAAGAATCCTTGCATCCCTGGGATAAATCCCACTTGATCATGGTGTATGATCCTTTTAATGTGTTGTTGGATTCTGTTTGCTAGTATTTTGTTCAGCATTTTTGCATCTATGTTCATCAGTGATATTGGTCTATAATTTTCTTTTTTTGTGATATCTTTTTCTGGTTTTGGTATCAGGGTGATGGTGGCTTCATAGAATGCATTTGGGAGTGTTTCTCCCTCTGCAATTTTTTGGAAGAGTTTGAGAGGGATCTGTGTTAGCTCTTCTCTAAATGTTTGATAGAATTCGCCTGTGAAGCCATCTGATCCTGGACTTTGTTTGTTGGTAGATTTTTAATTACGGTTTGATTTCATTACTTGTGATAGGTCTGTTTATATTTTCTAATTCTTCCTGGTTCAGTCTTGGAAAATTGTACCTTTCCAAAAATTTGTCCATTTCTTCGTGGCTGTACATTTTATCAGCATATAGTTGTTTGTAGTAGTCTCTTATAATCCTTTGTATTTCTGTAGTGTCAGTTGTGATTTCTCCTTTTTTCATTTCTAATTTTATTGATTTGCATCCTCTTCCTTTTTTTCTTGATGAGTCTGGCTAAAGGTCTATCAATTTTATTTATCTTCTCAAAGAACCAGCTTTTAGTTTCATTGATCTTTACTACCGTTTTCTTCATTTCTATTTCATTTATTTCTGCTCTGATCTTTATGATTTCTTTCCTTCCACTGATTTTGGGTTTTCTTTGGTCTTTCTCTAGTACTTTTAAGTGTAGGTTAAATTGTGTATTTGAGATTTTTCTTGTTTCTTGAGCTGAGATTGAATTGCTATAAACTTCCATCTTAGAACTGCCTTTGCTACGTCGCATAGGTTTTGGGTCATCGTGTTTTCATTGTCATTTGTTTCTATGTATTTTTTTAATTTCTTCTTTGATTTCTTCAGTGATCTCTTGGTTATTTAGTAGCGCACTGTTTAGCCTCCATGTATTTGTGTTTTTTACAGTTATCTTCCTGTAATGGATTTCCAATCTCATAGCGTTGTGGTCAGAAAAGATGCTTGATACAATTTCAATTTTCTTAAATTTTCCAAGGCTTGATTTGTGACCCAAGATGTGATCTATCCTAGAGCATGTTCCTTGTGCACTTGAGAAGAAAGTGTGTTCTGCCATTTTTGGGTGGAATGTTCTATAAATATCAATTAAATCTATCTTGTCTATTGTGTCATTTAAAGCTTGTGTTTCCTTATTTATTTTCTGTTTGGATGATCTGTCTGTTGGTGTAAGTAGGGTGTTAAAGTCCCCTACTATTATTGTGTTACTGTCGATTTCTCCTTTCATGGTTGCTAGCATTTGCCTCATGTATTGAGGTGCTCCTATGTTGGGTGCATAAACATTTATAATTGTTATATCTTCTTCTTGGATTGATCCTTTGATCATTATGTAGTGTCCCTCCTTATCTCTTGTAACAGTCTTTATTTTACAGTCTGTTTTATCTGATATGAGTATTGCTACTCCAGCTTTCTTTTGATTTCCATTTGCATGGAATATCTTTTTCCATCCCTTCACTTTCAGCCTGTATGTGTCCCTAGGTCTGAAGTGGGTCTCTTGTAGACAGCATATATATGGGTCTTGTTTTTGTATCCATCCAGCCAGTCTGTGTCTTTTGGTTGGGGCATTTAATCCATTTACGTTTAAGGTTATTATCAATATGTATGTTCCTATTACCATTTTCTTAATTGTTTTGGGTTTGTTTTTGTGGGCCTTTTTCTTTAGTGTTTCCTGCCTAGAGAAGTCTCTTTAGCATTTGTTGTAAAGCTGGTTTGGTGGTGTTGAATTCTCTTAGCTTTTGCCTGTCTGAAAAGCTTTTGATTCCTCTGTTGAATCTGAATGAGATCTTTGCTGGGTAGAGTAATCTTGGTTGTAGGTTTTTCTCTGTCATCACTTTAAGTATATCCTGCCACCTCCTTCTGGCCTGCAGAATTTCTTCTGAAAAATCAGCTGATAACCTTATGGGGATTCCTTTGTATGTTATTTTTTGTTTTTCCCTTGCTGCTTTTAATATTTTCTCTTTGAATTTAATTCTTCTTAGTTTGATTAATATGTGTCTTGGTGTGTTTTTCCTAGGGTTTATCCAGTATGGGACTCTCTGTGCTTTCTGGACTTGGGTCACTATTTCCTTTCCCATGTTAGGGAAGTTTTTGACTATAATCTCTTCAAATATTTTATCAGACCCTTTCTTTTTCTCTTCTTCTTCTGGGATCCCTATAATTCAAATGTTGGTTTGTTTAGTGTTGTCCCAGACGTCTCTGAGATTGTCCTCAGTTCTTTTCATTCTTTTTTATTTATTCTGCTCCTCAGCAGTTATTTCCACCATTTTGTCTGCCAGCTCACTTATTCGTTCTTCTGCCTCAGTTATTCTGTTATTGATTCCTTCTAGTGTATTTTTCATTTCAGCTATTGTGTTGTTCAGCTCTGTTTTTTTGTTCTTTAGTTCTTCTAGATCTTTGTTAAACATTTCTTGTATTCTCTCAATCTTTGCTTCCATTCTGTTTCTGAGATTCTGGATCATCTTTACTGTCATTAGTCTGAATTCTTTTTCAGGTAGATTGCCTATTTTCTGTTCATTTGTTTGGTCTTGCAGGTTTTTACCTTGCTCCTTCATCTGTGACATATTTTTTTGCTGTCTCATTTTGTTTTTTTTTTTTTTTAATGAGTGGGATTGTGTTCCTGTCTTATTGGTTGTTTGGCCTGAGGCTTCCAGCACTGGAGTTGGTAGGCTGTTGGGTAGAGCTGGGTCTTAGTGCTGAGATGAGGACCTCTGTGAGATCTTACTCTGATGAATATTCTCTGGGGTCTGAGGTTCCCTGTTATTCCAGTGGTTCGGACTCAGAGCTCCCACCACAGGAGCTTTGACCTGACCCCCGGCTCGTGAATAAAGATCCCTCAAGCCATGTGGGGTGGCCAAAAAAAAGAGAACAATAACAAAGTAAAAAATAAAATTAGACTAGGAAACTAACAGAGATGTTAGAAAGAATATAAAAATAAAAATATAGATGAATCAACAACCGGAAGGTACATCAGTACCACTGTAGTAATAAAGAGGAGGGAAAAAAAAAAAAAAAGGGTGGGGAAGACCTTGGCTGTGGAGGGTGGGGCCTAAGCAAGGGCATGGTTTGGTTGGTGGGCTGGGCCTATGTTTAGGACCCACAGGGCTGGAAAAGGCCCTGGGAACTGTGGGGGGTGGGGCTTAGGCTCAAGGAACAGAAGGGGCCCAGGCATGCCCCCCACCCTCCCCTGGTCTCAGAGGGCAGGGGACCTCACCTGAGAGCCCGTCAGGCTTCCTGGGCTTGAGTGTTGATCTTCTCCTCTCCTGCTCCTCTGGTCCTGGATGGCCCCTCCCACCTGCCTCTCCTGATCTCCCCGGCCTCCCTCCTGTGCCCCCAGGACCCACGCAGCCTGGAGGGGGCTTTGGAGGGAGGGGGTGCCAGCCTGGGAGCTCAGCAGGGTCCCCGGCCCCAGTGGGTCAGGCGATTGCCCTCCTCTCCTCTCCTGCTGTTCCTGGAGGGTCACTCCTGCCTGCCTCTCCTGATCTCCCTGGCCTCAGGGGCGCCGATCCTATCTGGCCTCCACTTCTCCTCCTCCCTCAGTCCCCCCACATCTTACCGGTTCACTTGGGGGTTCCTCCCATTTCCTTGGGCGTCAGGGTCCCCCACCAGCAGCTGGCAGGTGCCCTAGTTGTGGGGAGACGCTAACTCGGCATCTTCCCACCCTGCCATCTTCCCTTATGATTTTTTATTAGGAAAAGCAATCCCACTTGGGAAAAAAGGCATTGCAGCTAGCATATTTGAAGACTGTATTTTATTGATTGATTTTTAAAAAACATACATTTTTAACATAATTTTTGTTGAAGTTATATTTATGTGGTATCAGCCCTTGGATAGAATGTGACAATGTATGCACAGTATAAATGAGTGAAATTCTGCATGTACAAGATGTCAGTTAATGATGTATGAAATATGTTGCATGTAATTTTCCTTTGTATAATACTTATATCTAGAGTATTACCTGTTTCTTCAGATTTATATGATGCTGGATATCCTCTTATGTGGCTCTGAAAGGAGCTCTGGACCAAGAGTCAGGAGCTCTGGGGTTTAATCTTAGCTCTGCTTCTACCTTTCCCTTGGGCAAATAAGTTTTCTAAACCTCAGTTTCATAGTTTTTAGAAGGATATTATTATAGTTTATGGAATAAAAGCTCTGGAGCTTGACAGTCTTGGATTCCAGCTAGACTCTTACAAGCTACATGATCTGTGAAACTCATTTCTCCTCCCTGATCCCTTTATAGGGATAATATCAGCCCTTACCTAACAAGTTTACATATTAAGAGATATAATCTATGGACTCCTGCCTCAGAGTTGGCTGTAACAGGAATATGGTAGATAAACACTGCCACTGTAATAACCAGGAAAAAAATAAATTACAAAAATCAACTTGTCAGAACAAAAGAGAGCTATAGGAGCAACAGGAACTAGATAAACTAAAACCCCAGAGAAGGAAGATCCCTTTATAGGAAATCCAATGGTCCTTGGCAGTTTTCTTAACTGGAGGCATTTGCAAATTTTAAGATTGGCCTAAGGATTGGACTTAAATCAAATGGAGGGATTTTATGGAGGAAAGATAAATCAGGAGAGGTTTTGGAAGTCAAGATCAGGCATGATAAACTGGAAAATAGAGGAGCCCTAAACACAGGGAAACTTGCTGAGTTCTAAGAGGATATGGGAGACTGGGCAGCTGGGTGAGAACAGAAAAGTGAAAACTCCCACACTCTTGCTGTGCTTATTGTGTGACCAGTTGTCTTAGTCTATCTGGGAATCAGAGGGTTCCCAGAATGTGGACCTTTAAGTTTTTAAACCAGGAGAGTTCTAGGCAAACCAGAATGAATTGGTTACCCTAGGTGTTTAGGAGAAAAAGTCCCACTGTAGGGAGGGGGGCAGCTACAAAAAATACATAACTCATCTCTTCCTCAAGACATTTGCCAAATATGTAACTTCTAGAAGGTGTGGAGCTGATTAACTTCAGTGTATACAAAGTTTACACTTTCAGAGTTGAGGAGATTGAGACATCAAGGTTCCCAAACAAAAGCCTGGAAGGGGCATGCCTGAGGAGCCAAATATGCAATAAGTCTTACTAAAACTGCAACTTGATCACAACGCAGTCGATCCATGATAGGAGTATAGTGATCAGCTCCTCACCGTCTCTGTGTAACAGAGGAAACGGGGACCCCTTTTGGTAGAAAATATCATATGAAGACTCTATGGTTCTTTTATCTCAATGTTCAGCATAGAATAAAAATGACTAGACACAAAAGAGGCAGGAAAATTTGTGCAATAATCAAGGAAAAAAAAAAAAACAGCCAATAGAAACAGACCTGCAGGTAAGGTAATAGAATTCGCAGACAGGGAGCTTACAATGACTATGATTAATGTGCTAAGGAAAATTGAGAAGATAGATGAAAAAATGAAAGATTTTAGAATTCAGTGAAGAACTGTATATAAAAAGAATCAAGTAGACATTCTAGAACTGCAAAACACAACATTCAAACAGGAGTCTGGACATAGCAGAAGATGTAATTAGTAAACTCAAAAACTGGTTAATGGACGATATCCAAATTGAGACAAAGAGAAAAAGGAATGGAAAGAACAAGAACCATGTGGAAAACAACCAAAAGGTATAATACATGCAGTTAGAATTCCAGAGGGAAAGAAAACAGTGAGGCAGAAGCAAATATTTGAGTAGAAAATAGCCAAGAATTTTCAAAATTGATGAAAACTCACAGATTCAAGAAGCTCGATGCACTTTAAGAAGATAAAAGCAAAACAAACTACATAGGCACATCTTATTTAAGCTGTCAACAGTCAAAAGACAAAGGAAAAAACCTTAAAACAGCCAGAAGAAAAAGACACATTACCTTCAAAGAAGAAACAATAACTAACTGTATTAAATGTTATTGGAGCCAGAAGACAATGGTATTACATCAATAAAGTGATGAGAGGAAAAAATTGCCAATCGGTATTTCTATACCCAGTAAAAATGTTCTTCTATAATGAATGATAAAGAAAGACCTTTTTAGACAAACAAAATATTAGAGAATTCATTGCAAACAAGTAGGCATTCCAAGAAATACTGTAGGAAATTCTTCAGGCTGGAGAAAAATCCCTAGTGGAAGCAGGAAGAAATGAAGAGCACCATATGTGGTAAATAGATGAGTAAATATAAACAAATACTATCTGTTTTAAGCAACAATAATAAAATTGTCTTGTGGAGTTCATAACATCATAAAAGTAAAAGGACAGGTCAACAATAACACAAAGGGTGCAAGGGCAAAAAAAAGTAATGAAGCTAATGTTTCTTTTGTTATTTAGGAAATGGAAAAAGTACTAACTTAACATAGACTGTTAAATTCAGGATTGCATATTGAAATGTTTAGGATAATTACTAAAAATAAAATACAAGGATATGTAACTAAAAAGCTAATAGAGAAGAAAATATTGAGTATAAACACACTTGAGGAATTCAAAAGAAGGAAGGAAAGCATGGATAAAGAAATAAAAATATGTGAAAAATAGAAAACTAAAAGCCAGTGAGTGTCATAATTACAATCAAGATAATTGAATTTTTAAAAGACTCATCTATGTGTCAATTATAAGAGACATAAGTTAAATATGAGATCACAGCTAGGTTAAAAATAAAAGGATGAAAAGAAGATGCATCATGAAAACAGTAACAGAGAAAAGCACAGTGCCTGACACATAGACACTTAATAAGTACTTGATAAAAGAAGGGAGGATGGATGGAAGGAAGGGAAGGAACAGAAGGAAGGAAGGAAGAGGGGAGGGAGGGAAGGAGGGAGGAATGAATAATACATGAAAAGTGTTGAGGCAGAGTAAAGTAGAAGTGGGGGCCAGTTCAGATGCAGTGAATTTCCAGGTAAAAAGATAATGGTAGCATGGAATAGGTAGAATAGGTGGATGCAGCAAAAGATAGGGTGAAGTGTACAGATATGAGACATTTTAAGGAGACAGACTCAACATAACTGCTAATGAATTGAGTATCATGGCTTGGAAAGAGGTATCAGTGGTGATGTCCAGTTTCTATTATGAACACCTGGGTAGATGAAGGTGCCATTTATTAAGCCAATTAGGAGCAGATTTAAAGAAAGATCTTGAAAGTCTCTAATGGACTTTCCTTCCTTTCTGCAGAGTGAAGTGAATATAATCCAGTCTCTCTTTGAAGACTGAGGAATTTACAGAGGCAAAGCATACTCCTTGGGCTCAGCAGGGAATATTGCCCAGGACTGTAGATAGAGATGCAAAGCTGTAGGCACTGAAGCAGAACCATTTACAAAGAAAATATCACAGTGCTTATTAATTAATTAATTTATTTATTTTGGAGTGAGGCGCTTGTCCTTGATATCAGTTGGTTTACTTCACAAATTTGGTCTTTTTCTCATAAATTACTGTATTTCATGATTCTAAGATGCAAATATGTTTACAACTTAATATCTCAGAAATTGGGATGTGTTTTACTAGTCATAGTGCATGCCTGAGAATTACTATTTGTAACACCTGAGGCAGATAGTTTATTTGGGAATGAGTCTCCAAGGTCAGCAGTGGGTGAGTGAACAAGGAAGGAGAGAATGTCAACGCAAAGTAGTGTTATTGAATGGCCAGGGCTGTAGGTGACTAGTAAATCATCCTGGAATTTCTGTGGAGACCTTTGTAAAGTGTTGCTCAGAACCACCTGCCTGAGGACATTGCTTACTGTTGGTTACAGGTTGCCCCATGGGGCATGAGCTCTGCACATCTTCTGTTGCAAGTGTGCAAGTACCAAAACTACAGGCATCCCACAGAGAAGTGTCAGAGAAATTCTGGAGCATAAAGCAAGATAGAAGTGAGTCAAAGTCTCCACAAAACTGTTGAATGTGAAGTAGTGCACAAAAGGCATCTGTGGTTTATGATTTAATTGCAGTTCTTTGTTTGTTTCTTTCTTTCTTTCTGTTACCTACAATAATGGTCTATCTTACAACTGATGACACCTTAGATTTAATGGAACACAACAGACTTGTGTTCCATAGGTAGGTAGGTAGGTTGACCTTGCAAAGATGAATCTTGTTGAAGTGAGATTTGAATAAACAACATTTGTAAAACTAAATTAAGCCATTGGTGTCTACAAGGCAGAGATTGTAGTCCTTTTATCACTTGCCCTCACTGGAACTGTACAGGTAAGTTTCCACATACAAGAATTTCTCTACTATGGAAAGTTTTTCACCTGGAAAGAACAAGTAGAATGGTAGGATGGTAATCTGTCATATAAACTGATAGAGAGGAGAATTTTCATTTTTGTTCCTAAACAACTAAATCCTTTTTTTTCAAATGAAGTCTTTTCCAGAACCCTATTTTTCTGTTTTGTAATACATAAAAATGGAGATTTATATACTGATTAAAGCAGGATTTGGCAGTCCCAAGACTCCACAGCTGTATGACACCTTATCTCCTCTAAGGGGCTTCTGGGGTTTTCATATGGAACCTCAGAGTTCCAACAACAGGATTAGGAGCCTGTGATTCATAGGAGATTGTCCATTCACTCTTATTTTAGCCACAATTCTAACAGGTTTAGTTATTTGGTTTCTTAGCTTAAAACAGATTTATAAGCAATAAATTACAGGGAAGGAATAGCTAGTCAAGGCTGGCGTGGTGATCTTCACACAGGACAGAAGCTGGAAGCTAGGATTGTTAACTGCAAAATTACAGAAAGCAGCTTTTTAAAAAGGACAGTATTCAAAAATATTTAGCATGTGGACAACAATCCAATCCATGTTAATAGTTTATGAAAGTGTCAGAATACTATGGGAACATGGAGGAGATTTTTAGTATTATAAGAGCATTAGCAATCCTCTATTTGGTATAATTCTTAAGGTACTGAAACATAATATAATTTATAATAATTCCCACCAAAAACAGCTTAAATCAAATAGATTTGATATATAATGTGTCACATATCAATTAGGTGGAACATTTGTGTGAGTAGAGCATTTTATTTCTCAAAGTTATTGAAGAAATAAGACATCACTGTGTGTATTGGTATTCTTTTTTCTATAAGTGGTAGAAAATTCAGTTGTAACTTGTATACAGATAAAGGGAATAGTTGAAAGTCAAGGAGCTTCAGGTGGGGTTTGACCCAGTGGTTTACTCATGTTACCAAGGACATGATTTCTTCTGTTCTCTATTTTGCTTTCCATGTTTCCCATAGGTCTGCCATTTCATGGCTACAGGATGGGTAGTTGCTTCTTCATTTATGTCCAACAGGAGTGGGGCAGAGGGCAATGAAGGGAGAGACAGAGAAGAGTTAGTGTTCCTTCCTTAATCATTAAGAAAGAGTCCTCAGTCTGATTGGGACAACACAGTTAATATACCAATCCCTGATACAATGACTATAGCAATAAGAATGAGATTTTATTAGTTGTTTTAGGCCAATCAGGGTCTACCTCTTGAGCTAAAGATGGTGTTAATCCCCATGGGCTCCATGGTGATATACATGGAGAAATAAATGCCTGGGGTGGTAACAGACCTTATCCACACCATTGACTCTCAAGGTAAGTATTGACCAACTGACTCTAAGCTCAACGAAGTCAGGAGTCATCTTTCTCTTGTCCATAAATATAGCTCCAGCATGAGTTACAAGGCCTATCATCACAAGAACTTAAAAAATATTTATTTGTGAATGAACAGATCAATGTTTTTCTGTTTGGAAAAATGCACAAGATTTTAATTTCATTTTTGTGCTTCTTGATGCACCCTGGTTTCAGTTGGTGAGGAGCTTTTTTTGGCTTAACAAGAAGCAGGAAGCATCAGGATCAGTATTGTCAAACAAGAAACATCTTCTCCAAGATGTTCAGCACTATTTACAACACAAAAGAGGTTGAAATCATTTGGAATAAGGCAAAATGCAGTGAGTCATTTATTTCTCTGATTGTGGATATCAAAAGGAAGAGAGAGGAGGTGAAAGAGAAGGGCAGGAAAAGGAAGGAGTAAGAAGGAGCAGAAGAAAAATAAGAAAAGGAAGGAAGCAAAGAAGAAAGAAGGAAAGGGTGGGGGGAAGAAGGAAAGGGGGAAGAAAAGAAGAAAGGGAGGGAGGGAGCTATAAGTAGAATCTGGCTTCAGGGCAGAGGCACTTTGAGATGGTGGTTAGTGTATGGCATGAATTTGCTGAGTGTGTGTGTGTGTGTGTGTGTGTGTGTGTGTGTGTGTGTGTGTGTGTGTTTTCCTGATGAAGTAAACATCAAGCCTAGTTTGAGGCTTTAAAATTGACCAAACAGCTATGAGAATGTAGACAGCAAGTTATAAATCACCCAGTCACTTGGGTGAGGATAAAAGTCCTGGGCCAAATACCTGAGTGTCCACTTCATAATAGGAATAATAAGTCTATTTGAAAACATGACCCAGACCCCAAGCTATAGTTTGGTTTTTTTTGTTTTTCCTAGAGGACTGTCTGACATGTTTATATGCACGTATTGGAATTGTATCCAAAGGGGTAAAAAAAAAACAATTGACTTTCTGACTTTATAGCCTGTCATTGACTTTTAAGGTATTTCATGAAATGAAGTAATAACTTCAAGATCAAGGGCATTTTCCTTTGGGTCTTCATCAATTATTTCACTTTCTCTTGGCAATGGCCTCCACCCACTTCTTCTGAAATATCAACCACCGGGCTGACGTTGCACTGGAAAAACTTACTCTCTGCCTTCCTGAATGCGTGTTTCATGCATTAAATTGTTTTAATCACTTCAGCTTTTACTAGAGTTTGGCAATTGGTACATTGCTGAATTGTGTGTTCCCAATTTAATGCTTTTAGAATGTATTTAAGTAAGTTCCAATGCATTTAGTCATTGCTATTCAAATGAAAGAACCATATTTCAAGGAACAGAGTCCAAGGAGAGAGATGAGGTGAGTAATGGGTAATAAGCAAAAACCATCTATCAAGGCACATTGGGGGCTGAAACAGATGGTGAAGAAATGCCCCCGAGTCTATTCCCCTTGGCCGTGGAGGGCCTACTAGTTTTATTTCCAGCAAACATACACTTTGGCTAGCTTCCCCTCATAGCTTCTGGCTGATCTTTCCTATTTTAAGATCTTGGTGAAGTAGGAAACTTACTTGTTTCTCAGACCTAAACTCATGAAAAAGTCAGCCCCATGGGGAAGATAAAGGTCAAACTTAGGAGCCCAAAGCAGCAGCTGACATTTATGAAGGGAGGGCTGGCACAGCCCCCATCCTTAGTACTGGTTTCTAATGGGTGTTAGTAGGAACAGAACAGAGGGACGGTGGAGTTGAGAGCAAACATTCAAAGTAGATGAAGTGTGTCCCCTTCTCTCTACTTTTATTACTCATCCTCCAGGTTCTCAGGACATTTTGTGGCACCACAAATGCCCAAGTTTTAATGCTGGACTTCTCTCTTTCTTTGAAAAATTTACCCAGCTTCTGAGCTTCCAGATCTTCAAGTAGAAAGTAGACAGGTTGATACCAACTTCTCAAGAATGATGTGTGGCTTACACAAGATAATGATATGCTTCCCATTCCACATTCTCCCTACCCCAGTCTTCTTTGCAGAATCAGGGGAGCTAAAGATGAGCTAAAAAGGCAGGTAGATCTCCATCACAACTGGGTGTCTAGGACTTAATATTCGAAAAGTAACCCTTCAGGCAATTTAGCAATTTGTATCATATCAGCAGTGTGGCTCATCCAGAGCAATCCTATTTCTATGAATTTATCCTAAGGAGACATTCACCTAAGTATGCAAGGTGCACATGTAACGATCCACATCACATCATTGTTTATAATAACAAAGAAGTACAAAGCACCTAGATGACCATCAAAAGGGTACTGGTTAAATATGGTACATCCATAGAGTGAAATAATATTCAACCTCTAAAAATGATGTGCTAACTCTTTAGCAGTATTAACATTTGTCCATGTCACATTGCAAAATAAAAAATGAGTTTACAGATCAGCGTGTATAGTGTGATTGCATATATGAATACGTGTATCCACAGCTGTATCCATACTTCATAGCTATGCAAAATCAGATGGCTACAGAGAGATGTCTGGAAAGATGCTAAATAAGATTTTAACATTGTTTCATCTTAAAGTAGTGACAACTTAGTAAATTCCACCTTTCTTTGTACTTTTCTACCTTAGGTGAATTTTTTTTAAAAAATGGGCCTATGCCATATTTATCTAAAACACTAAAGCTGTATGTTCCCTGAATATTTTTGCACCAGTTTGAAACCTGAGCACGGATATTTCTATCTCAGTCTGCACTGAACTGTACCTCATCTGTTCTCTAGTGCTGTAATTACCTAGGTAGCTGATTATTTTCCCACTAGACTGAAATCTCCTTTAAAATCAGGATTTCGCCTTTACCCCAGTCCCCAATGCCACATACCATTGCAATAACTGATACTTAGTGAATGGTTTCAATTTTTGAATCTAGAAGTTTGGTGATCTGGAAGCTATTCCACATTCTGGCCTTGCCTGGCAGCGAGGCCATGATCAACACCTTCTCCTGAAATGACTCATCCTAAAACAAAACTAGAATGACCTTGAAGTTTCCTTCTATTCCTAACCTTGTCATTCTGAAACTGAACTTGTTTAATCCTCCCAAATCAAATGAAATCAAAGAATATAACATACATGGATCAGCTTTATAGATTCTAAAATGCTATAAAAATATAATGTGGGATTAAAAATTGAAAAACCCAGTACCAACGGTGATAATAGTGACCTGCTGTATATTGATGCTAACATAGAGAAAGCAAATTCTAGTAGGATCTAAATAATTTCCTGTTGCCCTTTCTCCCTGCCCTCACCTCTGGGCCTTAATTGCTTGCGGAGTTAACACTGATACTCATTTTGGGGATAAAAGCAGGACCTGACCTGGATTTGTTCCACATTGCCCATGCCCTAGATTGAAATGTTAAAGGACTTAGAATAAAAAAAAGTTGCATTTTCAGTAACAGCTTCACAGTTACTGGGGGAATTAATGTCAGCCAGGCAGTGATTTCCCAGTGGTTGGGTTTGTAGCAAAAGTCTTCAACTTTTATGTGTGGCCTGTTTGAAGTTGAAAATTGTTGTTAGACTCTCCAAAGTTGTTTGAGGTGTCACTCATCCTTCCCTTTTGTGTTGGGGTGAGGATGTGAAGCACAGTGGCTGGGAATAGTTCTGTGACTACCACCCCCAAGGCAGGTCTCTGCCAGGGCCCAGTTGAGCCCATCTCCCAGGGAAATCAAAGCTTTCAGCGCAATGCAGCTCGGCATCCATCTGCAGCCTTATCACCCACTACTCCCTTGCAGGAACTCTCCACTCCAGCAGGAGGGAGGATCTCATGGCCCCAAGAATGTGCCATGCAAATGCACATCTCTAGCATTTTTATTCAACATACAATTTGCCTTCCTAGGATATCATTTTTTTTTTTTTTTCAGGGAGGCAGCAGCACAGGGTAATAATATAATAATAATAGAATAGCAACAATAGTAGTACTGGCAGCTAATGTCTTATTCAGTGCTGATTATAGGCCAGAGACTTCACGTAAGATGATCTATTTTGATTGTCTCAGTAACCCCATCAGATAGAGATAAATATCACCATTTTATGGATGAGGAAATTGAGGTCCAGCAAGCTTAAATGAATTAACCAAGGCCACACAGCTTATAAGTTGGGATTTGCATCTTTGAGTCTGACTCTAGAATCTGTGCTCTTTGTCATTATCAACACCTAAGAAGAAGGCACAGTCTTGGAAGCAGAGAAGGCGACCTTCCAGTCTTGCCTGTGGCACTTACTGATTGTGTGACCTTGATCAGATGTCTCCCTCATCTATAAAATGCGGGTAATACTGTTTCCCTTGCTGGGTTGCTGAGAGAATCAGAGTTAATACTTGTCAGATGCCTAACCAATGAATGGTAGCCACTGTCACTGACCTTTGTTCATTTTCATTCTAATCATTTTTCTAGATCATGCCCTATTTCCCATTTCTGGCTACCTGAGCCCAGGGTGATGGCTCCTTCCTCCTGACCTTGTATTACTCAGTAAACATTTTGTGTTCATCTCCAGGAGAGACAAAAGAGCTACGAGGAGTCCAAAGATCTAAAGCTTAGGTGTTCCTCTGCTAATAAGCCTGGAAGAACCACACAACCCAACATTTGTGGGTCTGAATAGACTGGGAGACATGGCGTCCCAAACAGACATCTACCAGTGTAGAGTAGGGTAGCAATTCAATTCGTGGACTTTGAAGTCAGAGTTTAGATTGCAGCTCTTTGAATGCTCTGGGTGAAGCAAGTGGCTGTTACTATAAGACAGCGCACCCAGTGCTCATTTTATGCCCTGATGGTTTGACGTTCTTATTATAGAGACTGGGAAGCTAACAGTGGCATTGCCCAGACTCCACTGCAGTTAGGGCATCCATGCAAGATTGGAGGAAGCCCTGAGCAATGGGAGGTGGTGGCTGTGGGCAGCGAGAGCAGATCTTCATTGTGAAGGAGGCTTCTGTCTGGCCCATACAGCTGTAGCACCATTTCCAGTCTCCAGTCCCTGGAGTCAGACATGCTGATTGATGGCCAATGGAGTCGGTGGTGTAAGTCAGCCTTTCTCCGGGATGGGTCCATATACTTGGCTAGTAGTACCCAAACCCAGTTCTCTGGCCCTCTAGGAGCTTCTGTAAGCTACACAGTTATCTTTTAATAAAATTTTCCTGCTTGAATCGACTGTGTTCTGCAACCAAAGGTCTTGACTGATACACTAGAACTGTTACCGTAGACTAATTATTTAACTTCTTTGAGCCCCAGTTTCCTCTTCTGCAAAGTGGTGTATAATAAAGGCTTGCCTCAAATGAAATAATGCTAAATGTAATGATAATAATGATAAATGTAAAATATTTTTCACAGTATTTGGTACAAATGAGCTCTCACAGAGGACAAGCGAGTACATAGGAAATTAGAATTAGGTGTGATACATAGCCAGCGATGGTAGAAGTCACACAGAACTTTGCAGTCCAAAGGAGGGACACGAAACACAGATTGTCTGGTCAGGAAGGGCTTTTCGGAAGAAACAAAACAAAACAACATAGCAGTGCTAGGTTGAGATCTAAAGTCTGACTCCAAGACAGCCGTGTGCAGGGGCTATGGGGAAGGAGGAATGGTGATGGTTGAGCCTGTTCCAGGAAGAAGGAACAGGATATGTGAAGGTCCATAGAGAGGAGAGAGCATGCCTTGCTTGAGGAACTGGGAGAAATTTATTGTGACTGTAGTGGAAAGTATAAGGAAGGGATTAGGAGAGGGTGTAGGTAGACCAGACAGTGAACAGCCTGGAAAACAGCCTGGAGGGGGTTTAGAATTCATTGGCCTTTCCCATGAAAGCCACTAGTCTGGGGAATGCCTAATTTTGCTCCCTCAAGCCATCCTTTTGCAAGTATACATAAACTCAGTCCAACTAGACTGCAAATTTCTGGAGGGTAGGGAATGTATTTCATACCTCTCAAGGGCACTGTCTTGCCTATGTAGCTTCTCCACAAATATTTATCAATTGCACTTGGTGTTAAGTAAAGTTTAATGGAGCATGTACTTTTGTCTGGAATACTTTGTGAAATAGCAAATAGCTTTCCATTTGAGTAAAGACATTTGGGCCCCACCCAACACTTGTATGGAAAGTTTGTTCCCTTGAACTAGCACGTCTTCGGTGCGGTGAGAGCTGTTTACAAAGTGAAGGACTTATGGACAGGATCCCTCTCTCTTTTGGCCTCGTTTGTTTTTTTCTTTCCTACTATGACATTAATTATTTCCTAACCACTTGAGTTTTGTTTTTGTTTTTTTTTTTAACTTAGAAATCATGCCATAAGGTTGAAAGGGTTATGTGCAGATTTTTTGTTTGTTTTTCTTTTGTAAGATGGTATTTCAGCATTCCAAAGAACACTCTTTAGCCTAGTTGGGCATTTCTGTTTGCAGGATGAAGGGCGAGTCTGGAATCACCCTGGCTGTTGCCCTGTGGATTTTGGAGAACATCTTAAAAGGTCTTTGTAGTCTCTTGAGGAAGAATTGAGACTGGAGGAATTAAGAGGAATTTGGTGGATGCTCATCAGGAATCTAACAAACGTTGCCATTTCTTGGGCTAAATAGGCCGCAAAAATCCTTTGGTTTTCAATAGTGTGCTAGAGCTGGCTCATAACGGCTTATGAAAACCAGTGATTAAGTATTCAGGAATGTTTTGAGCCTCCTGTCAAACCATTGGTAGCTTGAAATTATCTATAGTGGAAGTATTTATACCATGGAAATCGGCTAGTGTTACAAATCCGGGCTCCTTCTTTCCCTTTCCCCCCAGAGGTGGTTTATCGGCACATCACAGGGTCTAGCCCACGTAGAGGAGAAGTGTTTCATAAGTCCAGATAAAAAGCCTGTGCTTGCAAGCACTGGGAGCAAATGTATGGTTTAAATTCCATGTAGGCAAAAACCATGTGTGTTTTCTTGGAGAATTTATGCCTGACAGTGGGTAGCACAGGAGCTGGCACAAAGTGCTCGGTAGGTATCTGTTGAATGGATGCAGTACTAGTGGGTTGATAGGTATCTCTGCAGCAGCATCAGGTCAGGCTAAACCATTCTCCTGCAGGAATCCTTCCTGAGCTGCATATTTCTCTACAGTCGCCCAGGAAGCAGCTTGTCGCTCTCTGTTCAGCCACCACAGGAGACCTTAAGCTCTCAGAGCAGAATTTGTCTGATTTGTTGCTTTTAACTAGCAAGTACTCAACAAATTTATTTTTAAATGAGTGAAAAGATAAAAAAAAAAAATCATGAATAATAATCTTGTACGAGGGCACAGCACTTCATGGTTTCCAAAGTATTTTACGGATGTTGCTTTACTGATACCATAATATCCCTGTGAGTAGGCAGAACAGAACAATTATCCTTCCCAGCGGCTAAAACAGTGCCTGGCAAGTTGAGGACATTAAATATTTGTTGATTTAATTATCGGTTCATCATCCCATTTCACAGATGAAGAAACAAGCTTGTAGAAGTTACCTGACATAGTTGAGTTTTAGTTTGTATCATTTCCATTTACACTATGCCGCCTCTGTTAGTAGTGCCTCAACTTTTAAAAATGCTTTATTGTATATCCTTTCATTTATCCCCGTAACAACTCTACCAAATGGGCAGGTATTTTTATTCATGTTTTAGGGGACCTTAAGACTATGACACAAAGTTTTAGTAGTATGCTTGAGGATACACAGGGACTTGAGGGTAAAGCTAGTATTAAAATTTATATCGTCTAAGGATTCTGTATTTTATATGATTGTATTCTATTTTACTTACTTGTTCCTTCCTTCAGAGGGAGAGAGATGATCAAAACAGGCTAACTAAAAGCATTGTACCACAGCACATTCAGAAATGCCTCTCAAATATCGCCATGAGTCCCCCAAGCTTGTTTCTTTCACTTGAAACACCTTAAAACGTGCTGGTGATTAGAATTTGTGCTTTGCCAGTTAAGTCTACTGGAGATGCAAGTCGAAGATTCAAATATAAAATTATAGGAAATTACCTACTTTCTCTTTGTGAATGGAATCTTGACTTTTTTAATCATCTGAGAAGTTGCTGGTTTTCCATGAATATGGAAATTCCATGATTTTTCTTTTCCTAGGACTCTAACATTTCAAAATGGCCACAAGACTCCTGTAGGAATTATGAAAAGGATACAGAATTAAGCATGATGACTTTTAAATTTATGTTGTAAAATCCAGTGTTATTCCCAGCACAGTGCCTCATTTCCGACGGAAAGCGTGCTGCCAGCTCCCCACTTTTTCTATGGACAGTATCACCACTCATTTTATTAAAGCCACCAGACCACTTATGGAAACATGCACGATGCCTTGTTTTAATGTGAGGGAAAAGAATTTTGGAAGTGGGAGCTAGTTAACATTTCTTAAACATGTTTTTTTATTCTTGTCTTTCCCTTTTCACCTTCCTGAGGATGCATGTGGGTGTTAAATTGTTACCAAAGGGAGGGGACATTGTAACTACAAGGGGATACACACACATAAAGACACACTTTCCCACACACAGGACTTGGCTCTGTTACACTTTAATGGAATGCTGAATGGGAAAGAGGCAGGGTGTTTTTGATCTGCAGAAAAAGCCAGCTAGTATAGCATCCATCAATTTCTTTTTTAAAACAGCCAGATTAACATTTGGGTTGGAAGGCAGTTGTGTGTGAGGGGAGAGAGAATGACTGGTGGATATTTTTCCTCTCTTTTAAAACTTATAAACATATTATATTCTGTTTATAAACATTTAACTAATAAAGAGGAATGTAAAGTGAAAAGTAGATGTCTTCCTTTCCCCATCTCTTCTAACTCCTTAAACAACTTGACCTTTGTCTGTGTAGAATTTTTTCTGCTAATTGAAGAACCATTGATTGCGATTCTACAATTTGTGTTAGTCATCTCATTTGAGGGCGAGAGGTTGATACAAAAATGTATCTTGTGTACATATTATCCTGCATCTTGCTCTTGTTCATTTAAAAATGTATTCTGGGTACATTTCTGTCAGGGTAGACTTCCAGACTTAGGCCATTCTTTTTAAGGGCTGTGTATTGTATTGGCTGTGCATTATTATTATTATTATTATTATTATTATTAGGCTGTACCATGCAGCTTGTGGGATCGTAGTTCCCCGACCAGGATTTGAACCCGGGCCCCCAGCACTGGAAGTGCAGAGTCCTAATCACTGGACCACCAGGGAAGTCCCTGTGCCTTATTATTATTTGATTGATCCTCTATGGATGAGCATTGGGATTGCTTCCAGTATCTGCTGTTACTCACAGTGTCACCTTGAATCTCTGTCTTTACACATTAGAGTTGTGTTTCTCTAAGACTGATTCCTGGGAGCAGAATTTGTAGAGGAAGCAGATTATTAATATTTGTAATTCCAGGGGGAAATATCTTTATTAAGAAAAGGCAGAATTTTCATTGAGCGACACACAGCAAGACTCGGTTGCATGTAAGACAGGACTAGTTCCACGATTTATTCCTGTTGTTCTCTATACTAGCTGCTCACTAGATGGACTTGGGGGAGAGGAGCTGTGTGAAACAAACTAGTGTCTAGACATCACCCTGACAAATTACATCAGAAGCTCTGGTGTTAGAGTCCAAGTATCTGTGTATATTTTATTAAGCTTCTTAAGCCAGATTGAGAGCCACTGCTCTAATGAAAGTATCTCCAACATAGCAGTGAATGTGCCATTTTTACTGTTGTTCTGTGCCTATCTGAATATATATATATATATATATATACATGCTCAAACATATACAAGCAAGTATGTTTTATGTAGTTAGGATAATGTGATTTTTCTACCATTGGCTTGGCTGTTTGGTACATTTGGCCTCAATTGCTATCAGTTAGCCCAGAGATACAGAAATATAGTATGTGTTGTGTACAGCTCTGCATACAAATAAAGATCAGGAGAATGATCAAAGAGACAAATGGGAACTCTAATGGGGGAATGGTGAGAAGTTCTAGATGTGATTAAAGAGAAGATAAAAGAGCCATTAAGCAACTGTGCAGAGTAATTTTTAGACTGAAAAATTGTAGACAGTCCTATATAAACAGAATCCATATAGTACATTAACTACCAAGGTAAGTGACCCTTTGTCTTCTACTCCTATATTTCTTCAACTTACAAAGTTTGGTTGGCAGATGGTGATAGGATGCAGGATATTCGAATAAGTGTATACAGAGGGAGAGTTATACTGGATGGGAGCTGTTATTTAAAAATACTCTGCATTTATAGTACACTTTACTATAGTAAAGTATACTATAGTATAGTATAGTATACTTTACTATAGTATATGAATTGCATTCATGGGCATTATTTTATGTGACCCTCACATCAATTCTGGAGAGAAGATGATGATCCCTACATTATACAGAAGAAGAAACTGAGACTTAGAGAGAAGGGAGGAGAACAAGATCATAATGCTAACACATGGGAGAGCTGAAACAACATTTTACTTCTAATTTATGTCTTAGTTGAACTAGCCCCTAAATTTCCAATTATTTGTGTTCTTTATGCTAATATACACGTCACCAGGGGTGAATAGTAGAGAGTGGCGTAGACTGTGGCAATTAGGAAAGAGCATGCCCCGCCTAAAGTCGTTCAAATTAAAAATTTTTTAAATACTGTGTGAGGAAAAAAAAAATCTTTTGGGCCAGATTCAACAGACAGACTTTCAATTTGTGACCATAATTTTAGAAAATCGAGGTTTTGCATAACAGAAAACTAGAGGAAGAATCTGCCTTAGAAGTTGACAGCAATATTTCTTAAACACTTAAGTAAGAAGATATGGGAAGAAGATTTTAAGCATAGATGAATGTAATCTGGAAGTAGATGCCTTCTAGAATCATTTTCTTTTTGTGTTTAAAAAATGTATGTTAAAGCATTTATTTGTAATGCTACTTCCCTCCAATCTCCTCTTTGTTAGAAGACCTTGACATTGCTGAGCATGGTTTTGTCAACTCTGGTAATTTTCATGAACATAACTTCCATGGTGGTCCAGGGATTGCTATTTGTTGCCTGGAGAGGGAACAAGATATGACCCATTCCCTCACAAGTTGGATTGTTTTCCCAATTAGTGAGTAATCATCTTGCTGAGAATGTGCAAGGCAGTGTGTCAGGATGAGGACCAGTAATTGGGGAAGTTCAGGACTGAGAGGGTGGGAACAGATTGAGATTGGTAATAGCTGGGAGAGCCAAATGAAGCCAACACCACAATCTAGACAGAGAATGAGGGAGGCCAGTGGGCACAGCCCAGACCCAAGGCCTGAACTGTGAGTTTGAATTATTCTAACCTTATACATCAAGGACACAATTTATATTTTTTCTTAGCATTGTCTTCTCTTGATTTTGTCAACCATCCTGTGAATTCAGTGGGGAAGGTAGTATTAGCTGTAGTTTTTAGATTAACAGCAGCAGAAAATGGTTCAACTGCGTAAGGGTCAGAGTACAGCATTGATAGCACAGCTGGGACCAAAACTCAGGACTCTGTACAGAAATCCTTGTCTCTGCATCTCATACTTCCTCTTCCAAAACTGCATGGGGGCTGGCCTTATGGTGGAGTCCATCTGGCATCTGACTCTTCAAGAAACAAGAGGACCTGTCTTCAGGCTCACATGTCGGGCATGAAGAGGAAGGGAACTGCTTCATTTCAGCAGGTGAAAAGGGAGATGACAGATGAGCCGCAGTGTTCTGTGTGGAAAGAGAAATTTATTTCTCCCCAGACTGATAGGGAAGGGAAGAGGGGGAGAATAACGACATGGGTGTGGGTGTGGACATGGATCCCATATTCTGTTGTTAAGCAAAGCTGTTTGTAATCTTTGAGACTGTTTCAGGAATGAGCTCCATGCCAGAATGCTAGAGGCAAATAAACATTTTAATGATTTTTTTTTTTAAACAGCAAATTCTGGGAACTATAGACAGGAACTTAATTTTAACTGCACTTGACCAAAATTCTAGGGCAGGCTGTTGACTAGAGAAGCTTTGGAACGTGAGCAAAGAATGTGGCAAATTGTGAGGACAAACATCAGTTCACTAAAAATGATGCAGGCAAGACTAACCTATTTCCTTAAAAAAAAAAGAAAGTGTGACCACATTGAGAGATAATGGGATATAAATCAAGCTGAGCTGAATTTTAGTAAAGCTTTTGTCAGAATTTCCTTTTGGAAAAATTAGTGGGCTGCATACCAAATATTAATTCTGATACATTTTTTTTTTTTTTTCTCTGATACATTTTAAACTTGTTGGATAGTAAATGGTCTTAAATGTTATCAGTGACCATGGAATTGAATTCCGTCTAACGTTGGGCTTTGGGCAACTCACTACACCTATACCAGTTGTGAAGTTCAGTAGGTATGATAACTTAGTATAGTCATTCCAGTACTATTCAAGTGAA
Source organism: Eschrichtius robustus (assembly GCF_028021215.1). Classification (NCBI taxonomy): domain Eukaryota; kingdom Metazoa; phylum Chordata; class Mammalia; order Artiodactyla; family Eschrichtiidae; genus Eschrichtius; species Eschrichtius robustus. The sequence goes on from NC_090825.1 coordinate 134,292,407, forward strand.
AGTGATCTTGGTCAACCTAGAGCAGGGTCTCTCTTGGCATGCCACTTGATTCTACCATTGACTCAGTCCCAGCGAAATTGTTAGCAAATATTTACATAAATATGTGCTTATAACATTTTCAGATCAGGAGAAACCTGAGGGGACTATTGCTTATGATGTTGCAGAGAATTGATTGATCAGAAATTACTCATAAGAATTTTAAATAAGAAAACAAGTGGAAAGAATGAAAAGAAATACCTGTCTGGGGGAAGGTGGAGGAGCTGGGACTTCCCACACTTTTTCCCGTGTATGGTGAGGGAAGGATGGGTGTTACAGAGCTTTCAAACCATCCAGCCATCCTTAGCGAACCTAGCATGGCTTGAAGCAGAAAGCTCAGCAGGGACTTTCAGCTTAAGAGCAGCAGCATGACTGTGGAAAAAGAGGAAAGATATTTGGGGAGAAAGCAGAAGAGTGGTGAAAAGAATTGTAGAGAGGGAAAGAGTGTAAGAAGTCGGAAGGGAGGAGAGACTTTAGCAGCTGTCCTGAGAGATTTTTTGGAAAGGAAGAGATTAACTACACAGAACTTTTGAGAAGCATTTTCTACACTACTCCTTTTAAAGAAACTCTCAGGAAGAATTTTACATTATTTTTTCAAGATTTTTGGTGTTTAACAGTTATATCTTTGAATGTCACACAGAAAAGCCTGAGCCATGAGGGGGCAGGGGGAGGGGTCTCAGTTACATCTAATCTTCTCTATTATGACAGGTAACAAAACTAACTTTCATGGTGATATAAAAATGGAAGAACCTCAGGATTTTATCCTGCCCCCCTTGTTTTCTCATCTTCTCTTCTTGGAAAATCTCCATAATTTCCATGAGTTTAGTTACCAAGAAACATAGCAATGACTATTGATTCAGTTGCGCTGTCCCAATCCTCTCTTCTGAGTTCCAGCTTGGAACTCTAACTGACAGCTGGTTACATGAAATTCACAACCACTTCAAGCTCAACTTGTGCAGTAAGGAAAACAATATTTCTTCACATACTTGGAGGGGAAGCCTTATAGAAAAAGGAGCACTAAGTTTTCTTTTTTTTTTTTTAATTAATTAATTAATTTATTTATTTATTTATTTTTGGCTGTGTTGGGTCTTCGTTTCTGTGCGAGGGCTTTCTCTAGTTGCGGCAAGCGGGGGCCACTCTTCATCGCGGTGTGCGGGCCTCTCACTATCGCGGCCTCTCCCGTTGCGGAGCACAGGCTCCAGACGCGCAGGCTCAGTAGTTGTGGCTCACGGGCCCAGCTGCTCCGCGGCATGTGGGAGCTTCCCAGACCAGGGCTCGAACCCGTGTTCCCTGCATTGGCAGGCGGATTCTGCGCCACCAGGGAAGCCCTAGAGCACTCAGTTTTCTTAACTGCAAAATGAGAAGCCTCGGTAATGAGATGCTAAGCCTCTTTTCAGCTGTAACATTTTATCAAGAAAATGGGATAGTCTTGTTCTTCATGTTCTAAAAGGCCACGGTGAAAGTTACCAAGAGGCAGATTTAGATGTCAGATTAAAGTGTAGAACTTTTTCAATAGAGCTGCCTCTGAAGATAGCGAGTCGCCCATCATATGAGGTAATTAATTCAGACCAACTGTGGAAATACCATGAGATGGATTTCTCCCTGCAGAGATTATACTGATGACTTCTGATGCCCCTTTTGACTCTCTATATAATATATATGCTTAAATTATACATACGTACATATAGACATGTGTATATACTTTACATTATATATAATTCAGGCATTTTTTTTCACACAGTTAAAATTATGAAAAATTTCATAAGAACCCATCCAACCTGTATGGTAAATTTTATAAATTCCTATTATCTTGTTAATTTTTCTTTCCTTTTTGCAAATAAGAATTATGTATGCTATATATGCCATCACATGAGACCTCTTAGGTTACTTCATTTCTAATTCTTTTTACAGTTCTACACAGCAAAGTCATTCTTTTTATTAACCACACCCCCTCCAAAAGAACTTAATGGGGTTGACAATGCAGTTCCTACTACAGCCAACTTTGGCGCTGTGCAAAGTAAGGGCACTATGCTCACCAGTCCAAGCCCGTCCCAAGTAACCTTGGTCCCAAGGTCTCATATCACAATATATTTTCCATAGCAACAAAATCACATATTCAATAAAAAGCAGTTGCTCTTAGCAAGAGTGAAACCCCAGGAGATGGAGCAGGAGAGCATTATTGTTTATAATACCTAGAAGACCTAAGTTCTCTTAGAAGAAAATACAGGAGGAAAGCATAGTATAAAAAATGCCTTCCTGAGAAAGGGCTCCAGAGGGTAACTGGGCATTTTTGCTGTAAGAGGGGATATACTTTCTATGTCTCTCAAGGTAAGAGGAGACAGTGGTGGTCAGAGCTCTGGTGATTGCTCCAGTTTTTCCCATAGCAGTGCCTTACTCTAATAATGAAATGGAAGGTAATAATCATCATAATAACAGTTAATAGCATTTATTAAGTGCCTACTATATACTACACTGTATTAAGCATCATACATACTTTATCTCATTTAATCCTCACAATAACTCTCTCATGTAAGTCTTACTATTATCCCCATTTTTAAGCTGAGTGAACCAAGGCTTCATGGTTTGTCCAGTATAGCTAGTAGATCTCTGAGTCCAGGGCCCACATTTTCAGCCAACTGGCTATATTTCCTTCCAAGTCCTGTGCTCCAGTTTACGTCCAACAATGAGGTTGTCATTGGTCATTGGAGGAAAATCATTATTAAAGGTCATTATCTCTCTTTGAAATTCATCTGGAGATTTTAAGACTTCAACTCAAAACTCAAAAACTCATGAAAAAGATTGAAGAATGTCCTCAGTGTTCCAGAAACGGTACAGTTGTAAAATATGGCCTCTGCCCTAAGAAACTTAAAGTCTTATTTAGGCCTTTCTACCTATGCAACATGATTGGAAATCAGTTTTTGTGGTCCAAATCCTAAGAATTCAGAAATAATGGAGTTGACGTTGAGCTTTATTAGGCAAATTGTTGTAGGATGTCCCCCACAGACCTCTATTGGAGTACAACCTTCATATGTATTGGATGGATAGACAATGGATAGATGCATTGATGGATGCACCCTAGGTGATGGAAGGAAGGATTGTACTTCAGGCTGACCCCAAAGTTTGGGCAGGGTTTGAAGAGGTGTGGAAACAAGAGTAAGACTTGGAGTTGATTCACCTGTGTCTTACTTGAGTATGAATCTCAGTTTGGTTACTTCCTAGCTATGTGATTTGGGGCAAGTTATTGATTTCTCTAAGCCTCCATTTCCTCGTTCTTAAGTTCATGATAATAATTTCCATTCTGTTTGAAAGCCTAAAATGAGGTAATGTTCTTCCCTAGATCTTCTCATGGCTGACTCCTCATTATTCAGGTCTTAGATTCATACATCAGCACCTCAGAAGGAACTTTCCTGACCTCCACACATGAACTGTTCATGCTGGTCATACCACTCTCTGCTCCATTGCCCTGTTTTATGTTTTTCAGATATTTGTCACTCTCTGTACCTAATGAATTTGTATATTAGTTTAGATACTTACCGGCCTGATTCATTGAATAGAATGCACACTGTTTGAGGTTGGGGAATTTGTCTTTTTGTTCACATCTATATCATAGATATAGAAGAGCGATATAGAAGTGCTTAGAAGAGCGACTGCCGCAGGGTAGATGCCCAATCAATGTTGGTCTGATGCAGGCTTGAACGAGAGAAAAACTGGTGGGACTTCCCTGGTGGTCCAGTGGTTAGGACTCTGTGCTGTCACTGCCGAGGGCCTGGGTTTGAACCTTGGTCGGGGAACTAAGACCCCACGAGCTGCACAGTGTGGCCAAAAAATAAAATTAATTTAATTTTTAAAAAAACTTAAAAAAAAAACAAAACTGGTAACCACCAGGGTGTTTGTTAAACATACAAATGTCCTGGCCCCAACCCTAGAGACTGATTCAGAGTATCAGTTTGGGGGATTCCAGGAAATGAGAATTTTACAAAGTTCTTCATGTGATTCCGACGTGCAACTAGGTTTCAGAATAATTATGTTGTAAAAATTGCTTTTGCTCTTAAGCAACTTTCAGTCTTAAAGGGCAGACATGCCACTGCTTCGAGAAGGAAAGACAAACATCTCCACCAGTGTGATCACCATAGGCCCAAACGTGGGCTCCTTTGGCCTTTCTGAAGAAAAAGAAAGATTTTTTTAAAAAGAGGAGATAGAGGAAATGCGAGGAAAAAGCAAAGATAGCGTAGGATGAATAAGAACACGATAAAACGCCCCTTGGCCGCGGTCTGTTAGAACAGTGATAAAGAAATAAGAAGGAAAATGCAGAAGAAACAGATGTAGCTGCCACAAGTTAAATACACATCTGTTAAGAATGTTCCTCTTATATGCAGGGTCAGAAAAATATGTACAAATGTAGCACCTCGCTGATTGACAGAAAAACCTCAGTTCTGGCACTGGGAATCTTGTTTTCTTGACAGCACTTTGTTTTAAAGCTGGAGGCAGAGAAATGTCTTATGCATGTCCTTAAACTGGAAGGCCTTTTGTTCAGGATACTTATACCATTTGCAGATAATGATGTGCATAGCAGTTTCAGCTGTCTGCATATGCATTTTTATGTTTTTTTATGACAGCTCTGCGTACTGAACTAAAAGGCCATTTAGAACTGTCAGGCACTGACAAGCATTACCCTTTACATTTACAATTCTGTTAGCGTGCATTGTCAGGTGGGCTCACCAGACTGCAGAAATGTGATTTCCTTTGAAACCTATGTATGACTTTAATTTAATACAGCAGCCTCAAAAAAAAAAAAAAAAAAAAAGACAGAGTGTGAGCCCAAGAGAGCTTTATTAAGTATTCTTTTTCCATTAATCTCCTACTTTTTTGTTTTTATAAGACCCTTCCTTTCTTCCTCGTCTTCTCTCTTCCTTTTTCTCTTCCTTCTCTCTCTCCATTATTTCTTCTTTTCTTCATTCTTTTCTGTGACATCCTTCATGTCATGTAGAAGAGAAGCCAGGCTAGGGAAATGACCTGACCTGTCTGAGCCAAGCCAGACCATCTCTAACTTTTCATATGGCCTGAGGTTAATTTTCAGTCAAACCCATTTTTTAAAGATGTTTGGCTTTGTGTAGGGCTGGGTGAATATTCAGGACCTGGATAGTGGGAGCATGGAAAGAATCTACTTAATCCAACTAATGACTTATCATTATCATTACCACCTGTCTTTGGGACTCCCTTTCCCTCCCCAGACAACATTGTTTTCAATAGCATGGAGAGCCTGTCCTATAAAGGACACTGATGTGTACAGTCTAAGAGGCAGGAAAGCAATGTGGTTTTGCACTGCAGGATTTCATAGTCCACCTGGGGTAGCCGCTGTGTGTGCATGAAACAGAGAAATTTCAACACTAACTAGGCTGAACTGAAATGCTCACAGGTAGGTGCTGAACTGAAACAGATTTATCCAAAGGCAATGAAGTTTGAGCTTCAGGGAGTTCCTCTCACTTGCCTGACCTATATGCTCTCTGGAGGTGGTTTGGGAACTGATGAGAGTTCTAGGTGCAGAGAAGAAGCTGAGTTGCTAACAGGTAGCAGTTTTATATGAACACAGCTGATCAATTGCTTAAAGAGATCACAGGATAAAAAAGGGACTGAAATCTCCAGTCTCCTTTTTGTAACCTAACTTTGTATTCATTGTTTTGTATTCTATATTTTATAAAGGATTCCGCATATTGTATATGCCTCAAATCCCATAACTCTGGACCTACCTCTGGTTCTGACAGCAGGTCCTGTAAGGGGTTCAAAAAGTATTGATCTAGTTTGGGCAATCAGCGTAGGTTTTTGTTGTTGGTGATGGGTTTTTTTTTTTGTTTGTTTGTTTGTTTTTTAAGTTTGTCTTCACCTAGCCCTTAATAAAGCACAGGATTTGGCTAGTTAGAGAGAAGTAGGCCATTGTCAGTGAACAGAGAGAGCTTCAGGAAAATAATGGTCTACAGGTAAAATTTTGAAGACCAATATTTTTGACAATCGACAAAATATTTTTTACTTTCTAAAACTGAGATATCCATGAATCACTACATGCACCAGACTTAAGTGCATGGCTAGATAAATTTTACCGTGCTTAATTAAAACCATGGAATCACACCCAGATCAAGATATAGAACATATCCAGCTCCCCAGAAGTTTCCTGACTTCTGGGTATGAAATTCATAATCCCCTCTACCAAGCTTTTCAGAAAGGCACGGTAGGGCATACTGGGAATGCTGAGTATGGTATCAGGAGGTCATATTTTGTGTTGACCTCCTAATGGTAAGACTGTTCAGAAAGAGAATTCAACCCCATGGTGTGGGGAGTTGCCTCCCTTCCTTTCTTCATGCTAAAGATCGGGAACACCCTAGCACCCTGATTGCCATGTCCAGCTTTACGTGCGGTAGCGAAGTGTTATGTGTTATCTAAATGGTGACTTGGAATTTCACTGATGCCTGCAGGTTCCCCTTTTAGGTCATAAGGCTATGGACTAAGCATTGCCCTTTGCCTTCGGTTCTTTGAAGAGTCCTACTTGCCACATTCAGTCTGAGAGGGGTTTGCATCAAGTTCCAACACTTTTCTTTCAATCTGCTAATCAGTAGCTTTCATCTCTGGCAAAAAAAAGAGGTGGAATGAGGCCCACAGGCTCCTGATGAAGGGTGGAGGAGAGAAAGAGAGCTCTAATGGGGAAGCAGAGCAGGAAGGGGGATGGGGAGTGCAGGTCAGAAGACTCCAGCTCTGCCCTACAGCCCTACACCTAGGCTGCCTTCCCCAGCCCCACTGTGAGCCAGGCTGGCTGAAGCCCCCTCCTGGGGGAGAAAAGGTAGAAAAGAAAACAAAATGCATACAGTGCACTCCCCCTCAGCCCCTCCTCTTCTGTCTCCTCTGTGGCACTAACCTCGAATGCCCTGCGGGAACCAATTACAGTATTCTAATGAGTGCAGTTTCCAATAACTGCATTTGGCGGGCGTGTTACCGCCCCATCCACATGCTGACCACCACCACCTCATCTCGGATCACCTTTCCCAGAGATGAGGACGCCTGCCTGGTGCTTACAAGCTGGCTGGGCATCTCCCTGCAGAGTCACCAGGGATGGGAGACCATAGGGACAGCCGTGGGGATGCTTGTGTTTGCAGAATGCAAAGGACTGTGGGCCATGCCAGCAAGGGGATAAACCAGTCAGGTTGGTAGCTTCACCTGCTTGAAACAGTCTTTGGAGACTAAAATGAAAAGCCACTTTTTAAAAAAGTCCCAATGGCCTGGATATGATTATAGAGAAGGGGTAAAGTGTCGTGGTTAAGAGCATGGATAGAGGAGTCAGGAAGACTTACCTGAGACTAATGTCTCCATCACTTCCTTGCTGTGTGACTTCCAGCAAGTTAATTAATTCCTAAAATGAGCCTCAGTTTCACTATCTATAAAATGGGAATAATAAGAGCACCTACCTTTTACAGTGGTTGTAAATGTTTAAAGAATAGTCAATATGCAAAGCTCTTAGCACTTTGTCTTGGCTCACCGACTAAAATGGAGCTCTTATTATTCTAATACAACTAGATCTAATAAAGATGGAAAAAAATATAAAGAACATGAATTCTTGTCACTCACTGGCCAATCCCTTTCCACTCTCTCTGGCTCTATTATTGTCTCTGTCCCGGTCCAGTCCCAGGACTCTATTCAGCAATTGTATCCACCTCTATTCTATGCCGCCGTTACAAACGTGATAAATCTCCATGTACTTAGAGGTAAACGATCTCAGACATAACAAGTAAGAAAGGTACACTTTTATCCATGATGTACATATGTAGGTATGAAAATGTATAAAAAGGAGTTCCCACTCCAAGTGAGGAGTGAGAATGATGGGGATGGAACAGGAAAGGAGGTAATTTCACATTTTACGCTGGTTACTCCTAGATTGTCCAAATCTTTTAAAACAAGAGCGTATTCACACATTACATGTGCAATTAAAAAAAAGAGAGAGAATAAAGATGTGTTTAAGTGGTCCAAAGTTCAAGGTTGTGGTATTGTTGCTATTTGGGGTCCCAGATGTTCTCCATACCCTGCAGCCCTCCCCACTGAGCCACTCCACAGCCCATCTTGCAAAATAAAATACCAACCCCTTCCTTATGTGTCAATTATATCTCAATTAAAACAATATTATCTATTGATTTTTTTTTAAAAAGAGCAAAACAGCCACCCTTTACCACTCTGCTACTTGTTACAAGTCCTTCTTTCTTATAAGTTTACTCAAGCTTCTGACCATCTAGCCATTGATCGTAAGGATTTGGGACTTTTATAACCCTTTAAAGTGTTTTCTAAAAAGTGACAGGGAATGAGGAAGAGAGATTGTCTCCCATTTTGTCTCCGAATTGTAAAGAAAATCCAGAATTACGAATAGATCATTTGGGAAGTGACTGTGTCTTTGTATGGACAGTTGAGAATCTATGGAAACATTTCTTCAACTATTTGGCTCCCTTATCCACAGGCGTCTCTTCTTCCTGCTCACCAGGCACAGGAAGGAGACTGGGAGGCAGTATTGGTCGGTGCTGGCAATTAAAGATCAATACCAAATACAGATAAACATTCCATGCCAAGACAGTGAGAACTAGGAATGGGTCAGCAGAAATCTGATGGGCACTCCCTGTGCACAGTACTTTTCTTAGTTTGCAATTATACATTCAAAGTCAGTGGAGCAGACAGCAGGTGCCTTAGGGAGTTTGTGTTCTGTCTGGTCCTCTAAGAACGTGAAAGACCACAGAGCTTGCTTGCTGTCTGGAGAGAAGACCAAATCCACAGAACCTTGGTGTATGAGGTGAGGGCAAGACGGCAGGCCTGCTGAGAGTCCAGCAGACGCTCATCTCACCCTTTCTCCCACCTTCCAGTGATTCTGCCTTCCTGACCTGGCAACTTTGCACAGGCTGTTCCTTAAGCCTCTAACACTCTTCCCCCAGTTCACTGTCTCACACTCCTGCTTGCCCTTCAAGTTTCAACTCCTAAACCTTCTGCTTAGCCTTGACTTGTCTGAATGCTCATCCATTATAAGTTTGCTCCCTTGTTATTTTTTTCTCATAAACCCAAGTTATTTCCCTTTACAGTACTTATCAATCACAATTTGTAATCGTGTATTAATTTGTCGATTGAATTTATTTAATGTCTGTCTTCCCAAGATTATTAAGCTCTTTGAGTATAGGACTCTGAATTGTTTTATCTCCTTGTTCAGTGCTTAGCACAGTGTTTGGAGTATAGTAGATGCTCAATAAATATTTGTTGGCTAAAATAGTAAATTAACTAAATAATTGAATTAATTGATTACTATAGGTGTCGTATAACAAATCCTTATAAGTCTTTATATTCTCTGCTCTCTCTCCCTGAAAAGTCTTCTTCATTTGTCCAAATCTTCCTCAGCCTCAAAAGGCAACAACAACAGTAGGGATAATGTTGATGATATTAAATACCTTCTCAACCCTGTAATGTAAGTTTAAATGTGTAAACTTACTTGATCTTTATAACTCTATCGTTATTATCAAATATCAAAGCACAGGCACTCAAAGATCTTCCAGGAACGCAGTGATTCAGCAATCTGCATCTGAGAGCCCCAGGTTTGCCAGGGGAATTGAAACAGTGAGGACAGTGGCCTGACGTTTTGTGATTTGTATGTGGTGTCTCTCCAGTGTGTCTGTATTTTGAAGTCAAGGGCAGTGGCTGTGGCTTTCTTGCTTTTGTAATTCTTTCCAGCACTCTGGATCTGCTGGATTCTGCTGAGGAGGGAAGAGCAGAGAGAGATTTGTTACTGCTTTTCTGATGCTTTCAGTTACTTGGTCCTTGGGGGGTTATAGGTAGGGAAGAAGCATGGGATACACAGTAGCCCTAGCCTATTAAGACATAAGGTGGGTGTTAGAGAAAGTAGTATGATTTGTGAGGCAGTAAAAGTTATTACTCCCACCCCCGCCCCGTTTTAGGCACCCCACCTCTATCTTCGCCATAAACTCCCAAAGTACAGAGATGAAAGGGAACGGTGTCTTCGGGGGCTAGTCTGCTGTGCACAAGCAGCCCTGCACGGGGAGCTCAGCATCTACATTGAGAGTCTCAGTTTCTTCATCTCTGAAATGGACATAAGAATATTTCACATCCCATAAGGTTTCGTGAGGTTTCAGTGGAATAACACGTATGAAACCTTATCATGGTGCTTGATACAATATCACATTTTCAACAGACATGAGTTATTACGTGTATTGTTTATTTGCTAAATGTCTGAAGTTAAGCATGAGTCTAAATTCAAACCCAGATCTTTCTGATTCCTAACTGCATTCTTTTCAAATCACCCCTGATCAATTACAGGACTATTTGCTTGTACTGTGAATAGAGAGGGAGGAAAGGGAAGATTAATTAAGAAAGAGTCATAAAAAAATTCACTGAATATCGAATGGATGTTAATATTAACATACGTAATTACTTCTCAACTTCAGAAGCTGTAATATCAAATATAAAAATCATGTCAGCTTCAATCTTTTTCTCATTGTAGATTCAGACCGTTACATTAATGACTAACTTTTTGAGCTGCATAATTTTCTCTTGGAAAGATACCTTTTTTGGGAGCTAAGCACAGAAGCCCTTTCCCAGGCACACCCTGAACTTGAGGGAGGAAGGGGAACATCCCTGTTGAGGCCACTCCCCTCCCCTCCTACTGCCCTGATCATCAGCGAGTCCACTCCCTTTGTGAGGAAACAAAGGCAGTTAATCACACAGGCAGCCAAGTCTAGCCTTTGGCTGGGCTGTGGAGTTGGCTCCCAGGACTTCACTGGGAGCTGGGAGCCCAGAGTGCGTGACCCCATGAGTGTCCGTGGTTCAGAGGCTGCTTCAGTAATCGCCAGCATCTGGGCGTTGGCTCATTCCTGGAGAAGAGGTCCCCAAGTATCTTGAAACTGGGCCTTTGTTCACTTTAAACAGAGGCCCTCACTCCCATCTTTCCCTTCTTGGCTCTCTGGTCTGAACCTTCACCTGAGAGACAGAGTACAGCGTCTGTGGGAACCACCCTTTGAAACCCTCTCCCTGGAACTAAGCCAGTGTCTCCTCCCAAGAGGAAAGAAATGAGAGCTATCCCAGGGAGATTTGCCATATAGGATGCAAGTCTAGCATCTTCCTAGGTTCTTCCCCCTTTTCAGGACCTCAGGATAGAGTTGGATCGAGGAGAACCCCGTTTCTCAGACTCGATGTTAAGGGGCCTGCACCATGTCACAACTGCTATTAAATGAAACCAGAAGTGGTGTTCTCGTTTTATAGCCTTCAGAAACAATGAACAGAATGGGAGGAAAAGAAGGTAGTTTGGCTTTTTTCCTTTTTCTCGTATTTTTCTTTTCTATTGTTGCCCGTCCCTCCTTTCAGGCCCTCCCACTCCTTCTTCTCCCCTTTCATTAAGTGTCACCTGAGCTGCTCTGAGCACTCCCTTCCCAAAGTAGGGTCTTTTCTCTGGACTTCTCTTCTCTCCCTATTCCTATGTCACATACAAACTTTTTACCTGCCCTCTGGTTCTTTCCTTCTGTTAGCTCTGACTCAGCCAACTAATTATGGAAACACAATTTTCTATTTGTTTATCTGTTGTCCCATCCCACAAAAATGCCAATAAGTTTAAGATGGGCTGACCTATTGTTGAGGCTACATAAAATAAAATCTTCAAAAGATTGGCAATCTCCTTGGAGAGTGGTCTGTGTGATTCCACTTGGGAGAGGTATACCTTGAATCCCGAGGTGTTCTGCACAGAGAAACTAAACAGTGCTTTTGTTCCCCTCAAATCAAATCAATCCTTGACCGGGACAAGCATAAAAATAGAGACCCATGTACTATCTGTCCAAAAATGTAAGTTATAACTCCAGAAATGTAAGTTATAACAGCTAACCATTAATAAAATGCCTTTGCCTCCCAGTTTGACAAACAGATCTTCATAATATCCTATAAAGCTATCTTCTAATTTAGAATTCTTGGGCTCCTTGGAATTAGCTTCAGAACATGGAAAAGCAAGGAGACTTGACCCATGGTGCCTGGTCTGCAATCCCACTGTCTTCTCATCACACGCCCAATGCTGTCCCACATCAGGAGGGTCTTCATATGCACTTTGATACCCTGGGCGTAGTCCATTACCTCAACAGCTGCCCCTGCTCAGCCCTTGTGATGCATATGTTTGTGCATACGTTCCTGCAGGACAGCAGACTAAAACAAGACTATTCAGGTTCTGAAAGTGGGCTGAGCCATTTGGGCAGAAAATTCCAAAGTCCTTGGTACCCAGAGTACGGTCTAGAAGGAGGCATGGATGACACATTCAGTCTAGAAGGAGGCTCCAGATGGCACATTCCCATGACCCTGTGGACAAGGTCCAAGGCGGGGACCTTCTGAAGCTCAGGGCCCCGGACAGGATTCTTCTTGCCCAAGTCTAATGGTGCACAAACCTACAGGGCCAATAGTCCCTGTTACATCCATGCACTTGCTATCAAGCTGCTTCTAATATGGGCAACTCTACTTCGGATGCTCTAAATTGTTTAACTCCAGAGACTGTTGATTTAAGAATGGTTAATGAAGCATATGAGTTCACATTAAGATAGTTGATCCCTCCTGAATAGCACTGACCAACACGTAGTAGGTATTTAATAAATGCATTATGTATAAATAAATGAATGACCTACTAGAATTTTATAAGCTGTTTCACATATGAAAGGAGTGACCAAGAGTGGAAATTTCAAACACTAATAGTAGATGAGAGAAACTTTAATTGATTTGTAAGCTTTAAAAAGAATCTGGTTATTAGCGGTAACCCCTCTATAATAGCTGAAAAGACAACCTGTTCCTACCTGCAACACATGCATGGCTACATCCATAGTGCAGAGAATGTATGCACAATGCTACTGAGTCACATATTTTTAGAGCAGGATTTCTCAGCCTGTTGTCACTACTGACATTTGGGGTGGGATCATTCTTTGTTGTGGGGGATTGTGCTGTGCATTGTAGGATATTTAGCATCCTTGGCTTCTACCCACTAGATGCTCGTAGCATTGCCTCCCAGTTGTGACAAGCAAAAGTGTCTCCAGACAGTGTCAAGTGTTCCCTGGGTGAGGGTCGGGGGGAACCACCTCTGGCTAAGGACCATTGTTCCTTAAGAACTGATTCTTTTCTTTTGAATTTTTGAATTTTCTTTATTTTTTTATACAGCAGGTTCTTATTAGTTATCCATTTTATACATATTAGTGTATATATGTCAATAGAGACACAGATGTAAGAACTGATTCTATATAGCTTGGCATCATTTGTACCCAGCCAGAGTTAACACCAAGCAGAACTCACAACAGGCTTCAGCTGCACCCAGATTTATTGTCGAAGGAAAATGAGAGTCAAGGGAAATCAAAATAATGTTGTATCAGTTTGCTTTGTTTCATCAGTCTCTAAGGTTATATAGCAAATGGCGACTTTAAGCTAAAAGATGAAAATGTAGAGTAATGATGTTTAAATCTCTTATAGCAATAGCTCTACTAATTTCTGTTCTTTGTTTTTTCAGTGCTAGGGAATGAGCCAATGTGAATGTGCTAAAAGTTCAAATTTAGAATGAGGATGAGAAAGCATATGCCAAGAACATCTCTACTCTAGCCTCATGTAAGCTCTTTTGGGGGGATTCAGGAAAGGATTATGTGGTACAGAGGCAGCCCCTCTCTGTTTCCATGGAATTCTCTAGGTCTTTTTTCTTCTTCTGGCCCTCCCATCTCTGCGTCTTCCTATATTTCCTATATCAAAGCAGGACGTTGTGACTTAGTGACTTAGCAGTGTGCACATGTGTGCTTGTCATTACTTGCTGAAACCAGGGCTTCATGAAGTTTCAGCCTGTGTGGCTGTAAATGTTCTTTTGGGTCCAGAAAAACCCCAGGATGCAATTAAGCGTATTTACTTGTGTTACAAGGACAAAAAAAATATTTATGCATGAGAACACACAGTTTTGCTTCTTCCCCACTTTTTCTGAGCAGGAAAGGATTATTTCTTGCTAAGTTAGCTTCCAGAATCTGTTTTTGTTGTTTTTTGTTGTTGAGAATCTAGTTAGTAAAATTAAAGAAAGACCTAATTTAAACTATATCGTAAAAAGCAAGAGTGGGTAGGGGGTGGAAGAAATACGTTGACCATGTATCCGTGAAAATGCCTAGAAGAAGAAAAGGAGGGAGAGAGAGATTTGGGGGAATAGCTGCCCTACGTATGGAGTACACTGTTGAGGATCAAAAATATTTTTAAATTTATTTATTTTAATTTTAAAAGTATTTTTAAGTATTTCATCACATGTTAAGACTACTTGGAGTAAAAAATAGAAGTTCTTTTAATTAAAGTTTAGCTACAGGATTGAGGATTTTTTTTTTTTCTGATTTGAATAATACTAGGTCGGCCAAGACTGAGCCATCTGGGCTCAGGGCTAATTCATGGGCTACACTTAGAAGTGACGGATTGTAGTAACTTCCCTGTCAGGCTAATCTTCACACCTACTGTGAGGCTGTTATTTTATATCTAATTCCTCTCTTAATTTGGTGTCTTGGATGAGAGGCCAAAAGAAAGATTTGTCAGTCAATATACAATCCACCATATCATTCATGAAATACAGATTCATTAATGACTATCATGTGATGGTGCTGTGTGATAGTCTGGTGACGAAAAGGAGAGGGAGACCGGGCCTCTACTCTCAAAGAGCTTATGGTCTTCTCTGTAAGTAATTTGTTGATAAGTACATATGGTGACCCCCATATAAGCTAAATGAGTGTGGTCAAATGAACCTGCTATTGTCATAACAATAGAACTTATTCCGAAATTGTACGTAGCCCTCTGCAGAATCATTAAGATTTGTAGAATTTTCCAGTTGAATTAGATTGGTGTATATTATGTGAATAACTTTGTTAGAACGATTCCAGTCCTCACAATTTTTGGACATCTCTAAAATAACATGATTCAGAAGATGTTTATTACATGTTTATTACATTCTGTACTTTCCTTGCTAAATCTGATATGGCTCCAGCTATGAACAACACATCTTTCTAACATGATGACTCAGACTCAGAATCAACACAATATCAGGAGCAGGAGAGGCAGATGAGAAACTGCCTCACTGATGCATGCCCTCCGTTGTGTTTCAGCCTGATGCCACATCAAACTTAAAATCTTTTTACTGATCCTTAAACTAACCATGGGAAGGAGTCTTCTATTTTCCCCTCTGGGTCTGGGGACATGCTATATTCCATTTGCAGCCTCTCTGATTTTTCATCTAAAGCTCTTTCCTTGCCTTGGATATTGGCTAACATTTTCCACTGGTCAGAAACTTTGTTTATACAGCTGATCAAGTTAACGGTTCATCTCCTCTGCTCTGTAGGCACTCCAATTCTACCGTCATCATAACCTGGATTGGCTATTTTACTTGGCAGAATTATTTCAGTAATCCAAGATAACCAAATTGGATTGGTGATCGATCAGTTTGTTCAGCACTCATTCCAGTAAATAAAACCAACTAGGTTCCAAATGGTTGAATTGTTATTACAGTAGAGGCACAATGTGAATCAAAGCTTAGAGACCTCAGGGAATTTCATAAAATCCTACTCTGCAACCAGATGTTTGTCCTGTAATATATACCGTATACCAGAGACCCATATGTTTCAGCCTTTCTTGGTGGAAATAGCTAGTTTTCTGTGATACATAGATGAGAAATACCACCATTTATAAAAGTTGCCCTTGAAAACCTCATTTTTTTCCCCATTTATTCATTTTTCTATTTACATTTCTGTATAAAATGCTGGTATGAAAGGAATATGGCAGGTCATCATAATCTTTGCATTGATTTTGCAATCTTTGCATTGAACACAGAAGATTGAGTGTTGGGTCATAAATAAATGAACTTAGTTTTTAAATATCTTGTTTGAAGGGAAAGATGAATTTTTAAAAAATGAAAACTGATAGGAGCTTCAGAGTTTATTATACAAGATATAATGGAGATTTTATCATAAGCTTCAAACTGTATTTTTCAAAAAATAAATACCAAACTTTAGAGAGAGCTTTGCTACTGACTTGCTATGTGAGCTTAAAATATTTTGTTTTGCACTGTCATTTCCAGTAGAATAAAAGTAATAATTATGCCCCTCTCCATCACCAGAGTTATAATGAGAACCAAATAGAACATTGTATATGGAAGCCCTTTCTGAAGCCTGAAAAGGTGTTAAAAGGCATGGGAGTGTGAACTGGTTTCCCTAAATTGTGGGATGCATAGCTGGTGAGATGAGAGACATACTACATTGTTCAGGGTTTCGCTTTAGGAGATGGGCGTTAAACTGTTGAACTACATAGTGAGAAAGTTAATCCTTTTTCAGTTCTCAGGCACCCTTTCTGATTCCTAAAAAAGAGCAAGTCTTGCTTTGGTGCTAGCATGTCTCCAGCACATCTTTAACACTTGCTAATCTCCCTTTCCTTGAAGGGAGAGCAGCCCTCAGGCACGGAGCCTAGAACAGGCACATAATTTAGCTAGACTTTAATAACATGGTTCAGTTTTCCTTGCTCAGGTATTTTTGTGGTAAACTCTTTAATGGCATGTGGTAATGTTTTTCCATTAATAGCAGTAATATAAAGTTTTGTTTCTATGCAACTTTATCTAAGTGGGGGAAAAAAAGAGCCATTTTGAAGAAAAATATTAAGTAAATAATAGTCAAGTGGTTTGTGAATTTGACAGAAATTGTGAAAGTGAGATGAACATGTTTGAAGTTTGGGAATGTATACACTAGTGAGCGTACTACATAGGCCAAGACCTAGTGTGTTTGTCATTGAGATAGTTAACACTTTTTAATGTACCTTTGGTTTATCCCTCACCGTTCTTGAACAATCCTTACAAGGAAACCGTGGGGGGAATAAAGGAAGAAAATTGGAACTTTCAGCTGCCATTTTAACTTCCACTGATAAAGCCATCCATTGAGAGAATCTAGGCACTGGAATCCAACTGTAATCTTCTAAACTTTTCAACATTAAAAATTGGCAGAGTTGACTGTGCTAAAGAGACAGCCCCCCTCCTCAAGAGTCTAGTTTGTGTCATTAACCTTGGAAAGGGAATCCAGCACACAGTGATTGACCTGGTGCATTCGGACGCACATATGTAGTACATCAACCTCATTCAGAATGGGCTTCAACACTTTGATGAAATACATCTTGCGCCATCCTCTAGAGACCGTATGAATCCACAAACAATCACAATTTAAAAAAAAAAAACTGTGGGTAAGTGAATCCCCTGTGATCAGAGTGTTTTCTCACCATTTTTCTATTTTCTATTTCTTTCTTTCTCTTTTTTTCCCCTCTCTCTCCCGGTTGAAAAAGAAGTAGAAAAATCTTCAGACAGTTGTGTCAGAACAAGAAGGGCATTCTGTGGCATGGAAAATTTGTTGGTTGGTTTTAAAAATACTGTTTCTAAAAATTTATAGATGAGCTCAATTTAGAAAAAGTGGGGAGGGCTTCCCTGGTGGCGCAGTGGTTGAGAGTCTGCCTGCCAATGCAGGGGACACGGGTTCGAGCCCTGGTCTGGGAAGAGCCCACATGCCGCGGAGCAACTGGGCCCGTGTGCCACAACTACTGAGCCTGCGCGTCTGGAGCCTGTGCTCCGCAACGGGAGAGGCCGCGATAGTGAGAGGCCCGCACACCGCGATGAAGAGTGGCCCCCGCTCGCCACAACTAGAGAAAGCCCTCGCACAGAAATGAAGACCCAACACAGCCAAAAATAAATAAATAAATAAATTTAAAAAAAGAAAAAGTGGGGAAAGCACATGCTGACATGCAGTCAGCTTGGGAGCCTATTTTTTCCTACATAATGTTGTGCTAAGTAAAATCCCAAAGTAATGATTTCCTCTTGTTAATAAATAATTCTTGTTCGAAGTGAGGAAGTCTTGAAGGAGAAGAAATAAAAATAAAAACACCACTAGGATCATCTTCATTCCTTTCAGATGTGTTCAACTCCAACTCAGGAAAAGTAACTGAGCCCCTTATCCCAATATCTAATGCTACGTCTCCTGTGGGTTTGTTTTTTTATTTTTTTTTAATTGGTATATCTTTTCTTCCTACAGGCTTCTAGCCTGTGTTTATATAATTATTGTTGCAAATCTAGGTATTTGACACTTTAATAACATATTATTGCACTTTAAGGAAAATACACCCTTCTGTACTATCCTTCTTGCCTGGGTGTAGAGCTACTCTCTAGAGCAGATGTTCTTGGCTGCTATGAAAGGGCTTTAGAATGCTGGATTCAGATGAAGCTTGGAGGCGAGTGCCAATTATGTCATATGGTGTCAGTGCCCAGTTACAACACTAATAGGACCAGCTTTTTCTATTATTTTTAATTTTTTTGCTTTTAATTATTCCCATGTATACTTCAGGACCCTCATTATGGAAAGCCAGGATTAGAATTGCTACTATGTTTTTTGCCTAAACAGGCCAGGGAATTTTTCAGTCTGAAAAAAATTTTAGGAGTATTGGGAATGTCTTAAAACAAACAAACAGAACAAAAGAAAACAAAAGCAAAAACCTCTCCCATAGCCTGGCCGCTGATGACTAAAAGTATGTTTTTTATGTCTGGCATGCCACAGGCTTCTAATAAATTTGGGATGAATGAATAAATACACTAACACCACTTTTCTATCTTTTTTTTTTTCTTTAGTTTAGTCACAAGCCTTCCTTATTTCTACCATTCTTGGGGTCTGCAACCACTTATATTTGTGTTCCCTAAAATAAGTGAAATAGTGGCTCATTCACAGGAGGGCTATTTAATCTTTTAACGTACACCTCCGTGCTCTTCCTACATTATTATTATCACGTTTACTTAATGCAGAGACAATGGAAATAAATTTGTTGGGAATTTTGTGGAGATTTTATTTTTTGGTTATTTGTTTGACAGCCAACCATAGGCCCTCAGAGCAGATTCAGCCTGCCTTATGTTTTTATAAATAAAGTTTTATTGGAACACAGCCACACTTATTAGTTTACATATCATCTAAGATGGCTTTGGCGCCACAATGACAAAGTTCAACAATCATGTCAGAGACCAGATATCCTGCAAAACCTAAAGTAATTATTATCTGGCCTTTCACACAAGAAAAATTTGCAGACTCTTAGACTATAGGGGGAATTTTAGAGGTAGACAGGAGTTAGTATTGCATTCTTGAAATTCGTTTTAAAGTGTTTGTTAATTCAAAGTTTGTCTTTCTGTTGACTCAACAGAAAGACGGGCTTGTCTTTATAAAAGTCTTAATATAGCATGGAAGTCAATATATCAGTTCATTAGTACTAAGTTTTTACTCTGATTTTTAATAGTAATGAAAATAGTAATAATTGTGACAAAACACTCCCTTTTTTAATGGAGTAACAGAAATAGTCTTTCCTGGGATTGCTGTGGTAAAATTTGCATTCATAGAAATAAGCGGCACTCCCTTGTATCAAGATTAAATCAAATGGGAACTTCCCTGGTGGCGCAGTGGTTAGGAATCTGCCTGCCAATGCAGGGGACACGGGTTCGAGCCCTAGTCCAGGAAGATCCCACATGCCGTGGAGCAACTAAGCCCATGCGCCACAACTACTGAGCCCACGTGCTGCAACCACTGAAGCCCAGGCGCCTAGAGCCCGTGCTCTGCAACAAGAGAAGTCACCGTAACGAGAAGCCCGCGCACCGCAACGAAGAGTAGCCCCTGCTCGCCACAACTAGAGAAAGCCCGTGCACAGCAGTGAAGACCCCACACGGCCAAAAGTAAATACAAATAAATAAATAAATAAATAATAAAAAGATTAAATCAAATGTATGAATGACACAGTTTGTACCTTCCTTTCCCCAAGTGATTCAGTTTCGCATAACAGTAATCCAGTGAGTCTCAAAGATTTAGAAATCTTCTGTGTCCTGGAGATCAGTACTATTACACCTGCTTAAGTGCTAAGGTATTTTCTGGCAGGAGTAGCAAAATGCAGTATCTCAACACATGAATGCTACTGTCAGAGACTTGCTGGCTTACTTGCGGGACTGTACTGTTGGGAGAAAAAAATCATGTGGGAAGGAGGGTGATTCGGTTTTCTCTACTGCTTCCCAGCCAAGCCCCTTGGGCTATGTGTCTCCACTCACCTTATGTGATGGCTCTGGGCCAGTAAGCCTGTATGCACATGACAGCATCTTGAATCTTGCTAGGTGCAAGAGGGAGCCCTGGGTACAGCATTAGAAAGAAAAGAAAGGGATTTGGTCAAAGTAGCCCACCACCTCACTCAAGAAAAGAGAGCAATAATTAATTACCATTTTATTTGTGTCCTTTGTATGCTAAGTGCTGAACTAATTAAATGTGCCCCATAACTTACGCCAGCTAATTGAGTCCTACCCAAAATTCAAACATGTGTTGTTATCTACATTTAAAGATGAAGAAACGGAGACTCAGAGAGGTTAAGTAAGTGGTCCAAGGTCACACAGCTGCTAAGTGGCAGAGCAAGGATTAGGCTCCGGAGACTTTGTTCTTTTAAATGCTAAGTGATGGACTTTTGGGGAAGGATTGGGTTTCCTGAGTGGGTGATGTCATTTGAACTCTGAACTGAAGTTGTTTAATATTAAAACCCCCTCTTCAAGGAAGTTGTACTATCAACCTTAAGCAAAAAGAACTTTTGCTGTATTAAGTATAAGAACATTCTCTCTGTCCACCTAATTTGACTTTTCCCAGAAACCTAGGCTGCTTTTTGGTGTATGGTGATCCTTTCCCACTAACAGTCTTACATCCTAACATTAGAAGCACACACAGGATTACTCTGCTTTTGACTGCAGATCAGGTCACCTGAGGATGTTCAGCAATTCCCAGATTTTCAGGGGACAGGGCAGCAGCCCCAGAGTCTCCAACTTAAATGCAAGATTTCCCAAGCCTCTCAAAAAACTTGTCTGCAAACCTATGTGTCTGCTCCTCCTGCCAAGCTGTAGGGAATGCTGGCCAGGCATCTACGTGGGGAAAAGGAAATTAGAAATGGTACAGAACAGAGGGGACACACACACACACACACACGTGCACACACACACACACACACACACACACACACACACACCAACCCACATGTTAGGACCAAAGAAGCTCTCCCGGAACACTGGCCTAGGAGCATGTGTTCAAAAAGAGTAGGTAGTGCTGACCTGCAACGCCAGAGGGCTTGTGGGCTGAGGCTCATTCCTTAAACTCCATGCTTGATTTCCAAGGTTCATACCTGTGTCCTGGGTCTCGGGACAGTTGTGATTTCAGAGAAGTAGGTACAATCTTTTTGGGCCCCTGGGAGAAACGATAAAGGAAGCTGGGGGTCCTGTAAAAGGCCTGTGATCACCAGGATGGAATTTGTTTTTTCCCAGAAGGAAGAAAGAGATACAGACTTCTCCCCAAATAATCATTACCATTATTATAATGCATGGTGATTCTTGTTAGCAAAGGTCAGCTAGCATTTAAAGATCACTTTGTGCCAGGCAGTATGCTCTGCACCTTCCATGCACTATCTCATTAAATCTTCCCAACGGCCCTAAACACTAAGTGCTATCATCATTCTCATTTCAGGAAGAATTATTGAGGTCCAGGGCTGCCCTGGGCAACACGGCAGCCACTGGCCACATGTGGCTTTTGAGCACTTGAGATACGCTGTAAATGTAAAATACACACAGGACTTTGAAGATAGTACAAAAAGGAAAAAAGCAAAATATCTTATTAATAAATTTTTAATATTAATTACTTATTGAAATGATAATATTTAAAGTATATTAGATAAATCAAAATATTAAAATTATCTTTTTTTTAAACTTTTTCTAATGTGGTTACTAGAAAATTGAAAATTACTTCCGTGCCTCGCAGGTGTGGCTTACTCTATTTCTATTGGACAGCTCTGGTTGAAAGCAGAGGTCAACAAATGAGGCCCACAGCCTGGTTTTACCCAGCTTGTGAGCTAAGAATGCTAGAATGATTTTTACGTTTTTAAAGGGTTGTAAAATTAAAACAAAAACAATGTGGCCTACAAAGCCTAAAATGTTTGCTCTCAGCCCTTTATAGAAAAAGCTTGCTGAGACCTGGTCTGGATGATTCAGGTCCAATCCAGGACCACTGACTCCAAAAGCTGTGCTTTACCCACTCTGAATACTAGCTTTCTACTAGAGGCCAGGCATTTCACAGAATCTTTATACACAGTGCCTTATTTAATCCCGAGATTAAATAAGATTAATGAATCGTGTTTATTCATAATGTTACTCTAATACTACATACAACGAATAGTGTTATTATATCCATTTTGCAGATGAGCAAGCCAAGGCTTATAGAGATTCAGTAGCTTGTCTTAAGTCACACAGCTAATAAATGATGGGACTGGGATTTGAATCCACTTCTTCCTGAAAGGTACACCTGTAGGCCCCTTGCTATCCTGCCACTGAATTCTTGTTTAGTCAGGGCCAGCCTCTCCATGGATTAGCGCTGAGTTACCTACTCGCTGAGTTTTCTCTGTGATGGTTTGGTCTTCCATGAATCTAATCCAGGGCTCAACAAACTATCAGGGGGCCATAGGTCAAATTTGGCCCCGCTGTCTTTTCTATACATATATATGTGTATAAAATTAAAGTTTTACTGGAGCACAACCCTGCCCTTTTGTTTATGCGTTGTCTACGGGTGGTTTCGTGCTAAAACAGCAGAGTTGTCTAATTACAAGAGAGACCACACATCCCACAAAGCCAAAAACATTTACTGTCTGGGCGTTTACAAAGAAAGTTTGCTGACCCCTAATCTAACTCTTTTAGGACAGGGATCACATGTGACCCACAGGGCCCAGTACAGTGTGGGGTTAGCGAGGGCCCAATAAACATGGAGTAGGCGAGTGAGTGAGTGATGCGTGGGAGAAGAGAGTCTGGAGAGCACTTTCCTCTCTCCTCCTAGTCCAGAGCCCACTTTGTTAGTGCATACGTGTACTCACACCCCTGAGATGTTGCCATCTCTCTAATTGCTGATGTTGGGATTCACTCATATTCTTTCCCCACTTCCATCCCCGATAGTTGCTTGACCAGGGACGTGTGGATTACATTTCACTTAAAATACACAGGGAATTTAAAATTAGAGGAAAACATGTTTGGCAAAAACTGAAACACTTTGCAAACCATCTGGGATGTTCTCTTGTTTGCACTGGAGCTGAGTGCCACTGTCCTCCACGGAGAAATGATTTTCTCAAAACCCTCATTAGTTTCAGGACAATGGGACTCTTCACACTTAAGTAAAACCAACAGGAGTGTACAATATTGGCCTCACTATGGCTTGGGAAAGAAATTGGCAACCAACTGGTTGTAAAACAAAGGTGGAGATTCAAAGATATTTTGGGGAGAGCCTTGGCAAGGATTGTTGCGTGAGGCTGCCATGTGCCATTGCCAAACTGTGTGAGAACTGCTACCATTACTGAGCATTTCCTATGTTCCAGGCACTTTTCTAAGCACCATCTACCCTTTACCTCAATCAATCCTCCCAACAACCATATGAGATGGATCCTATTATTGTCCACATGTCTAATCTGAGGAAACTGAAAATTAGGCAACTTAAATAACTCCTCCCAAGACCACATAACTCATAAGTGGCAGAACCAGGACTTAAAGCCAGAACCAGGACAAGCTAACTCCAATGCCTCTGCCCCTTATTATTATTCTACATGAGACAGCCCATAAGTTCACCAGCTATGTTTCCCATGCCTTGTGACCTACAGCCATGCTGGGCACATGGTAAGCACCAATAATTACTAATTTCCTCATTTAAGTATTCAAAAATATATATTTAAGCCTACTTTATGGCAGGCATGATGTTAGGTGGTATTCAGTTGTGATCTAAGACAGGTGGCTTTAAATAAAATTAATTAAAAGACATACCAGCTATCTCTGCATCTGGAATATTCCAAACTCATGGAAGTTTTGTCCATTTTATTCTCTTTGCTTATCCATTTCTTCTTACTTGGAGGATGATTTGTTTTCTTATTTCTCTGTCCTTCTTGCTCTGCCCCTTCCCCCCCTCCAAAAATCCCAGTCCCAAAAACAGTCTACATAGTGTGAAAAAGATTTCTTAAACCACAGGAGTGATGTAACTCTAGGCCTGTTTCTTCTCTCTTACACACACAGAATATTGGATATGAGTGAGATTTTAAAAAATTGGTTTTCAAATGTGATGAAAAGTGTGTCCTTTTTACCAGAACAAAACAACCCCTAATGCTGAAGCCTCCTGCCTGATAGGGTTGATTTCCAAAGATGAGGAAATCTGTGCATTGGACCACAGCCTCCAAACCAGTGCAAAAGACAAAGGGAAGCTATGGATTGGAAAGAGCTTCGATGTATAGGATGAAGCTGGAGGCGCCTTTTGGGCTCTGGAGGCTGTGCTTAAAGACATGACCTGTATTTAGATGGGCAGCAGCCCAGAAGCCTCGCTTGCAATCCAGCTGATATGACAGGGTTTTTGCCATGGAAAGTGTTCGCATTGGAGTGTTTCTCAGCTAGTCACTAGCCATCAATTACTTAAGAGTCAGATCTTGGCCAGAGGCCCCCGTTCCACAAAGTATGTCATTCTGTGTTCACAGAAATGGAGTTTACAGTCCTGCCACTAAATTAAAACTGGTGCTTCCAAATTAAAAGCAGACAGGACAGATGTGCAGGGAAGAAATGGAGACTCACATCTCTTGTGAATCAGCTAATCATTGTGCCAGAACTTGAAATCAGCTTTTCCTGTCGAGGCCTCAACTTAACCACACCTATGTAAACCGCATTAAATGAGGTGGAATGAAGATTTTACCAGTTATTTTTTTCCCTCTGCCATCTGGAGAAGGATAAAGAGCTCAGTGAAAGTCCAAATCCCAAGGACTCTGCAACATGGGAGCATGGGGTCAGCACCTGAGAGTGACCTCATCCAGCTTGTCCCCCCGTTGAGCATTTAGGGCACGAGACAGTGGATGAGAAGCACACAGAACCAAGCCGGCCACTCATAGGACAAAGGGTGCAAACATGACCCCAAAGCTTTTGGGGCCTGCATTCCTCAGGAAAATGATTAAAACTTAGGTTTTCCATACTTGACCTGCTGTCTTAATGTATTCATGATATAAAATTAGCTTTAATTTATCGAGCACTTACTATATAAAATTTGAAAAACTTCAATAGGATCATGTGACTCCCTGATTAAAATCCTTCAGTGGCTTCCCACTGCCCTAATGATGAAGACCAACATCCTTTTTGGGGTCACCAAGGCCTGTAGGGTGTAGTTCCTGCCGCATCTGATATCCCTTCTCCCCTCCCTCTCCGAGCTCAGACACACTGAGTTTCTCCCCCACACCACGTTCTCTTCCACTTCAAGATACTCCCTCTGTGCAGTGCTCTTCCAACCATCCTTTTTCTATTAAAAATAATTTACATATACCATACAGTTCACCCATTTAAAGTGTACAGTTCCATGCGGGCTAGTATATTCACAAAGTTGTGCAAGCATCACCACAATATATATTATTTATTTATCTTTAATTTAATTTTTATTTTATATTGGAGTATGGTTTTACAATGTTGTGTTTCAGGTGTGCAACAAAGTGATTCAGTTATACATATACATGTATCTATTATTTTTCAAATTCTTCTCCCATTTAGGTTATTACAGAATATTGAGCTATACAGGAGGTCCTTGTTGGTTATCTATTTTAAATATAGTAGTGTGTATATGTCAGTCCCAAACTCCCAATCTATCCTTCCCCCACACCTTTCCCCTTTGGTAACCATAAGTTTGTTTTCTAAGTCTATGAGTCTGTCTCTGTTTTGTAAATAAGTTAGTTCGTATCATTTTTTTAAGATTCCTCATATAAGAGATATCATGTGATATTTGTCTTTCTCTGACTTACTTCACTTTGTATGACAATCTCTAGGTCCATCCATGTTGCTGCAAATGGCAGTATTTCATTCTTTTTTATGGTTGAGTAATATTCCATTGTATATATGTACCATGTCTTCTTTTTCTTCTGTCGATGGGCATTTAGTTTGCTTCCATGTCTTGGCTATTGTAAATAGTGCTTCATTGAACATTGGGGTGCATGTATCTTTTCGAATTATGATTTTCTTCAGGTATACGCCCAGGAGTGGGCTTGCTGGATCATATGGTAGTTCTATTTTTAGTTTTTTTAAGGAATCTCCATACTGTTCTCCATAATGGTTGTACCAATTTACATTCCCACCAGCAGTGTAGGAGGGTTCCCTTTTCTCCACACCCTCTCCAGCATTGATTGTTTGTAGATTTTCTGATGATGGCCATTCTGATTGGTGTGAGATGACGTCTCACTGTAATTTTGATTTGCATTTCTCTAATAATTAGTGATGTTGAGCATCTTTTCATGTGCTTTTTGGCCATATGTATATCTTCTTTAGAGAAATGTCTATTTAGATCTTCTGCCCATTTTTTGATTGGGTTGTTTGTCTTTTTGATATTGAGCTGCATGAGCTGTTTGTATATTTTGAAGATTAATCCTTTGTTGGTCGCTTCATTTACAAATATTTTCTCCCATTCTTTGGGTTGTCTTTTCGAGTTGTTTGTGGTTTCCTTTGATATTCAAAAGCTTTTAAGTTTAATTAGGTCCCATTTGTTTATTTTTGTTTTTATTTTTATTACTCTAGGAGGTGGATCCAAAATGATACTGCTGCAATTTATGTCAAAGAGTGTTCTGTCTATGTTTTCCTCTGAGAGTTTTATAGTATCCAGTCTTACATTTAGGTCTTTAATCCATTTTGAGTTTATTTTGTGTATGGTGTTAGAGAATGTTCTAACTTCATTCTTTTACATGTAGCTGTCCAGTTTTCCCAGCACCACTTATTGAAGAGACTGTCTTTTCTCCATTGTATATTCTTGCCTCCTTTGTCATAGATGAATTAATCATAAGTGCATGGGTTTATTTCTGGGCATTCTCTTCTGTTCCATTGATCTATATTTCTGTTTTTGTGCCAGCACCATACTGTTTTGATGACTATAGCTTTGTAGTATAGTCTGAAGTCAGGGAGCCTAATTCCTCCAGCTCTGTTTTTCTTCCTCAGGATTGCTTTGGCTAGTCATGGTCTTTTGTATTTCCATACGAATTAAAAAAATGTTTGTTCTAGTCCTGCAAAAAATGCCACTGGTTATTTGATAGGGATTGCATTGAATCTGTAGATTGCCTTGGGTAGTATAGTCATCTTGACAATATCAATTCTTCCAATCCGAGAACATGGAATATCTTTCCATCTGTTTGTGTCATCTTCAGTTTCTTTCATCAGTGTCTTATAGTTTTTGGAGTAGAGGTCTTTTGTCTCCTGAGGTAGTTTTATTCCTAGGTATTTTATTCTTTTTGATGTGATGGTAAATGGGACTGTTTCCTTAATTTCTCTTTCTGATCTTTCATTGTTAGTGTATAGAGATGCAAGAGATTTCTGTGTATTAATTTTGTATCCTGAAACTTTACCAAACTCATTGATGAGCTCTAGTAGTTTTCTGGTAGCATCTTTAGGATTTTCGATGTATAGTATCATGTCATCTGCAAACAGTGACAATTTTACTTCTTCTTTTCCAATTTGGATTCTTTTTATCTTTATTTTTTTCTTCTCTGATTGCCGTGGCTAGGACTTCCAAAGCTATGTTGAATAACAGTGGTGAAAGTGGACATCCTTGTCGTGTTCCTGATCTTAGAGGAAATGCTTTCAGCCTTTCACCATTGAGTATGATGTTAGCCTACAATATGTTTTAAAACATTATCACCCCCAAAAGAAACCCTCTGCCCATTAACAGTTACTTCCCATTGCCCCTTCCCACCTCCAGCCTAAGGCAATCACTAATCTCCTTTGTGTCACTATTCTATCTTCTAGGGTGGACATTTCATACAAATGGAATTATACAATATGTTGTGTTTTGTGTCTGACTTCTTTTACTTATCATAATATTTTCAAGGTTCATCCACATTGTACCATGTATCCGTATTTTGTTCTTATTGTTAGGTAGTATTCCATTATATGGCTATACCACAGATTGTTTTTCCATTTGTCACTTGATGGACATTTGAGTTATTTGCACTTTTTGGTTATTATGAATAACACTGTTATCAACATTGACATACAAGTTTTTGTGTGGATATATGTTTCCTTTCTCTTGGGTGTATACCTAGGAGTGGAATTCCTGGGTCATATGGTAACTCTGTGTTTAACTTTTTGAGGCAACCATCATGTTTTTGACCTAACATTAACTACTACTCATTCTTCAAACTTCAACAAAAGTGTACCTTCCTCACAAATGGATTTCTGTTCCTGTCCTTCCGTCCTAAGACGTGCTCTAGTTACATACCTTATATAGCTTACTGTCTTTTCCTTCATTGTCTTATTCTAGTTAGTTATCATGTCATGTGCAGTATAGCTTGGTATATGTCTGTCTCTCCTACTAGACTCTAAGTTAGATGGCTCTTTAGCTCACCACTGTATCCTCAGAGCTTATACTAAGGCACTGTGACAACCTTTAAGAAGGCCCACAATGATTCCACTCCCTGGTATTCATGCTTTTATGTAATACCTTCCCCTTGAGTATGGGCTTGACTTAGTGACTTGTTTCTAGCACTTAGAATAAATAGAATAAGGTGGAACTAACAATATTTTATTTAGGGGACTAGGTCTGCTCTCTCTCTTTCTTTCTCTCTGATCACTTACTCTGGGGGAAGCCAGTGGTTGCCTCATGAAGGCACTACAGAGAGAGGCCGACTTAGCAAGGGACCAAGGCCTCTTGCCAACAGCTACATCAGTAAACTGTCTTGGAAGCAGGTCCACCAGACCCAGTCAAGCCTTCATATTGCTGAAGCCCTAGTCCATGTTTAACGGCAACCTCATCTGGGATCCTGAGCCAAAATCATGCAGTTAATTCCTTAAATTCCTAACCTGTAGGAATTGTGAGATAATAAATAATTGTTGCTTTAAGCTACTAAATCTTGAGGGTGATTTTTTACACAGCAATAGAAATGAGTATAGTTATACTTCCTGAAACATAGAAGAGCTCAGTAAATGATGAGTAAGGGAATGAATGAGTTAAGGAATAAAAGCCATGGACTTTCCAGAAATGAAGATATTAAAAGCTACTTTTATTGAACATTTCTTAGATTTAAGCATTTATATCAGAATCTCATTTAAGGACTCCATCAATCCTAAATGGTACACATGATGACCAGTATTTTACTGATGAGGAAACTGAGGCCCAAAGAAGCTAGGAATCAAAAGCAGACCTATGTGACACCAAAGCAGGAAAAAAAAATCACACCACACTGCCACCTGCCGCAGAAGATGGTTTCCTCCCTCATCCAAGGAAACTTTTAGCAGTTCTGGAGCCTGAAGCAAAATGAAAGATCACCTACATAGAACCATACCATTTCATTTTCAAGCTTTTTGTTCTTATGTTTAATTATTAATTTATTTTTTAGAATTTTTATTGAGGTGAAATTCAAGTAACATAAAATTAACCACTTTAAAGTATACAATCTAGTACATTCACAATATTGTGCAACCATCACTTCTATCCAGTTCCATAATAAATTGATTTATTTTAGACCTTGGGTGCAGAGAGTCGAGTTAGTCACACTTCTCAGTTCATGGCACATTAACATCATTATCTGGGCAGGACCCTTTATGATTCTCTTTTATGCTCCATCCCAGGAGCTTGGTCCACTGCCACTTCCCCCTGCCGCCAACCATGCTAACATGTCTAATGTCTAGCTTATTCTTTATATATGCTTTGTTTTATAAAACCCTCATGCACTCTCCAACTTTGATCTTCCATTTTTCCTCGACATTAAGAAAATAACAGGGCTGTACAGTTCTTCTGTCCTTTAGGAGGAAGCTTTGTTTTTACAGAAAAAGTGCTAAATAAATAGTCAAGAATCCTTTGTTCTAAACCAGAGGTCTACAAGCTACGGCCCAAGGGCCAAACCCAGCCCTCAGCCTGTTTTGTGAATAAAGTTTTTTGGAACACAGACACGTTCATTCGTTTATGTATTGTCTGTGGCTGTTTTCTCGCTATAGTGATACAGTTGAGTAGTTGTGATAGAGACTACGTGGCCAGCAAAGCTTCAAGTATTTACCGTCTTGCCCTTTGCAGAAAAGGGTTGCTGAGGCTTCTCTAAACCACAATCTGTCACCTACAACTCTTTGTCTGATCATTAGGCAAATCTGTTCACTTCTTGAGCTTTAGTGTCTAGTTCCTAAAATTGAGATCAGGGTACTAAAACTATAGTTTTTAGTTCTCTTTTTTGATTTTCATTTTTACTTTCTATCTCTCTACCTTATGCAGTAGAACGTATTTTTCAAACAAAATATTTATGAGAAAATCCAGTGTGGGAAATACAACAGTGAAGTTTCTCTGGTGGAAGCAGAGTCCTGCCTGGCTGGCCTCACCCTCATCTACCTCATCTATCACCTCTCAGATGCTATATTCATATGCCAGTGCCCTGGGAACCTCTGTGAGAAGAGCAACCCACCTCTCAGCTACGTTCAAAGTCAGTTCCCTCTATGGCATCCTGCTGTTGGACGGTAGTATGGAAAGTGATGAATTTGGGAGTTAAATTCCAACTCTGACATTGGCTGTCTGGCTTGGGCCAGTCACTTTAATCTCTCTGAACCTTAGTGTTCTCATCTGCAAAGGAAAATATGGATACATAATCCTGACATCACATGTGGGTTGGTTGTGAGGATTTAAATAATATTTCTAACATACCTGGCTCAGGAATCTGCATTCAGTGAATGGGAGCTACGAAGCATAAAAAATAATATTTGTGTGAAGGGCTCCACGTGGCGCCTGCTTTGTGTATGTTGGTCCTGAACCCCCATGTAGAGTACAGGTTTCTTGAGTTCAGTGTTCATTTGAGTCATCACTTTTTGGATATTGCCACTGAGGCTGGAAAGATCAGCCTTTTCGTTTGTGTGGAAATCTGTTACTTATGCGCTATGACATGGGGACACTCCCCAATATCTATCGCGACTGCAGATGGCATCAACAGTGTCTGTGTGAGTGCTTGATATCCAACATTAGTCTTTAGCAGACTCTGGGCTAAGATGATGCATCTTCAGCCAGAGAATGTTCCGAACAGGAATAACACGTCAAGACGTTATTGTCTGCAGGGGGTTAGTTTGAATTAACAAATTTATCAAGTTTAAATCACTGATGGAAAGAGGCATAAATAAGGCTTAGGAAAGGCCCATAATGTGTGTAACCACTTCAGAGGATAGACAGAGGTCAACTGCAGAGGCCAAGGAGGAGAGTAGAAAGGGCTCTTTTAGGAAGTCATCCAGAGTTGTTTCTGCCCTCATCTCAGACAGGCTATGCGGCTTGAGGCAGTCCTCCAACCTCTCTGAGCTTCAGTTTGCTAAAAAAAAAAAAAAAAAAAAAAGCTTGAGAATTCTGAGTGACCCTCCAGGGTTATGGTGAGCATCAGTGTCTGGTCTAGTTCCTGGCATGTGGTGGGCATTCAATCAGAACTTCCTGAATGAATCAGTACAGTGTCACAAGAGACACACGAGAGCACTCTGAACATCAAAAATTATCATGTACCACTGAAGCTGTTACATGGTGGAATGCAAATAAGACGCATTAATGGCCGGGTGTTCACCTGGGCACGCTGGGCACCCTGGGGGCACTGGAAGAGGGAAGAAGCATGCAGAAAGGTAGGGACACATTGATAAAGATGAGGGGCAAACATGGCTACTAAGAGTACCTGGGACCTACCATGGACTATGGTTGGGAGTGATCAGTGGTTTGAACTGAGTCAGAATTGCACTGAATCAAGTCAGACAGGCGCTGAGTCAAAAGTAGCAACTATCATCAGAGCACACAACAGGCACTAACCATGTGCCAGAAATCGTGCTAAGCGTTCCATACACAGCCTCATTTAACCTTTAACAGCAACAGTGAGATGTAGGTACTTTGCCTAATTTACAGTAACAGCCACTTCCATGCAGTGAGACTAGCGGGATAGAACCAGCTCTGGCTGCAGGACTTGAGTAGGAATGCCATGGGGCACATCTGTGCTTGCGCAGAGAAAGGCAGGCGCCATGGAACCTCCTTCATCTTCTTTTTCTCGGCCATGGCAAACTTGAAAGCCACAGGGTGATGGGGCAATGTCAAAGAGGAAAAGACCCTAGATCGCCAAGTTGCCTGATAGAGAAGAAACCCCTCCATTCACATGAGTGAGATGTAAACTTTCATCGTGTTAATCCACTGAGGTGTGAAGGTTTATTTTTGTCTGAGGCAGAGCTTGATGCATCCCGACAAACACAACAGCCCGCGTTTATTTAGTGCTTGCTACTATGTTAAGGACTCTATGTATATTTTTAATTTCATTTCATCCTCACAGCAGCCTCTCATTCTCATTCTGCAGGTAATGAAATCAGTAAATTATCTGAGAAGACAGTTAGGATGTGAATTTGAACCCTGGCATTCTAATGCCAGAGCTGCCTTCTGAACCGCTATGCTTAAACTACTTTCTTAGGGAAGGGAAAGAAAGTTGAGAAGTTAAGGAACTTGCCCAAGATCACAGAACTCAGAAATGGCAGAACCGTGATTCAAACCCGTATCTGTTCGGCTTCACACCTTGTGAAAGCTGCTGCTGTTTCTCGAGCTCTGCTTTGCAGTTTTGGTCCAGCCTGATCCACAGTGGCCAACATGTCTTTCCCTGGTTTTTCCACTCACTGTGCAGTACGTGGGGTGTGAACACACTTTGTAAAGTGTGAAGGGTTGTGCAGACACTGAGACAGTGTGGGGTGTAGGAGTGGGCACAGGTGGGCTGGCTTGCCTTGTGCTCAGATCCTTGTTCACAAGGGAGGCTGCAGACGCTCTGGCCTGACAGTGACACAGCCCTTGCTCTGGGCAGCCCTTCCCATCACCACTCCTTGCGGGGTGGCTTGCAAAACTCAGCAATACCGCCATGGGGGGGGGGGGGTCCCTGGAGACGCCAGGAGTCCTGCTATTGACAGGTGTATTGACTTTTAAAAGCACAGTGTTGGAGCCTCGGGGCACTCTTGGACTCATATTTCCTTTTTCAGTCTATAATGCTGCAAAGGTTCAGAGAGACAGCCCTGCCTGAGTGGGTAATGAAGAGGGTACTGTGGCTTGAAGGGAAAGAAATGAAAGAGGTAATAACAATAGCTAGCATCCGGGGGCACATGTGCCAGCTAGTATTTAGGCTGCTCTGTGGGCAAATATCATGGAATCCTCCCAGCAATGCTGAGAGATGGGTATTATTTGATTTTACAGGGCAGAAAACTGAGATTCAGAGAGATCATGTGATCTACCCGAAGTCATACATCTAGGAGTTAGAAATTATATTGGGTTCCTCTGGAATCAGGAATCTTAATTTGCTTGGCCCTTTCAGTGCTGATTTGCTTTATAAATGCTTTTCTATGTGGGTTCACTTGACAGGTTAGCTATAATGAATAGTCCACTGGGGTTCTTACCTTGCAAACAGCATTTGTAAATGTTAATTTGTTTGATCCTCACAAAAGCTTTGTGAGGTAGAGAGGATGTATCTGATACCCTGTTCAAGGACACTGGGACACAAAGAGGTAAGCATCTCACCTAAGGTCACACAGCTAGCAACAGAGGCAGGACCTAAAACCCACGTGTTCTGAAATCTGGCCGGATGTCTTCCCATGAACCCCCCAACTCTCCTCTTGGAAGCCGGGAAGTGGCCGAGAGCGTAGGCTTACACATGGGGCCATCTTGGATCTGAGGCATAGTGACAGCTCAAGAGCTATGTGTACCTGTACTATGCAGAGTCTTTCTGGGTCCAGGTTTCCTTAGTCATAAAGTAAGAAGAATAATAGTAATACCCACCTCATGGTTATTATGAGGATTCAGTATATAAGTGCACATAAAGTCAGTGTTCAGTGGATAGAAGCTATTATTTTTCTTATACTATAAAATCTCTTCATCTGACTGTTGCTGTCTGAGAAAGATCTACACTGAAAATAACCCATCATGATGTGATAGAGCCTGAGACTCCTACAGCTCACTGTGTATGTTTCATCCTCTGAGATTTCCAGGAAACCTCACTGTGCTCAGTGCCAGTTTTCTGGATTCACTGGAAAATAATGCCATTTGGTCCCCTCTCTGCTGGCTGCTGGCCCTCCGGAGGAGAGGTTGGGTTCGGGCTGCATTAAAGACCCTGTCTACCCTACCCGTGGGTGGCTAGAGGTCTACACGGGGCTGGGAGCTGCTGTCCCTCTCAGCAACTTTAGTTGTTTCCTGATAACAGTGTTATTCTCGTCGGTCTTCTGGGAGCCCCACCAGCATCATTAATCAAAGCACCACGTTGCTTACTCGTACTGAAGTATCCTCACCGCCTCATCAATCATAAAAGCAGCAAAGGGTGTGCTTCGGATTTCTAAGGAACGCTCCCGACAGCACCAAAAGAAAGAAAACCATGTGAGGGTGGGGGGAGCTTAAGTCCCAGCTGGTCCTTGGCCCATCACTCACACTGGAAATGTCTTTACAGCTTTATTTGGGTTGTGTCTCTCTTTAAATCCTAGTAAACAGCCATTAGCAAAAAAATCTCGTTGCTTGGCACAGGGAGCCTCACTGGTTTTCAGGCTATTATTTTAATAAGGCCTGTTTTACAATTAAGGCACCATGGGCTTTAAATTACATATAAAATAAAAAGTGGAAATTGAAGCATTAAGTGTGTGTCTGCCATTAGAAAAACAGCAACCCCTCTTTGTGGTAAAATGCTGTCTGGTATAAAACGGACAGAACAGAAGGCTGGGGTTGTGTACCACCATGACAATTAAAAAAAAAAGTGCACACACGTACCATGAGAAAGGCCTGTTTACTCTTCTGCAGTCAGGCTTTGGGCTCATGCCTAAATGAGCTAAATAATAATAATAATAACCATAACAATAGTGTGAATATTACTAGTAATAATAACAGCAGCTAACGTTTTTTGAGCACTTGCTATGTGCCCACGCCACTGAGAACTTTCTCATGCACCCTGTCATCCTCTCACCAAGTGTAAGAGGGAGGTCATTCTCTTTTCTTTTCTTTTTTTTTTTTAACATCTTTATTGGAGTATGAGGGAGGTCATTCTTATCTCCACGACAGAGAAGGAAACGGAGGCTTGGAAAGGAGGCCACCTGTCTAAGACCTTCCACTGCAAGATGAAGCACAGCCTGCACCGCAGCCCGACAGAGGGAAGACGTTTGGTGACTTCAGGAAACTGAGAGGGCTTCCCTGGTGGTGCAGTGGTTGAGGGTTCGAGCCCTGGTCTGGGAGGATCCCACATGCCGCGGAGCAACTAGGCCCGTGAGCCACAGCTACTGAGCCTGCGCGTCTGGAGCCTGTGCTCCGCAACAAGAGAGGCCGCGATAGTGAGAGGCCCGCGCACCGCGATGAAGAGTGGCCCCCGCTTGCCGCAACTAGAGAAAGCCCTCGCACAGAAACGAAGACCCAACACAGCCATAAATAAATAAATAAATAAATAAATAAATAAATAAATAAATAAACAAACAAACAAACAAACCCAAAGTTTAAAAAAAAAAAAGAAACTGAGGGAGGCCAGAGAGATCGCAGGGTGGTTCGTGAGAGAGGGTGGAATAAGATGAGGACAGGGAGGCAAGCAAGGGTCAGCCCACTCATGACCACAGTAAGGAACTGGCTTTCTTCTAAGTCTTGGGAGAATCTTAGGCAAGGGAGGCTGACGCTCCAATTTTAAATAGATGACTTGGGCTGCTGGTGAGGGCGGGTTGGAAGTGGACAAGAGTTAAAGCAGGGAGAACAGTCAGGAGGTTGTTGCAGCGGCCCGAGAGGCCCAAAAGAGTTGGCAATGGAGATGGAGACTGGGTGGGTTCAAGTTGTGTTTTGGAGATGGAAAGAGCAGGGTGATTGTCAATCGCCCGTCTCCCACGGTTCCCGTCAGTCTCTGTGCTGTCCTGACATCAGTCCTTGCCCTCCCAGCAGAGATTCTCTTCACTACCTCAAGCAGAGCTTCATATTCCAAACTCTTCTCCCTCTCTCTTTCTAGAATGTTCATAGATTTATTAAGGAGCTTTGTTAGTCTTGCCAGCTACCTCCTCATCCCTCTTGCAAAAACAAACAAAAAAAAAGGTTTTTAAGCTACCACCCACTCCCACCACCCTCCCTATGGTTGGCATTTAAGGCCAGAGAGTTCGAAAAGGTTTGGAGGATTCTCGTACATGTAAAACGAGCCACTTGCAGATCAGACCTGCCTGCCTCTGTCGACAGCTGTCAGGGGAGGGTGATGCCACAAATGCTCATTTGTCTTTACAAAACATCAAAGCCCCATGGGGCAGGAGGCTTTTACAGAAAAGTGCTGGGGGATTGGACAGGAGCTGCATCTACTCTGGTGACCAAGGGTTCTCTGGTGGCAAGACCTCGTCTTCCCTCGGAAGATGAACCTCCTCTCTGAGGAATAGAGGGTGTGCCCAGCTATGTCATAGACTTGGAAACTTTTCACTTCTTGTCCACAAGATCCAGCTCCTGGGTGGTACTGAGTCAAATTCATTAACATCTGACATCTGTTCAGTGGTGCATGGAAAATGAGTTGCAGCTTCGTGGTTGGATTCCCAGTTTGGCCTTTCAGAGCTGCAAGCTTCCTTGGCAACCATGACAGGGATCCTGGGTTGGGATGAAGGATCTTCAGAAAGGAGTGGTCCTTTTGAATTCTGCTTATAGCCAAGAGACCAAAACTGGCAAGAGTGGAGCTTAGAACCTTCCAAAGGTGTTGAATGTAGGTCTCTCTCTCTCTCCTAATGCTCGGGGAAGCATATTGGGAAAATTCTAGATATTTATCGAGTTGTTTGTCCAGCCCACCTATATGGAATGTATCTTCTGTTTCTAAGAACCGACTCTCTCACGCCCTCAATCCACATGCTTCCTGTGGGAGAAACTGTATTTCTGCCGTGGGCTCTGTGCCATGGCTTCAGCTAATGGAAGACCAATCAGACTTCTTCCCCTAGGAATGTAGAACCAAGATTAAGGTCTCAGTGGGGCCCGTCTCTCTCTCTCTCTCTTTTTTAAATCTTATTGAAGTACAGTTGATTTATAATGTTGTATTAATTTCTGCTGTCAGCAAAGTGACTCAGTTATACATATATTCTTTTTCTTGTTCTTTTCCATTATGGTTTATCACAAGGTATTGAATATAGTTCCCTGTGCTATACAGTAGGACCTTGTTGTTTATCCATTCTGTATATAATAATTTGCATCTGTTAATCCCAAACTCCCAATACTTCTCTCTATGTCTGTGAGTCTGTGTCTGTTTCGCAGATAGGTTCATTTGTGTCGTAGTTTAGATTCCACATATAAGTGATATCATATGGTATTTGTCTTTCTCTTTCTAACTTACATCGCTTAGTATGATAATTTCTAGGTCCATCCATGTTGCTGCAAATGGCACTATTTCATTCTTTTTGATGACTGAATAACATTCCTCTGTGTGTGTGTGTGTGTGTGTGTGTGTGTGTGTGTGTGTGTGTGTGTATACCATATCTTCTTTATCCATTCATCTGTCGATGGACATTTAGGTCATTTCCATGTCTTGGCTATTGTAAATAGTGCTGCTATGAACATAGGGGTGCATGTATATTTTCAAACTAGAGTTTTCTCTGGATATATGTCCAAGAGTGGACTTGCTGGATCATATCGCAACTCAATTTTTAGTTTTTTGAGGAACCTCCATACCATTCTCCATAGTGGCTCCACCAATTTACATCCCCACCAACAGTGTAAGAGGGTTCCCTTTTCTCCACCCACTCTCCAGCATTTATTATTTATAGAATTTTTAATGACCATTCTGCCTGGTGTGAGGTGGTACCTGATTGTAGTTTTGACTTGCATTTCTATAATAATTAGTGATGTTGAGCATCTTTTCGTGTGCCTATTGACCATCTGTATGTCTTCTTTGGAGAAATGTCTATTTAGGTCTAGGGCCAATCTCTTGAGCCCTACTAGCTGAGGAAAATCAAGTTTTCCCTGAGGTAGTATCAGGAAATTAGTGCTACTTACCACAGGGGACAAACCCTGAATCTCTGTGGCTTAACACTATGAGTGTATTTCTTATCCATGCATATAGGAATGCCATGTGAGCAGCCTTCAGGTTGCAGTGGCAGGAGGAGAGAGAGGTGGAGGGTCACAAGGGATATTTTTAAGGGTCAAGACTTACATCATTTCCATTTGCATTCCATTGTCCTGGATTAACTGAGGTGGTCCAAACATAACTACACGAGAGGCAGGGAAACAGTCTCTCTGCGTGTCAAGGAAGAGGAAATGTTATAGTGAGCACGTAG
Source organism: Eschrichtius robustus (assembly GCF_028021215.1). NCBI lineage: Eukaryota > Metazoa > Chordata > Mammalia > Artiodactyla > Eschrichtiidae > Eschrichtius > Eschrichtius robustus. Next base: position 134,330,793 of record NC_090825.1, read on the forward strand.
CATTGCTTCACCACCTAGGTGAACCTGCAAACAAAGAAAGTCAGACCCTAAAGAGAAGAGGAAATGAAGCAGGCACAGGCTACAAATAGCATCCCTATAGTGAACTTCCATTGTGGCCTCAGGTAGTTCCAGGGGTCTCTGTACTTACAAACAAAGAGTAGCGTACAAATCCAGCCTTTAGCATCCACTGCACAAAGACACTTTAAAAGACTTGACGATAACATGGCTCAAGGTCAAGCCCAACTCCTCACGGTGATGAAAAGGTGAAGTTCTACATACTTACAACTCTGGGCTTCTAACCATAAATGACCTTGAGAACACAGGTGTTCTGGTGCTGTGGAGGTCTGTTGCCTTGGGTTTAAAAAGATGAAAATTTTCACACCACCAACTGAGAGAGTACCCTTCGATGCAGTTATGATTTTTTTTTTGAAAGAACATACTGTCCTCTTGCAAAGGTCATATGATTTTGCATTTCAGACAAAGGACTGTAGATCAGGGAGGAAACCTGAATCCAAGGGCAGAGCAAAGAAGACAAGTGCACCATTAGCATCGGGGTAGTTCCACATGCAGATGGAGCGGGCAGCATCCTGGGTGCTGATTTCAGTGGTGTCAGGAGAACCTCAGAGGCTCCTCCTGCTTAGCCCTGCAACCCCATCCTAAGAAATTCATTTATTCCCTTGGCTTAAATCTTTACAAGTCTTCCCAGCCCCATCTTCTTGAACTCAACATTCCTGCACTCAACATTCCAAAACTGGTGATTCCTGTCAGATTCCCCAGGCTCACTCCAGTCTGTCACTTTCTGTCCTGCTGTGTCCCTCTCTCTGCCCCCAAAGTCCTTGGCCTCCTCTTCCTCATGGAAAGATCCACTCACTTTCCTCCAGCCCTTTTCAAAGCTTTCCCTGTGCTACCAACAAAGATCACTCTTTCTTCTGTGGCACCATCACGTCTAGTATGGCTCTGTCTTGTAATTATTTGCTTCTCATTTGGTCTCCCCTGTCCCTGCCGAGCCCCCCAGACCCCAGCCTGGCACTCTTTGAAGGTAGGAGTTTTATCTTACTTGTATTTAAACTTCTATGGAATCATCTATTATCTGACACATAGTAAATCATTGACTAAATAAATAATTGACTAAATAAAATGAACAAGCAAATGAATGTGTCCATAAAAACAGTTACCTCTAGGAAGGATAGCCCATCAAGTCTTAGCAAATATACAAGTAAGTAGCAATCAATTGATTGGAGCTTCAGAGTCAGTGAGGACAGTTTTTGTTACTGCTACTAGAAACATTTATTTTTTCCTCTCTGGCTTTACCCCCTGGAGTGCTCAGGCTCTCAGCTTCTCCTCTCGCCTGTCAAAATTCATTTACTCCAACTTCAGATTTCTCTGCTGTCCCTTTACTTCTGTCTCTTGCTCCCAAAACCTTCCAACACAAATTCATTGACATACTTAACAATATTAGAACATTGGTTCCATGGGAGGAAGCGACTATGCTTGTCACGCCCATCAGCATCCCCAGTGCCTAGAACAGTACCTGGCGCAGAGGGGGCTCTCAATAAGTATTTGTTGAATAAATGAAAGCATCAGCTAATCAATAAATATGTGAAAAACTAAAGTCCTTTCCATTAATATGCTATTGATTTTTTAGAAATTAGTCTGGGTTTTAGATAACATTTTTTCCCTGTTATACGAGATGATAAATTGGTTTTATCTCACTTAAAATCGTGATTAACTGGCAGTGGCTAGTTGGAACACTCTATTGAGAAGAATTCAAGTTGGGTTCAGTGGAAAAAGAGGACCATAATTGATTAGTGATGTCTGTATTGGGCAAAGGAGGAGAAACTGGTGATGCATCTTTCATCCCTGAAAGAGAAAACTCCCAGTTAATACATAAGTAATATTTGATCATGAGGTTCAGGCTGTAGACATCTGTGTAAAATGGTGAGAAGTAAAGGAGGGCTGGGGTGATGTAAATGTTTACAGTTCCCAGGTAACTTGAATTTGAAAACAAAATTAGTAGTAATTTTAAAAATTTGTTTAAAAAGTTCTGTTCAGATATATAAATAAATCTATCAATTTAAATTGCCAAAGCACCAAAATACGAAACTGCAAAAAACTACTCATCCAATCATATTATAAATAGACTGAAGCAAGTGTTTGGGTAATCTTGGTAACAAATCAGCTTGAGATTCTCCGTAGTATTTATTAGTACCATCCATCAAATATTCCCAGTATTTCTTCTGCTAGGTACATGGTAAGATTGCATCTTCTCTGGCTCTTTGAAATTGAGTGTGGTCATAGACTTGCATTGGCCAATGAAATGCGAATGGAGGTGAAAAGGGCCCCCCTCTGGGCAAAATCTCTTAAGGGCCAGTGTATGGCTTGCTCTTCCTGGTCCCTCCCACAGCAACCAGCAAAGCTCCAGGCAGGAGGTCCTTCTTTAGCCTGAATCTCTGCCTGAAGACAGCATGGAGCAGAGCAGAGCCTCCAGCTGAGCATGAAAAAGAAAGAAACCTTTGCTAACATTTTTAAGCCACTGATATTTGGGCTTTGTTTATTGCTACAATATAACTGAGCCTGTCCTGACTGATACATTTAACAAATTGGGAATTTGCAGTATGTCACAGCACAGGGTAGAGATGAGACTGGTCGCTAAGGACTAGTTACTTGGCTAAGCATCCCCTTCTCTAAACTGTGGCTTCTGTTCACCTGAAATATTTAGGAAAAGAATCAATAGAGGGAGAAATGAAAGCTCTACTTCCCACTGCTCCTTGTCATGAACCTTGTGCTCCAGCCGAACAAAGCAATGCACTGTTCTTTGTAATCACCCCCAGGCTTTCTCATTTCATGCCTTTGTTCCCACTGTCCTCTCTCCTTAGAAAACCTTTCTATCACCTTGCATCCAAGTCACTACCAGCTCCCAAGAACCAGCTACAAAGCCGACTCCTCCAAATGCATCTTCCCACCAGCTAGGAGTGACGTCTCCCTCTTCTGAACTCTCAAAGCACTTTACCGTTCTCTCTCATTATATTTTTCATTGTCTACTGTAAAGGTTTATTGATGATTATATGAAGGAATAGAGGGATGGAGGAGAAGGGGAAAGGAGAAAAAGAAGGAAGCAAATTTAAGGGATTATGGGTGGCAATATAGAAGTAACAGTTGCAAATTTGGGAAATTGGTCTTTGCCTCTCTATTTTATATTTTGGGCTTCCCTCCATAAATTGCTTTTTATTCTAGTTACCCTCTCTGTGCTAAGCCACTTTTTCTGTGCCCCACAGTTGCTTCCTCCCCACTGTGTCTTCTGATTGGTTATAATGGGTTAATTATTCAGATAAGATATATCTTTGCCAACAGGTGAAGAAATCTATGATCCTTCCTGGTTAAAGTAATACATACTTCTGTTGGCCTTCCCTTCATCTCTTGGTGGTTCATGATACACATTGATGGCAACTCTAAGTCGTCAGGACAGACAATTTGCAAAATTCAAACCTTAATTCCTTTAATGGCCCTTTTGAAAGAAACAAACCAATTTGCAGTGCTTGGCGCAAAATGAAATTTCTGGGTCTCTTGTTCAGAAGTTATTGAGAATTTCGAGAGGGCAACAGCAGAGCGTAAAACCAAGGGTGAGGCCCTTATAAGTATGGGACCCTGTGTGACTGGGTGGGTTGCATACCCATGAAGTCAGCCCTTGTGTGTGATATGGGAGTTCTCAGTGTTTTCAAATCCTGCAGTGTAGGTGACAGTCAGTTCTGGTTACGTATAGAGCGTCTCCAAACTGGCAACACCTTTATTTCCATCCTCCTATCTACTAAGCATGTCCTAACCATCGTTCGAAGACCGTGACATCCAGGAATCAATTACCTGAGGGGACTTAACCGCCTTCAGGAATGTTGCCTGCTCACCTTTGCTCTCTGAAGAGAAAGCGGGATGCATTCCAGCATCAAAGCAGCAGCTTCACTAGGCTTCCTCCAGCCGACTTTCAAGATGCTGCTATAGATTGTTTGTGTCCCCCCCAAAATTCACATGTTGACACTTAATCCCCAATGTGATAGTATTTAGAGGTGAGGCCTTTGAGAGGTGATTAGGTCATAAAGGTAGAGCCCTCTTGAATGGTATTAGTGCCCTTATAAAAGATACGCCGGAGAGCTCCCTCGCCCTTTATGAGGACACAGTGAGAAGACAGCCGTCTATGAACCGGGAGTCCGGTCCTCACCAGACACTGACTCTACCGCTGCCTCCAGAGCTATGAGAAATAAATTTCTGTTGTTTATAAGACACTCAATCTATGGTATTGTGTTACAGCAGCCCGGATGGACTAAGACAGATGTCAAGGAAGAGTTTTGATTTGTCCTCATTTTCCTTTAACAGTTTGTCGACTAGAGCACCTATCTATTTCTTGACAGAGTTGAAAGTTTGCCCACATCTTCTAAGAACTGTGGTCTTGATGGTCTGGGAGTATGTTTTATTTTATCTTAAAAAAATTTTTTCCCCTACCTAAATCAAAGCGAAGTTGAGAATACTTTTAGCTTATGTTGTCTAACTCCTCTACAGTTCAATTCCACATCAAGGTAACAGAGAAACTGTGAGATGTTCTCCAGTAGGGCAGGCCAGCAGGAGTCCCCAGCATGGATCTGTGGTGCTCTATGATCCACTGGCGGCTTTGGAGAGTACACCACACACAGGGGAGGACAAGTCTGCTCCGGTTCAAAATTCCAGGAAACACCGAAAGATTACTACAGGACCTGGAAGTCATATTGCTATTGTCCTTGCCCTGCCTTTGACAAACTAAGTCAGTACATCTGGGAAGAGAGTGCACGGGACAGATGAGGTCAAAGTGGTGGCTTCAATCCCCAGAGGGCCGGGATGCTCTACTTTGTTGTACTTGTCGTTTATAGTTCGTATCTGCAGTTAGACCACCGTCCATTCTGATGTCATATCAGTTGGTAAACTTTGTTTACTGTCTTTCCTGGAACGAACCACATGCTCATTTTCAATCTGGTGCCTCACATATGTATAACTTAGAACTATCGGAACAGTGGCCTAGGAAGCTCACACCATTCTTCCCAACCCCATATTCAGTGATGCAACATTGGTACCTTAGAATCAGCCTTAGTGGGAGCATTTACACTGCAGAAATCAGCAAGTACTACAAATCAGAGCTTTTTTCGTTTTGTTTTCAGAAAGCCAGCTTATCTGTTCATCACACATCTCAGACGGATGAGAGATGTGTGACTCATTTGTTTAGTTAGTCATCCATTCTTTCACCCATGATACAGTCAAAAACGTTTATTGCTGTGTAATTTATCTCCCAGACTAGGACATTTTCAAGAGTGAAAGAGCAAAATTACACCAGAACAACCCAGAGTAAACAGAGACTGTCTTGGGCAAGTGAGAATGTGTCGGCACCCTCTTACAGTGCCTCTAGGCACTGCGCTCGTGGTTGAGGCTACAGCGGTCATATGAAAGACATGATCTCAATCCTTCTGACATTACAGCCTCGTGAGCTAAAGGAATATATCAATAAATAGCATTATTTACTGCTTCATCTCCCATGAATAATATCAAGAGGTCTCAATCAAATACGATAAGGTTAGTTCTGTGAAAACCGGTTTTATCTTGATCATCTAACTTTAAGAAATTTTGAGTTGTGACTATACCAAGTAATTTTGCTGTCTTAAAAAACAGACCACATAAACACTCTTCACGTTCAAAGTGGTCACCCTAAGAGGCTGTATATTTTTTCCCAGGGAGGCTGCCATTACGAGAACACCCAAGACCTAAGGGTATTTTGATTGGCTTTGACGGTGGTCAGTCTTCATCCCTGCTGCACAGATTTAACGTTTGAAATGGACCAAAAGTTACTTGGCATTAAGTGTAATGAAGAAAGAAAATGACCAAGCTGGGCAGAATACTTTGGTTTAAAACAGGGTGGAATCATAAGGTCATGAGATGAAGCATCCCGTGTGGTTAGCTAAAGTGGCTTTGCAAATAGATACTCCCAAGAAATCTTACCAAGTGAAGTCTTGCTCGATTTCTTTGGATAAGCATTCTTCATTTTTAAAATCACCCTGAGAGCTTTTGGCCACAGCTTTTACAGATCAGGTATGGGAGAAAAGCAAGGCTGCAGTAGAATAAAGAAATCTTAGTGGTTTGACATTTATGTCATAGCTTCACCAGAAGCTTACTCATAAAAATTTTTTAAATCTGCTACAAGAATTGAAATAGTTAATCAAAGTCAAAATGTCCTAAATATGGTTCATCTTTAAATGTTGCTATAGAGAGAGAGTAGTTGCTGGTTTACTGATGTTTAGGAGGTACTACTCCTCACACAAATTCCTATTAGTGGAAACTGAACTCAAGCCTCGGTCTTGCACCACATTCATTCAATCATTACAGGGTAATGGAGCAACTACCATGTTTCAGCACTCAGCCCTGGGCATGTGGCAGCAAGGAAAAGTCGCAAGTCTCCTATTTTCTTGGAAGTTATAGCCTAGCAGGCTTTGATCAAACAGTATGCAAATAAAAGGATAGTTTCAAACTGCTATGCTAAATTCCACTAAAGGAAAGTGCAGGGCTCTATGAGAGAGTATAACCCTCCCGAGGAAGTAAAGTTCAAGCTAGGACGTGAAATATGAATAGGAATTAACTGGACAAAGTGAGAGAACAAACTGTGGGAGGAGAATAGCATGGGCAGAAACTCAGAGGCTCATGTTAGGATCAGGGAATCATTCTAATTTGGAGATCACATGACCAAGCTCTTTTTTTGGTAAGTGAAGAAAGTGAGAAGGTCACTTCTAGAGACCAGATGTCTTGACTCATACCTCATTCAGGATGACACTTCTTGAATTCCAGATGTGTCTGGAGCATACAGAGAACCTAAGTGTTGAGATGGTCAGCATGTATTGATCTGGAGGTTAGCGTCTGGGGCTTGCACACACACACACACACATGCACACACACCCGCACACATACATGTGCACACTCCAACACATATGTGTGCATATGCACACACATATATACACACAAACACACATTTATATTTACATGGGTGCACACATATACACACCTATATGTATTTTTTGCTTATGAGAATGACCCTTTATCTACTTTATATTGAGCAGCAAGGTAGAATAACAGAAAGAACACTGAATTCCACTCCTGCCCATATTGGTACAAGTCACTACATCATTCCATGCCTCTGTTTCCTTATCTGTAAAGCAGGGACAAATCTTCTGGTCTAAATAATGCATCGGGTTTTATAGGTGCTAATCAGATGGTTAATATGAAATCGTTATGTATACACAATACATTAGTATATTATTATTAGGTAGCCAGAAAATTAAATGGTGGTTTAGTGAGTTCTCTTTTGTGGTGACACTATGACTTTGCTTCCTTCTTTGCCTGTTAATCTGGAAATTATTCACCTCTACGTGGCCATTTGGTGCAGGCTCCACAGATCTAGAACCATGAGAACTGCTCCACCAAGCTCACAGCCCTTCCAGGTAGGATTCAGTGTCACGAGGTTTGGATACCAGATCGTTATCCCAGCTTCGTTGCTTTCCAGCTCAGTTCCCCTTGAGAAAGCTGCATAATCTCCCTGAGCCCCAGTTTCCTCATTTGTAAAATTCAGATACTAATATTTTCCTCACAGACTTGTGAGAAACAGAGGCTATTTTTGGCACCCCCCTGGGCCCCTGTCTGACACCCAGTAAGCCTCAGGAGGCTGCATTTGGCAGGGCCAGTGCTTTGCTCCCAGCATCAGCCCCAAACATTGCCAAACACCCAGAAGTCCTGGGTGCATCTGTTGTACCATTATGGATCTGTCATTCTGTGAATGTTAAAACATCTCTTGAGGGTACTGTTTGTATTTTCAGTCTGTCCCATGTCTTGGGGTTGATTTAGTTGTTTGTTCACTCAACAAACATTTAGTGAGCACCTACTATGTGCCAGACACCATTCTAGCCACTGGGATACGTCATGAACAAGATAAACCAAAAACACTACTCTAGTGGCGGAAGACAGATAATAAACTATAAACACAACATAGTAGTAAATTCTGGAGTATGTTAGAAAGTGATAAGTTCTGTAGGAAATAAAAGAGCAGTGTAGTTGTTTAATGGGTGTAAGGTTTCAGTTATGCAAGATGACTAAATTCTAGCGATCTGCAGTACAACATGGTGCCCACGGTTAACAGTACAGTGTTGTGCACTTCAAAATCTGTTAAGGGGGTGGATCTCATGCTAAGGGTTTTTACCACAAAAACCAAAAACCAGCAAACAAAAACCAAAGGGATACAAAGAAACTATTGGAGGTGATGGACCTGTCTGTTACATTGCTTGTGGGGGAGGTGTCATGGGTGTTTGCATATGTCCAAATTCATCAAGTTGTACACATTAATTATGCACAGTTCTTTGTATATCAATTATATGTATCAATTATCTATTGCACATTAAATTTATATATAATATATATATATAGCAATTGTATAGAAAGCTGTTTAAAAAACAAGGAGCAGTGTACAGGTAATAATGCCAAGGTTGGGGTGGCAGGGGCATCTTCTTAGGGTCCTCAGGGTAAGCGTACCTGGAAAGAGATCATTTCAGCAAAGACTTGAAGGAGGTGAGAGAGTGAGCCGTGCAGCTCCCTGGGAAGTGGAGAGGACAGAGAACATGCCAGGAAGAGGGAACAGGACCATGGGTGACGTGTGAGGAAGCATAACAAGGAAGCCAGTGTGGCTGAAGCAGGGTGAGCAAGGGGCAAAATAGTAGGAGAGGAGGTTGAGAAGTAAAAGGAAGGCCAGATCGCTGAGGGCTTTGTAGACATTGAATAGACTCTGAATTTTACTCTGAGTTTATTCATTTGACACGTAGGTATTAGGTTTCTGTTTCATGGACAGCCATGTGTTAGAAGCCATGGTGGCCAGGAGGAAATCAGAAACAAAAAGAGATAACAGTCTGTTGGCCCCTTTGCTGTTGACACTGGTGGACAATCAAGGACATCTGTTAATGCACCCTTTCTTTTATTTATCTAGTCAACACATAGAGCCCTTCCTTCGATGACTGTCAGGGCACAACCGTGAGAAAAACCAGAGAGGGTCCCTGTCCACGTGTAGCTTTCAGCCCGACACGGGGTCTGTCCATCTTGGCACTGGTAACATTTTGGGCCATTTGATCCTGTGTTGTTGGGGGGCTGCCCCTTGCACTGTAGGGTATTTAACAGCATCCCTGCCCTCCAGCTACTGGATGACAGTGACACCTCTCCCCATGTGACAACCCAAAATGTTTCCATACATTGTAAATGTCCCTGAGTGGAGGCAGGCAAAATCGTCCCCAGAGAATCACTGCTCAAACTGGAAAGTTATACAGGACTCTTGTCATTATTTTTGGCTGCTAGCAGGTAACCTTTTCCCTGTTAATTTGGAATCCCCCACTTTATGAGATGTGGAGACAGGCAGAGTCTGTCTCCTTCTGCAGAATCTGAAAATGCAGAAACTTGCTTTCAAGACAAGCAAGGGTATACACCTAGGCTGGGCCAGTCATATGTATCTATTCCTAGTTTTGGACCTGAAGATAGAGCTGCAAAGAAGCAGGGCCTATGGAAAGTTCTTTGGCAGTGATGGGGGGGGGGGGGTGGGGGGTGGGAACAGTAACATATAGTTTCCCGGAAATCAGGGGAAGGATGATTCCCAAGACAGCCTGGTCCAGAGATACAAGTTCCAGAGATGAGTGCTTAGCACTGGGAGGAAACACTGTCCTGCTCACGTCATTCTGTGACAGGTCAGGGTCATCTTCCAGGCTCACAGTTTCTGTGCTTGGTTCCCACTGGTGTTTTCCCCTACATCCTTTTGATAAATTACTTTTCTGTATAAGTCGCCCCCATTCAGTTTCTGTTGCTTGCCACCAAGAACTTTGTCTGCGACAGAATATAAGACACTGAATAAACAATAGCTAATTTCTGAAGACAGGTTGAAATGGGGTTGGTACCCCCGCCTTGGACAGAATGAGCTCTTAACTGAGTAGTTGCCATTTGAATGTTCTTGTGCATTTTGATATTTTAGCAGCCTGCACTCACGGCCTTTGGGTTTTTTAAAAAGAGGAAACAGTCAAAGGTCTTAAGTGCTCAGAGGCACTGCCTTAAGCCTTTCCTGAAGAGAGACTGATAATTGGGGGGCAGGGGACATTGTGCTCTACGTGGGGACTTGGATGGAAGATTGAAGCCTCAGAGAGCTGGCCACTGAATCCCACCCACCCATCACCCCCAAACTTTCCTTGAACTACAAAATGGTGGCAGCAATTTTTACTAGACTGTTCTGGTGTTTTGGTTTGGACCAGTCAGATCACCTTTATGACGTAAAACCTTCTTGGTATCTCTGCTGGTTGATAACTGTGTTAGAATCTGGCCAGTCCTCAACCAGATTCTGTAAGAGAATTAAATCCTGATGTCTTCATGCATCCTTTGTATGAACTGAAGGAGAGAAGAGATTTATCAAGTAATGATGATAATAATAAATAAATACTAAGAGCGAGCACTGAGCACATTCCTGTGCCAGGGACTGTTCTAAGTGCTGCACAGGTAGAACTCTTCCTTTTATATTCACCTTGACGATATGAAGTAGGCACTATTATTAGCCCCATTTTATAGATGGGAAAACCGAGACAGTAAGTGGTTAACGAATTTGTCCAAGGTCACACAGTCAATGAAGCACAGAGCTGGAAGATTGATGATTGATTGACTGATTTAGGAGCATCTACTCCTTTCAAGATCGTGATTAAATCTTCTGGCCTGGAAGCCATGGATTTACATACTAGTTCTACTTCTTACTCACTATGAGAACTTACTTTTAACTTCGGTTTTCTCATTGTTAAAATAAGCAAATAATAGTATCTAGCCTTATAGGATTCTGAGAAGATTAAATGAGTTAACACATGTAAAAATTTAGAACAGTGCCTGGCACCAAATAAGTATTCAATAAATGTTAGCCAACATTATTAGTATTATTATTATGTATTTGTGTATAACTCAAGCAGACTGGCTCCACAGCTTATGTTCTTACTATTACACGATACCGTTTTCCTTATTAGACTCTGTCCTCAGTTCCTCAGTTGAACGATTGACACATATTAAGCAGTCGATAAATACCTGATGAATGAATGAATGAACACATGAATTATTGAATGAATTAGTGGAAGATGCAGAGGAGAATTGGGTCTGATGCTACTGTGCGGGATTTGGAAGGAGAAACACAAACTCATATTTCTTAGGAAATAAAAATAATCACCTACGTTTGCTATCATTAATGGCTCAAGTAATGTGCCTTCCTTCAAAGGAAAAGGATGAACTTGTCTACACTAAAGCAAACAGCAGGCTCTGGGACCTCCCAGGCGCTCCGAAGCCCTGGTCCCTCTCACACTTTCTCTTTGCTTCTTCATAAGTACCTACCCTCCCACCCCCTCCCCCTCCCACCCCCAGCCTGTGCTGTGAATTTCATGGCCGTAGCTTATGCCAGTAAAAAGCTTTCATGCTCTGCTAATGTGGCATTTGTTTGGTAATATGAGAGAGAGAGCGTTAAAAATAAATCCAGAAATGGCATCTTATAAATTTGGATTTTCTGTTCTCATAATTTATAGGAGTTCATGTTAGAGAGCACTGTCTTATGCATAAATACAATATCTTTGTGAGCTGATGATGGAATTTATATCAAAGGGGGTCGAACATATACTTCATGAACTCAGCATCCACTATTAGAAGCTATTTCATGTATAACTGGAGGCAAATGATCTCTCCCCCTGTTTGTCTTAACTTAAAATTCAGTTGGTTTGCTTGAATTCATTTCCAAGGCACTGGAGTGGGGCAGGGAACCCAAGATTTATGCACCTTTAATATAATCAATTCTAAACATATCTTTAGACAAATAATTTAAAAATCTATGCATCTCAAAACACCTCTATTAATTTCAGGATACACTGGTGAATTTTTATATGATTGTGGGTTTGTGTGTTTAAAGAGATTTTTAAAAAAATTCCATCTTCTCTTTCCTTCCCCCTCAGAAAGAAATTTTAACAGGAACATTTTGAAATAAAATCCCACAAGGAAACAATCCCCTTAGACAATTAAACTGGGAGAAGGTCCCCTGAGGGCAGACAAAAAAAAAATCTGTAAAAATCATTGCCGTGCTGGGTTTCTGCTGTATTCTGGCTGGGCGTAAGCAAAGACGTCCGGCTGCCTGTGCCCACACTCAAGGAAAACACACACACACACAGACACACACAGACACACACACACACACACACACACACACACACACAGTAAGCGTGTCCCTCCATGGAGCTGGCTTGTGACACTGCTGTGTGTAACTACCTGGCCACACTTGGGGCCTTTCTGACAAGCAGCAGTGATTTGGAGACTGTAGGCAATATAAACTAACAATCAGGTCATTTACAAGGTTCTGCCAAATATTAACCTTCTATCCAATTCTCCTCCAACCTTTCAGAGCCCCTAATGTAAACCAGGCCAGCTCCCACATCGCTTTGCAATATTCTGGAATGGGGGTGGCAGTAGTGGGCGAGTGGAGGGAGCTAACACACTTGTTGGAAATATCTTAAGGGGGTATGTTTATACCAAGATAATGATGTGGTTTGTTGTTGTAGGTTTTTTTGTTTTTTGTTTTTTTTTTTTTAAGTACCAGAAAGATTGTTTAATTGCCCTCCCCTTCCTTAGGGGAAACTCAAAGGTTAATTCGTCCAAGAAATTTGGGTTTGCATTTGCCCTGCAGATAACAGAATTACTTGAGCTGTGGTGGAGGGTATAGGAAACTGTGGTTTAGGGCCAGGTGGCTGAGAGGGTTTTGGCAGGGACGACTGAAGTTATGGTTTTGTGTCTGTGTTAGGGAATTGCTTTGGACGAGACTCATGCAGTCCTGCATTTAATGCCACACTTAGAAGTGTGCTCAGACAGTTAATGTTGTGTTCGTATTTATTTTTTAACTTACTTATCATAATTATTGTTAGCCCTTTAAAAGAAATCATAGGTTTGGACCTTGGTCTCTACTTCTTCACTTCTCATTTTTTTTTAGCAACCATTTTTGGGCCCTTACCACGTGCCAGATACCACGATTGACATGCATCATAATCCTATTTAATCCTTAGAACAACCCATGGAGGTGGATATTGTTAACCTCTCCATCTCAGAGATAAGGAAACACCTTTCCCAGGTTAAGTCACGACTGAATATGGAGCTGGATGCAAATCCCCCTCCCCTGGCAACCTGTACTCCTGGGCCCTATGAGCCTTCTGGTTTAAGATGGCATTAGCCATCCATGCCTGGATCTCTTCTGCAAGGATTGCTAGTTTTTGCTTTCAAATGCCAAGGAAGCAAAAGCTACTGAACTAGTCTGAGCAATGTCTCGGAGAACTGTACTTCTCCAATCATCCACGATCACCAAGATTCAATAGAGAAATCATTCCTAAGTAAGCCCCTCTGTTTGAAGAATGGATTTTATTCTCTCTCCCTGCTGTATAAATCCCAGCCAAGTATTCCTTCCCCCTCTAAAGACTGATCATATCTTCATACTGAAGGCCTTGGAGAACTTTGGTGCAATTTCCCGTTTGAAATTAAGCCAGGTGAATAGTTCAACAATAACGACAACAAAAAAATTGGTCTCTCTGGGTCTTCACTGGAAATTGGTGTTGTCACAACTTCACTGGAGGCAGGGGTGACATTCCTTCTCAGCCAAGACGCTACATCTTCCAGTTAGTCTTCTTTGAATTTATTTCTTTCTTTGTGGAGTGCAAAGGGGGACGCCAAATTCTTTAGCGAATGGAGTGTTAGAATAAAGACCTCTGCTTGAATGCCGGGATAGCATTCTAAAGTGAGTACCAGCGTTTGTAGTCAGGGAACCCAGATTTAACAGCAGGGCTGTTATTTTAACAATAGGTTACCAGATCCATTGGGCAATCTGACTAAAAGCCCATATTTATTTCCCTAATTTTATAAACATTTAATAGGTCCTTATTAAACACATCAGCCAGCATGATTTAATAACACAATCAGTCTGGAAGTTTAAGAAAATTGAAAACAGGATTTGAATGTAATACAGCCACAATTACTGGAGATTATAGGGAATCATTCCCATATGTCTCCAGTGGAGAGCTGCTAATCTCTGTTTGCGTGGAGGTGATTTCCTTTGGAACCCTGCCCAGCCTTCAACGGCACTAGCGCTGAACAAATTAGATTTGAAAGTCCCCAATTTTATGACTAAGGTAATACACTCTGAATTTAGAGAAACACTGAGTTCCTATTTTCACTGGCGCTCGAGTGCTGGACAGAGACCTTGATTTCATTTAGTTTGGCTCCACTTAGAATATGGTCATAGGTTTGAAGGGGTCAGCATGTGTTTTTGTGTGTCTTTCATAGATATTCTAACTCCTCTCCACCCATAATGCTGAGGCATTCACATCATGGCTCCATGAATGACGACAGATCTCAGGAATGGGCTGCAATTAGACCTGGAAGACAGCCTGATGCTTGGGGCTTGGGGGCCCACGCGCCCTCCTCTACAGTCCTGAGCCCCCTCCCCCCCTTCCTTGTCCTCTGCTCATAGGCCCTCCAAGTGACTCTTACTAGGCTCAGAGTGGCAACCTGGGAAACTAGGCTTTGTTTTTCCCTCTTTCTTAGGCAGCTTCTAGAAAAAGGGTGGATTCTTTGCAAGGAGGCAGAATTTCTTGACTCTGGGTAAGACAGCAAGAACCAGTAAGCTTAAGATTGAAGTTCTAGGAGCTGTCGTATTAGGGGCAAAGCTGAAAATAGGTTTCCTGTTTTCTGACAGTGTCTACTATAATGTTCTCTTCCCATACTGCCTCCTGTTTTTGTAGAACTAGAAAAACATAATAACAATGACTCCTGGTTAGTGGGCACTTACTACATGCCAGCACATTATAGTAGTAACGACTTGAAACTTCATCATAACCCAATAAGGTTAGTATTACCAGTTATGCTTTATGGAAAAGGAAACAGAGATTCTGTCGACGTCAGATCCTTGCTATGGTCTTAGTGAAGCAAGGATTCATACCCAGAGATCTTTGATTCCAAAACTCCTGTTGTTAATTGCTCTTTGGAGCTTGCTTCCAACAATAGTGAAGATAATGAGATGATAGCAATGCCTTATGTGTGTATGAAAAGAAAGTGTACATTTTCCTAGACCTCTTCCCACTCAATCCCAGAGTTCTGGTTTTATCCATGCAGTCGTCTTCCTGGCCTTTCCCCTTCATAATGGTACTTTCAGCTTTTGAAGATACAGGAGCAGCAAGAGGGGGAGAGTCACAGGACTAGAGGAAGAAATGGGGGTAAGGTTTAGCAAGAGTGCTGGGCAGCTTGCAGAGAACCAGAGGAAATAAGATTCTAAAGTTCTTGAGTTAAGATTTATCAATCACTTACCATGTTCCAGGAACAGTTCTAAGCACCTTTCTTGTATTTCCCTTCATTTCAGTCCTCCAAACCCTGTTAATTTATCTAATTTATCCTAAATTAATCTTTATTTTACCCACATTAAGTAGTTTGTTCAAAGGTACCCTACTAGTAAGTGGCATGAGTAGGATTTATACCCAGGCGTTCTGAGTCCAGCGCCCCACTCCTACCACTACTCTGTGGCAGTTGTATATCAGGTAGAACCTGCACTCTGACAGACACAAATAAGGAATTCGAGTCATGCGTCGGTTAATTTTTGTTGTTGAGCTGTATTTGTTTGCCCTTCACTGGATCCCTTGCCTGAAGGCTGCAGTAGATTTATCTAAGCAGAGTGCGAAGCAAACCCATTACTTAGGAGCTCACTTTACAACCTGAGCACATACCCTCCTCCAAACTCCACACGTGCATGCGTGCATGCATGCACACACACGCACTTATGTGGTACGACTCACAAGCACAAACAAATCCATTACTGTATATTAAGGTTATACCTGTTGAATATTAAAACAGGGTGGAACAAAATTATACTCTCAGGCAATCAAGAATACCAGAATTCTTCATTCATCCTCCACCGTAGCCAAGGATTTGAAGGTTGCCCAAAGGTGGAATGTTTGACACTCAGACATCTGTGTATAGACTTTCCTTTTGTTCTTTCTTTTGATCTAGAGCAGTTGGTCCCCAACTCTAGCATGCATTAGAGATACTGTAGAGAATACTATATCCTACAGATAATTGATACAGTATTAGAGATAGCATTGATATATAACACTAATACCACAGAGAATTGAATGCACTAAGCCAAAGGCTCTCTCCTGAACGTGATGGGCACTGAAGGCTCTGCCTCCCCTGCAGACTTTAGACCACCCAGGTAAGAACTGGTTCAGTGGCCCAACACTTTGAGGCTTTTGAAATTATACCAAATCTGGGAGGTACCAGTCCAGGGCCTGGCCCAGTGAGGTGTCCTATCTACACCACAGTTTTTCATCGAGAGATGATAGCAGCACAGGGAAGGGCCTCATCTTAACTCAGAATGTGCTGGACTCTAAAGAGAACCTCAAAACTGCCCTGAAATACGTTGCTGGGGCACATAGAGTAGCATCTTTTATCAACAGTCAACTTTTACTACAGATGATCCAAATAGCTTCTAGAGCTATTGAACATAGCAGCCTGAGTATTTAACAACTTTTTAAAAGAAATACAAGGAAGTTCAGTTGAACTGCCTGAGAACAAATCCAACTAAACAAATAGCAGATAGGATTTTCTGTTTCCAGAAAACTAACCCTCCTGAGTATCATCCCATTCCATCACTAAGTATTTTATTTAATCAAAGTTTTCCAGTGTAGATTTTCCGCTAGATCCTCAGGTTAATTCTAATTTCATAGTGCGGCTGAGTGGTTATAGAGCATGACCTCTCCAGAGCCCGCCTGCCTGGCTTTGAATCCTCACCCTGCCAACCAGTAGCTTTATGTCCAAGGCAAGTTCACTTCATCTCTCTGTGCGTCAGTTTCCCCATCTCTAAAATGGGGACAATAATGGAGTCTACCTCCTGGAGTGGTTGTGAGGGTTAAGTTAGTGAATCCATGTAAAGTACTTAGAAATAGGGGCTACTGTTCAGAGTTTAATGAACGTTATCTCCTATGCCTTCAAACGGGAAGACGCTGCAATCAAGATGGAAGTCATTGGGCAAGATACAGATTTGGTTTTAAAATTAAGAAAATCAATTGAGTGTTAGGTAGTGGACCGAGGATAGGATTTTAGAATCAGACAAACCTGACTCTGCGTCCCGGCTCTGCCTCTTTCTAGAGCTGTCATCCATGTAACTTCTCTGAGTCTCAGTGTCCTCATTTTATTAAAAATGGGAGGATGCTAATGATGCCTCCTTTAGGGGGCTTAATGAATGGAATCTACATGAGGCCGCGTGTGGTCAGCTGTGTGAACTTCAGAGCCACGCAGTTGTGGGTTCAAACCCTCTGGCCACTTAGTATCTGTGTGATGATAGAAAAGCTATATACCCTTTCTGAGCCTCAGTTCCTTCATCTGAAACAAAGGAACAATAAAGCCCATTTTATGGAGTTGTGGTGAGGGTTAAATGAGATTTGTGTACAGTTCCTGGCATATAGTCAATACTCAATAGATTGTAATAGTGTTATTATTATCAGACTTTTTCAGATCACACAGATAGCTGCCACCTCCACAGCCACACCTCATGGGAATGACTTTTAAATTTTAATTGTGCTAAAATACATATTACATGAAATTTACCAACTTAGCCATTGCTAAGTATACAGTTCAGTGGTGTTAAGTGCATTCACATTGTTATGCAACCGTTACCACCATACATCTCTAGAACTCTTTTCATCTTGCAAAACTGAAACTCTGTACCCATTAAACAATAACTCATTTCCCTCCCTGCCCTCAGCCCCGGGCAACCACCATTCTCCTTTCTGTCTCTATGGATTTGACTACTCTAGGTACCTCAGATAAGTGGGATAGTATGTGTCTTTTTGTGACTGGCTTATGATAAGCGCAGCATAATGTCCTCAAGGTCCATCCATGTTGTAGCATGTGTCAGAATTTCCTTTCTTTTTAAGACTGTGTAATAGTCCATTGTATATTTATACTACCTTTTGTTTATCCATTCATCAATCAACAGACACTTAGGTTGCTTCCACGTTTTAGCTGTTGTGAAAAATGCTGCTGTGAACATGGGTGTACAAATATCTCTTTGAGACCCTGTTTTCAGTTATTTTGGGTATATACCCAGAAGTAGAATTGCTGGATCCTATGGTAATTCTGTTTTTAATTTTTTGAGGAACTGCTGCACTGTCTTCCACAGTAGCTGCACCATTTTACATTCTTACCAACAGAGCACAAGGATTCTAATTTCTCCACATGCTCACCTACATTTGGTATTTTCTGCTGGTTTGATGGTAGCCCTCTTAATGGGTGAAGGGCTATCGCATTGCGTTTCTCATTTGCATTTTCCCAAATGATTATTAACATGGAGCACCTTGTCGTGTGCTTATTGGCCATTTGTATATTTTCTTTGGAGAAATGTGTATTCAAGTTCTTTGTCTACTTTTTAATAAGGTTGTTTTTTATTGTTCTTATTCAGTCATAGAAAAAGACATTTCATAAAACTTCCAGAGACTCATAGAGAAACTTCTATTTTTTCTTCAAAAAAAAAATAAATAAAAGAAACGTTCTTAAAGAAACTATGAGGTTATTTTTGCCATAGGCTGCCATAAAATCTCCCTTTCCCTAGGAGTAGCTTAAATAGGGGCCGTGGGTGAGGGAGTACAGGAAGGACCTCTGCCTCTTGGGCCCTGACACTTTCAGGTGTCCATTCAGGCCCCATTATAAATGGGGGGGGTTGCTTATCCTGCCTGGCAGCTGGACTGTCCGTGAGTCTGGCTAACCCAGTTTGTCTCAGGATGAGTTCAGGGAAGAGCGTACCTCACAGTTAACTGGATCCCACCCCATCCACTCCATAACCTCAAACGATGACTCCCTCACCGCACCTTATCACCTCAGAGCAATGGCCCCTGAGAGCCTTCCTTTTTGGGAGCCGTCAAAGAGCTCCTAACTGAGGACTGAGCTGGGTCACCGCATGTGACAGTAAAATTCTGCTGTGCTTTAACCAGCTCAGCTCTGTGGTAAGAGGCCAGGAGAAGCAGCAGGTGGATTTTGCTAGAACCCGATGCCTTCCGTTCCTTTCATTCTCTTGCTGCTTATACTAGTGTCCCAAAACCCAAGACCTGCCTGGCACCATCTCCTGCCTGCATCCTTGGGGAATGGCTGGATCTTCCCTCTTTGCCCTTACCAGGTGGGTCACTTGGAATTCCTTGCCTTTGGCTTCTTTTATTTAAGAATAAAAGAAGCTTCTTTTTTACCCACAGACTTCTACCATTAATTTAATATGCATTTACTCAACCACAGGACTGGATGAACTTGCCATGAAACAGAAAGGGAAGTTCAAAATGTGTAGGGATGTAGTGTACAAAGACCAGTGGATAACTTCTTTGGGGTGAGGACCATCAAAGGTCTGGCAGGAACCTGTGAAAATAACATTCCTGTGGTAATTCCTCCTAATATGCGGAGACCTGAGAACATTTCAAGCATTTTATTTTCATGTCTGCTCCAATCACTGAAAACAATTTAAAGAAGCAAAGTATCAGGGCCAAAATTGTTCAGAGATTTTTTTTTCTTCACCTCTTGCTTTAAAGCAAATTGTAACTTTCTAAGCAAGCAAACAAAAAGGGCTTTTGTGCATATCTGATTAGCTCATTTCCTTTGATTTTGGTGAGTGATGTCATTTGGGCCCAGCTGTTGGTATGCTGCAAATGATCTCCCTTCCTTGTGTTTCAGCAAGCCATTTCTGCCCCTAATAGAATTACTTTGACTGGAACCCAGCATTTTTCATGGTTCACCTCTTCTATCAGCTGATACCCAGGACTCCTCTGGAAAGAATGAGGAACGCCCACAAAGGCATTTAAATACCTGGAGAACAGTCATTTCATGTAGACTCTCATCAAGCAGTTGTCATTCTGAGGTCTGTTTGCTTCCATTGCCTTAGCTTCTTCTCGATTCATCCTATGCAATAACAGTCAGAGTCTAAGTAGTCGAGGGACTCTGAATTAAAGGCTCCTGGGTCCTCAGAAGCAGACGTGGCCCCCTTCCTGCCTCAAGTGTTCACAACAGATCTCACAGGTTAACTCAGTAGGCAAGGCAGCAGGGCTGTGGAAGGAACTAGGTAATGCTCTGAAGCATTGGCTTTCACATTCTGCTGAGTCTCGTCCAGATTCCAGGGCCGCGCCTTGTTGGCCAAGTATCAGAGCCTCTGTAAGCCTGTTTTCTTACAGGTAAAAAAAAAAAACAGCTACTAAAAGTAAGCACTGTTAGGGGAGGAGGCTGTGGGTTTATGGGGACAGGGGGCATATGGGAAATCTCTGTACTCTCAGTTTTGCTGTGAACCTAAAACTGCTCTAAAAAATAAAGTCTGTTTTGAAAACAGTGTAAGCACAAAGTGTTGTGGAGGCCTCAGAGCGCTTAGAACCCTACGTGACATGGTAGTCGTTATCTGCTGCTTCTAGTTATTAGCTGTGGGGCTAGGCCTCATCCACTGGGTCAGGGATTTTCAGCCAGGGCACTGTTGACGTGCTGGGCCATTTAATCCTTTGTTGTGGGGTGGCGGGTGTCCTGTGAATTGTAGGATGTTTAGCATCATCCCAACATGCCTGTTCTCTACCCACTAGATACCAGTAGCACCTCTCCAGTACACACACCCAGTTGTGACAAACAGAAACATCTCTAAACATTGCCAAGTGTCTCCTGAGGGCAAAACTGGCCCTGATGGAAAATGATTGGCTTAAAGGAAAAACAGTCATCAGTGCGTTTGATGGCTCCACTGCTCAGTCAACATAAAGACTCTGTCTCTGAGAGTTTTGCTCCCTTGTCTCCACAGTACTCAAACTCATCTGCTTAGGTTGGTCTCACATGCACATCTGGCTCACCTCATCCTTGTCCCTAATCTTTGGCTCCCACATCTGGAATGTACTGTTTCCCCCCACCTGCCTCTCTCCTCCAGTCTGGACCCTTCCTAGCTTCAGCCCCCACCTCCTAAAATAATAAACCATCCTGAATCTTTTAAGCCTCTGGGTCATCTTCTCTTCCCAGCTTCTTAGCCTGCCACTGAATATATCACCCTGCAGTGATGGCCTTAAGACAAGGGGTTTTAGAGCAGGAAGGGACGATGCTAGTCATGTAACTCAGTGGCCTTCTGGAGCAGATGAGGAAAGTAGGGCCCAGAGAGGTTCAAGGACTCAGCCAAGGTCACAGTGCTGGTTGATAGCAGGGTTAGGCTTGTAACCTCTGCCTGGCAGCCGTTACCCTGGAATGCATCGTCACAGGAGTTCGTCCCTGTGTCCAGCCTGTGCCTTCATTCACAAATAGCTGCTCCATTTATAGACTGGCTGGCAGGTGTAGACTCATCAGCTGTTCAGAGATATTCAAAAGCTTCTGGTCCTCCCGTGGATGCTTAGTTTAAAAGACTTACTTCCTTGCTCCCCCTGCTTACACTAAACCCCATTTAAACTCAGTAGTCAGAGAAATGGTGTAAACAGGCTCCAACTTGAGCCTGCATCAGAATCATCTGGGAAGCTTTTAAAAACACAGATTGCTAGGCCCCAGCCCTGGGGTTTCTGGGGTGGACCTGGGACTTTGCATCCCCAGGTGATGCTGGTATTTCAAACCCCCGCTTGGCGAGCCTGATGGAGAGGGATGAGGAATCTGGACTTTAGGACTAGACAACCCACAGACAAGTGACTCAATCTCCTTGAGTCTCATTTTCTCATTTGTTAAATCAAGATAATAATAACTAGAAGTACTCATAAAAATGAACCATTATTTTTTATTAAACATAGTACCTTCAGTGTCTGGCATTTACCAGCTCTCAGTATATATCCTGCCCAGAGGAGTAAAAAGAGGCCAGTTTCCTTCTATTTGTCTCAGCTGGTGGCTCACAAGGTAGTTGAACTCAGGGAATGTGTTTAATTTGGTATGGAACTCTGAGGAAATCGATTTCTCAGCCATTTCTTTAAAATAGGCAAAATGTTTCTTTTCTACTCCCCTCTAGCCCCTAGCACCTGTTGGACAGGTCAGAGGAGGTTGAGTACTTCAAAAAATATTACTTGATAATATGAGACTGTTTATTCGTGTTTATTCTTGAAGACCCTTTTGTGATCATCCTTTGTTTCTTTCAAAACCCTGTACATTTTCCTTCCACTAGGCACTTCCTTCCTCAATCTAGCCTACATGGGTAACTCCCTTTTCTGACTTGTCTCTATTACCTGATTGCTACTTAACTATAAGGAGCAATCTATAAGCTGACTTTGAAACCTACCTGCCTAATGAGTGCTATCTCCATGTCCCATCTCTCCAATTAGAGTAAATGTTCTTTGAGGAAATGAACTATGCTTTCCACTTCTTTTGAATTCTCCCGGAGTGCCTAGCATCATTCCATGAATAGTCAATGGCTTCAACTGTTGGTTGAATGTATATTATCGAGTTTGCATAGAATTAATATCAAAGTTTTAACCAGGACATGGGAAAATAGTTTCCTATATCCTTTTATTTAAAACGTAGGTCTGTTCATCTTCCATGTTGTTGGTTCTTGTGTACAAGGGATTGGTCCCTGACAGACTCCTGAACACTTGAGTTGACCGCCTACAGAAGGATAACTTCTAGGGTGAATCTACATGCAACATATTCCTCTGATATTATATTAACAAAAAATTGTGGGGAGATCTCAGTGTTAGGGAACTGAAAGATGTCTGGCTTTCAATTGTCATATCACTTTATAACTGAAATTATAGAAGCATTATGCTGAGTGAGTTACCCAGCCTTCCCAATTTAAATTTAAGGACAAACATTAAACTCTTAAAATAATAAAACCCTGTGGAACAGAAAGGAGGGAGTTGTGAAATGAGATGAGGGTTTCCAGTCCTGGGTTGCTCATTTTTGTCCAACTAAAGTGTAGCCATAAAATAAATAATGGGTTGGTTGGAATACATGTGATTCAATTTGTATTTCCTCTCTCTTCCCAAATGTGCTTTATTTTAATAGAATAGTGATTCTCCAAAGATAGGTTTCCCTGGGGAGAAGTCAGGGAGAGAGCCATGACCACATGGGTCGGTCCATGGAGTGTCCACCAAATCTAAAATCTTCCCATATTCTGGGTGGGATTCCTTGTTGTATTTTTTTAGCTAGTGTGTGTCACTTCAGGAACACTTGTCCACCTCTTTTAAGTGTATTCCCACTCACTGGTTATTGCTATATCCGCAAAGAGGACTTGGTATACCAGTCCCATCCTACTCAGCAAGGGGTGTGGCCTCTTAAGGAGGCAGCTGGATGGAGGTGACAGGATAGAGGACTTGCAAAAGGTGGCTTCACTCTCCTGTGATGCCCTTCAGTCTTCAGTTTGGACCAGCAGCTCTCAACCATGGGTCATGGCACACATTTGCGTATGGTGCCACCAGTCATATGTTGCTAAGCACAGTGTACAGCACTGGTGGGTGATTTTGTCTTTATGAACTGAACTGGAATTAAAGACCTCCTGAGACAAAAGTCACTCTCATGTCTATTTTAATGAACTTTCTAGGGTGGAGTTCAACCATTGCTCCTACATATGCTTATAAAGGGATAATTGAATATCTCAAGTTTAAAGTGATTTTTTTTTTTTTTTAAACATCTTTATTGAAGTATAATTGCCTTACAATGGTGTGTTAAATTCTGCTTTATAACAAAGTGAATCAGTTATACATATACAATATGTTCCCATTAAAGTGATTTTTAAAGACTGGGAAACATTATATTAGACATTTGCATTCCATCTCTTTAGTTCCAATGAGTATGTTATAGCAAACAAGATCTAGCTCTAGGAAATTCCAGCTCTGCCATCAACCAGCTATGTGGACTTGGACAAAGCTCCTTAACTTTGAGGAAATCTTAGACTTCTCATGTGAAAATTAGAAAAATAATAAGATCTAGCATAGAGAGTTGTTGTGAGGTTTAAATGGGATAAAGCGTGTGCCTATGTATATAGTAAACCGTCAAATGTTAGCGGGTATCAATATTATTATTGCTAATTAATACATACCAGATGCATAACAACAGGCCTAGCACACAGTGAATGCCTAGTAACTCTTAGGTGCTGTTATTTTTACTATTAATTTTCCAAAAAATTGTTGAATAGAACATAATTCTGACAATCTATGGCTTTATATTGAAGTTTTATTTCCCAACTTCCCTTTGGGTGACACCTGAAATACCAAGTAATCACTAGAAGTGTTCCTTTAGTGAATAAAGAAACTTTTCTTTTAAACTTCCTTTATTCCTTCTGTGCTTTTCACCAATGACTTCTCCTTTATCCAAAGATGATGTGTCTAATAGAACAGTGTACTTTTCTGATAAATGTCGCTATTCAAGCTTCACAATTATCAAATTATTGCTGGAATTTGTGTTTTGATGCCTCCTGAAGTTGGTGCAATGTATTTACTTAAAGTATATCTGTTTTGCCCTTTTTTATTCAATTATCCAGAGC
This sequence comes from Eschrichtius robustus, assembly GCF_028021215.1. Taxonomy (NCBI): domain Eukaryota; kingdom Metazoa; phylum Chordata; class Mammalia; order Artiodactyla; family Eschrichtiidae; genus Eschrichtius; species Eschrichtius robustus. The sequence continues at coordinate 134,355,352 of NC_090825.1, forward strand.
TCAATTATTGTAGTAATGCTGAATGTTCTTAAAAATCATAAGAGCTGAAATACATTGAGTGTTCTCTTTATGTCAAGCATGAGAGTAAGTGTTCTCAATATGTGAGCTATTTTAATCTTTGGAGAGCAGCCACTTGCATTTGGTATTTCCTGCTAACCCATCCTACACATGAGAAAACTGAGGCTGAAGAATGAATTAAATGTATCGCCCTGAGCAAGTATCAGTAGAAAAGCTGGATCTCAAACCCATGCTTGTTGGATTCCAGAAATCATGAACTGAACTGCTACGGAGTCACTCTTTAAAGTTTTATCGGGAATAGGTGGGTACCCACCCTGTGGTTCAAGTGGCCTTCCCAGCACTGAGTTTTATTCTCCTAGACTGTAAGCTCCTTGAAGGCAGACACCATGTCTCATTCAACTTTGTATCTTCCTTCTGCCTTTTTATTGTGTGCCTAATACATTGAATTCTCAAGAAAAGAAAAAAAAGCTCGTTAGATACTTGTTGAGTGATTTTATAGCACCCATCATTGTTGGTTGTATGATATAATTATTGCAAATGAGTTTTAAAAACAAGTTACCTCTGTTCTTTTGGGGATGCAAATGGAAACCATGAAAATAGTTCTCAAGTTCCTAGATCATAGACCATTAACTGAACCCAAACCCCTCAAGTAGAGAAAAGGAAAACTTGGATTTGTCTTTCCTCTCGATGCCTCAAACTTCATTTCCAAGGTAGCGGTTGATTAGCTCTCAAATTTCATACCATGTGTCCAATGTCCTGTAATGGGCAATCTCTGATGTGTGAACGAATTTAACTGTGGGCCCAGATGTTATTTTCAGGAGTAATTTGTCTGTGATTTGAGGAGGTGGTCCCACACAGATCAGTTGGGAAGGAGAAAATTATAGTGATGCATTGAAAGCAGTCACTGCCAGGGAAAAGGATGGCTGACCTGTTTGTCTACCAGGGAGACAGGATGTTTTACGGGATTTAAAAGAAAAGCATAGTGTGTACACACTTCCCTTTCTAAACATGTGTGTTAGCCAGATCCCCATCTCTCAGGACATCAGGAAAGAACCAATATGAGCCACACAAGAAGGAAGTGGCTGTGTTCTGAAGAAACTTTTGAAGCCAAGTCCTCTCTCAAATTTTGCCCAAGCAAAACTAAAAATGTTAAGTTGTTGAATTGCAGACACTTGATCCTAGTTTTTGTTATTTTATTTATGATGATGATAATAATGTTGTTATATCCAGATTCTTTTGTTGCAACAGGCATAACTCAAATTGCTGTAAGCAGTAAAGCAAACAAGAAGCTTTCAATAAAGTTTAAGTAATCAAATAGACCAGGGTAGATATGACTCTACCTATTGCTTTATTGCATGGCTCAAATGATGTCACCAGGACCCTGTTTCTCTCCATTTCCCAGTGACCCATCCCTCAATGCTAGCTCTTTTTATAGGTTCCACATACTCATTGAACGGCTGCAGCAGTCCGAGATGCTCCTTTTGCTCTAATTCATTTCCTAGAAAGAAAATTGATGATCTCTTTCCAGGACTCCTAGCCAATGTCTCACTGCTGTAATTAGGTCATTGGCCCATCTCCAAACCAATCACTATAGTCACGGGTGGGGACCTGACGAAGTCATGGGCTTCTACAGAAGCCCAAGGGTTAAGAGTTACCAAAACAGATATCCATGATAAATATGAACACTCACTGCTCTTGAGAGCTCTATATCAGGTACTACCTAATATTATCTCCACAGCTTCTTATTCATTCATTTGTTCATTCATTTGTTGTGGTACTACCGTGATGAGCAAAAACAAACCTTGTCTCCATTCACAGTTTAGAAAGAGAATGCACTATGGGGTATGCATTACATCTACATTTTACAGGTGGGACAATTCAGGCTTCCTAGAGTTATTTCAGTTTCAGTTATTTCACTTCCCTACAGTATTGTAATTACTAACAGAAAAACAGAGATCCAAACCCAAATCTGTTTCCATAGCCCATGTCCTTAACTGCTATGCTGGTCTGAAATATCCTGCTTTGGGGAATAATCTGCCCCAGGCTAATGTATGTTTATCTGTGGCCATGGCGCCACATCATGAGAATAATCTCATGATAAAGAATGGGGAACACAATGTAAAAGGTCCAAGGAATATGTATCCTCCCACTCCACCCCATAGTAATGAGTCAATATTAAATTCTTCTGGCTTCTTAATAAAATGACCACAAACTGACCAACTAACTTTTGTGAATGTGCTTTTGCTTATAACATGATGTCTCCTCAGTGCTTTAGAAATAACAACCAATCTGGTCTCAGATATTTGGTCCTGTGAGAGCATTTTTGCAACTCCTTTGTAAGATCAGTGTTTTTAATCCTCTCTGGCTTCCAAGAGTTTAACAGGCCACCTTAACACTACACATGAAGAAACTGAAGCTCGGAGAGGTTAAATGACTTGTCCAAAGTCACTCAGCTAGTAAAAGCTCAAGCAGGAACTTAACTCACCTGTTCTTTTCACTCCTATGCTGGTGTTCCATCATCCTTCAAGATTTTAGGGTAATATACTTATCAACTTTATTTAAATATCTACTCCAGTCTCATTGTAAGTGACAGTACTTGTCAGTGTTACTGAGTATATTATTTTCCTAAAACATATTTCAATAAACATAAAACTGTCAAAAAATTTAAAATCCATCCATGAATCCCCTAAAATTTTTTCATGGATCGTCAGCAGTAGTGTCTGACACATTGAAAAAGTTCTGTGCTATGTAATTGCCTCACCAGTTAGTTTCAGAACAAGGCTTAGGGTTACAGGCAGGCAATAGTCAATTTCCATGGAAAGTTTTTTTTTTTCTTTCCAGGAAGATACATATCTATATGAATGGGGATATGATCATTTTCAGTTCTTTCCGCTCTGGTGTTGGCCTTCCCAATCAGAGTCACATCCTCACCCTCTGCTCGCTTCCTGTCTTTGCTTGTGGGTGAAATACACCTGCTGCTTAAAGGCTAACCTGACTTTTCAAGTCCACTAATATTTAATGCCATTTATTGTTCTGCAGCTTGCAGGAGTTTTTGTGGTGTGCTTCTCTAGTGGTTGTCAAACTGCATTATTGTTCTGATTGAGAATTATGTCTTTTGGAGAGTGACTTCAACAACGAAGCTATCGCCACCTTCGCTTTTTCTTGTTATAACTGTGTTTGGCTCTCCATAAGTTTCCTACTGATTTCTGAAGATCTGCTACCCTTGTAAGCCACTTAAGGATGAAAATTCAAATGCTGAAGTGTGTTTTTATCCCTAGTTATTTGGAAGGAAGGATTAGGAAAACTACTTAATACCTCTCTATTTAAGCACAAAGATTAGGAGAAAGAGAAAAGACCCATTGCGTGAGCACATTTCTTCACAAAAATTCAAGCACTTGGAGGTGGCTCATTTGTTTTACCATTTAACAGTGAAATTAAGGAAGTCTTCGTTTGTCCTCGTCTCTGTTCTTGGCTGCCACGATGCTCAGGAAGATTGGGGATATTGAAGGCAAGTGGGCCTTCTTGAGGGCAAGGGGTTGCGCGTTTATGTTTTGTGTTTTATTCTTTCTCATGACAGAAACTATCAAACTGCACAATAGCACTTTGATTTTTTTCCAACTCCACCATTAGGGTGCTAACCTGGTTACTGATGGCCGTTGTTAAGTCCAGAGAGAGATTAGATCCTTTCTCCTTACTGTAATATACCTCAAATCTGTTGCACATTGAATCACCTAAGATGCGCTTAACAAATACTGATGCTTAGGCCCCAGGCTGACCGATCAAATCAGGATCCCTGAGGGTAGAACCCGGGTATCCTTTTATCCTTTTAAAAGTTCACCAGGTGACTCTAATGTGCACAGAGGGTGAAGAACCCCTCTTCCACGAGGCTCTGGTTTTAAGAGTCCCTGTACTGTCATGGTTAGATGCAGTCAGGCAGGTCTGGGGTTGAATCCCTGCTTCACTGACTAGCTATGACATAGGGCTGTTCATTTAGGATCTCTCTCTTTCATTCACAGTGCTTTCTTTTTCTTGTTTTGAGTTATACCATTTTTATACTTTTTTACCTGACTGGTTTCTCTTCCTATCAATCCTGAAATAATAATAATTGAGCACTTAATATGTCAATTAATTAACTGTCCCTACAGACGTCCATAAATTAATTTGTTAAGTCCAGACAGTAACCTTTGAAGTAGGTGCTATTATTATGCCCATTTTACAGATGAGGAAACAGAGGCACAGGCAAATTAAATATGTTCACATTCACGCAGTTAGTAAGTGGCAGAATAAGGATTAAGAAATATTGATTTATCTTCCTAATAAGGCTGTTGTAAGGACTAATGAGATAATGAAGGAAAAGAGCTTAACATCGTGGGTTTCCCAAAGGAGTTCCTGGTGCTTAAGCTGGTTTTGAATCCCTGTTTTGCTGCTGAAAACCTTTCTTTAGTAGTCCCCCTACAACATGAGGCCTGAGTAAATTTTGTTGTGTATACTCAAGTGTATATTGCCTTAACTCATTCATTCTTAGAGTTCTGTTTGCCCCCAAATTCAAGAAGCCATTGGAACTTGTCTGAGTAATCTTTGCCTTCCTATTAAGAAAAGTCACATTAGTTATCTGATTATTGATCAAAAATGATCAGGGGAGTTGCTTCAGTCCAGCATGCTTTTTTAAAGACTTGCAGATCCAAATGCTAATATTCAACTTTCTAAAACTGGACTAAAGACACCTCACACATAGAGAATGTTCAGGAGGCCCAAGGCTTTGTAAATCACTGCAAGCATCCATTTCATGAAGGCCTCTGAATTTTCAGGTGGCAACCTCTTGCCAGATTAATTGATCACCTAGTTAAATGATTCACAAATCCCTTTGGTAAGCTCAGAATTTGTGTAAGACAGTGGGTCACTTTTTCTGTTTATTGCAGCAAACAAAATTTTAATACTTCTGCATTGCATACCTGCTGGGGACTCATTTAGTTTTCTTTTAATACATATTCAGGGGATCTTTTTTATTTTTGTCTTGGAGTCACACAACTCCACCATTAAGAGCTTCCATTAGGGATGAGTCTTGTATCCCAAAGGAAAAGAGTTTTCAAATGTGTTTGAAATGGAACCATCTCAGATGAGAAGGACACAGTTTTAATGAGATTCAGGAGTCTGGAAAGAGAAAAATCCTTAGAACATCATGGGAGGCACAGGACATTGAGTTCAGTCTGAATGCTTTGGGGAACCTGGGACTTGGGAGGTTCTGAGAAGATAGGCATGTCTGGTGTATTTGAACTTACATCAGACTGCTTCCCACTTTGGGGTGACAGGAGCCTAACAGTATTTGTTTATAACCTTCCATTTTTTTCACTCATTAAGGAGCATTCTGTTTTTGCACCTCAGGGGCTCTCTCACCTTGCTGTCTAAGAACTCCAAGCTGTGGCTATTGTGTTGCTTTAAACAGTGCAGAGGAGAGGGAGAGGAAAAATGGAAAAGCTAGGAATGGAGGTCTTGTTTGGAAAGGGACAAGATTCAATCAAGGGAGAACAGAAAAAAGAGAAAGGAAGCATGGTGGGTAAGGGATGAAGCCCCACCCAACCTTTACACTCACAGCTGGGTATAAAAAAAGAACTTGGTTGGGAGTTGAGAGTGGGAACGAGTTTGGGGGAGATTAGAGGTCATCAGTGTGCAGGACATAGGTGAGAAGAGAACATTTTCAGTGTGTATGGTAGACAAATGTACTTCTCTTCCTGTCCTTTGAGAGTCATTAAAGATTTAAATTGTTTTCTTGGATTTTTCTGCTGGCCTATGTTGCTTGGCATATGATTCTGCACATGGACTTGACGTATTGTGTGATATACTCACTTGGGGATCACATATGCTAGATTTCACTCAGCCTATAAGTGAGCCTGGGTCATATTCAGAATGTTAGGTTTAACGTTCATGGCACTATGATTCAAGAGACCTGTATTGGCACTTAGTTCAACTTGATTGCCACCAGGAAGATGAAAGGGCTCAAAACCGCTTCATTTTAGTATCATTAAAAAGAGTCAGGAACGTTCAGCTTATAGAGAAGAAGTCTTAGGATCATCATCAGAGTTCTCTTAAAATATCCCATGAGAGATGATGTATAATATGTATGTGTTTCTGCAAAGAAAACTTGGACCAGCAGGAAAAAGATCTGTTTTCTAAGGAAAAGAAGTTAAGATCTAAGCTAAGGGAGAATTCTCTGTCAGTACTAGCCACAAATGGGATAGTCAGCAACCAGCAACAAGTTTTTCAGGGGGGATATTCAAGCACAGTATTTGGAGGGATGTAAAAATGTGGTAAGTGGATGAGTATGTATTCAGTAATTCCCAAATCTGAACGATCATTGGAAACCTGTGCTCCAATCCAAAGAGTCTAATAAAGTAGGTCTAAGGAATATACATCTTCAAAATGCAATGCAGGACAGATAAATCAATACAATGGAATGTTATTCAGCCATAGAAAGAATGAAGTACATGCTGCAAAACTGACAAGCCCTGGAAACATTTGATAAGTGAAAGAAGTCAGTCACAAAGACCACATATTGTGTGATTCTATTTATATGAAATGGCCAAAATATTTGGCAGATCTGCAGAGACAGAAAGTAGATTAGTGGTTGCCTAGGGCTAGGAGGTATTGGGGGGTGATGGGGAGTGACTGCTAGTGGATATGTGATTTCTTTGGGGTTATGAAAATGTTCTAAATTGATTGTGGTAGCAGTTGCACAACTCTGTAAGTATGCTAGAAACCATCAAATGGAATGCTTTTAATGGACGAACTGTATGATATGTGAATTACATCTCAAAAAAAGCTATTATATTAAAAAAAAAAAACAATTCAGATGACACTATCTTTGGTGAAATTTGAGAACCAAATCTCAGTCCCAATCTTATAATCATCTGAGGATTTTTCATAAGTTACTAATACCCATGTCCCACCACCTGAGATTCTGATTCAGATGAGACTAGAGCACCAGTTTTTTAAAAGTTTCCTGCATGAGTTTAATACACCACTTAGCCTAAGAATCTCAGGAACAGATGAACTTTAAATTCCCTCTTCCTTTGAGATGCTGTGATTTCTCAAGCTTCTAATTCTATCTTAGTGTTTACGAGCATGAGCTTTGGATCAGATACCTGCATTAGCATTTAACTCTACTTGTCATAAGCTGTATGATATTGAGCAAGCTATTTAACCTCTCTGAGCTTTGATTCCCTCATTTGTAAAATGGAAGTAGTGCTAGCACCTATCTCACAGAGCTTTTGTGAGGATTAAATTATTTAGCCTAGTGCCTCACATATAGTAAGAACTCAGTGTTAAAGAGGATGATGACATTGATGATGATGATGATGATGATGATCTTGATGATGATGATTCTCCTGCAAGGAGAAGAAATATAAATTTGGATGTTGGAGGGCTGGATGTTTCGTAAGATGAAGTATGGCCAAAACACATATCAGGTATATATGCAGTGGCTTTTGTGGACAAAGATTATGGGGTAAGAGGGTCAGTGGCATTGAGAAATATTCTTGTTTGAATACTATAGGATTAAAAAATAAAAAGCTAATGTTACTCATTTGAATGATCCTTTTTTAAGATGACATTTAAATGGGGCTAAGCATAAACACTGCAGTCCTTCTCACTGTCTACGTTAACCCAAAAAGGCAGTTTCTGCTCCTGATGTCTAGGAAAGATGGGGGATGTGTTCTCATTAGGAGGAAGTTCTCCATTAGGTGCAGGTGTATTTTTAGACTGGCAATGTTTTAAAAATACATACATATATATATATATATATATATATATATATATTTATATTTATATTTATATTTATATTATATATATATATATATATATTTATATAGTCAACAAACGGACATGGAAAGCTACCACGCATGAGGAAACAAGACCCTAATTTGAGCCTTCTGGGAGATCCAACCTCTATCACATACCTACATGTGGAACAAATAATGTGGCACAAACTTTCTAAGACTGTATTTTCTAGCTTCGGAAAACAAGAAAGATTGATGACGCTTAACCTGCCAGAGGATCAGTTCCCTGCTGCTGCTTTTCTTTTTCAGTCCTCCACCCCCTTCCCCCAAACCCACTTAAAAACAAAATCAGAACCTGGTGTCCTCTGAGCACACTTTTGGCAGACCTTGGCTTTGGCATTGTTTTTCTGACCAGTTTACTGATTAGTGTTTATTACTAATCGTCTGTGGCTAGAAACATGACCCAGAGAAGAGAAAGAGCAGGGCAACAGCATGCAGTGACATTGTTAGAATTATTCACAGTGTTTTCAGCAGGAATCACTCAACTCAAATCCACAACCACAACAGATGCCTTAGCATGCCAAATCCCAAGCATTGGCAGCCAGGCAAAGCAGGTTTCCCTTAGCACTTGGCAAGATTCCCCTTCCCTTTGCCCAGTATCCAGAGCCCAGTGCTTGGCCAGGAGTGAAGGTGAGACAGGCTGAGGGAATAATAGTTTGCTGTATCTGACAGCAATGCTCTGATGTCATATATCTCCAATACACCATAGAAAATCGAGTTTCAGTGGGTAAGGACAGGGGCACACTTGGGCACAAAGGCAAGATGGCCAGGGGAATATCCGACAGTGTACTTTGAGTTATGATGCCTCTTTGAGTAATTTAACCTCTCAGAACTCAGGCTTTCTGATGAAGAAATTTATTCACTCATGTAGTATGTAAACAAATGTTCATTGAGTCCCTGCTATGTGCCAGATCCATAGTGCTAGAAGGAGGGCAGTAGATAAACAAAAATATTAAAATTCACTATTCAAACAAATGATAGAAATTTATCTACATCTAAATCTGTGACTTTGTAACTGCCACTGTTTCTATAGGCACTTGGGAGAAACTCATAGACTGAGGTTTACGTTGTTGAATAGATACGATATCTCTTACCAAGTCCAGAGTGTAAATATTGCTTACATTGCTAATATAGTAGTTCCTTTGTCTGGAAATAGGTCTTTTAGTAGTTAATTCTCCCCCTCTACTTCCAAAAGTAAAAAAATTCCTATTCTTAAATTCATTTGGAAAACATGGGAAACATTTTTTAAAAATCACCTAGCACCTTACAACCCCCCAAAACCACCCTTAACATTTTGAGCATAGAATAGGGGATTTTAGACCATGAAAATATATTTTTTTTATATTAAGCTAATAGATCTTGTTATTATATTGCAAATTCAGCTTCCTGGAACAAAGACAGAGGCACAGTATTCTGATGGAAGGATTCTTTAGGAAATGGTGATTTCTATTCTGAGTGGAATCTTTTAAGTTACTTTTAACTGCCAAACCAGTAGGGTATGAGAGGATTAGAAAATGATGAGGGATGAGATAATGGTATTTTATTTGATGCTTTACAAGCATATTTGTTTAAAGGTTAACAAATGCCTTTTCATCAATGAAGAGAATTATTGTATCCAAGAGAGCTATAGCTGTTGCTGAGTGGTGAGAATGGTTTTCACTTATTCAGTCAATATTCTTATCAAGTGTCTTTTATGTGCCAGCAATTAGGTGAGGAGACTGGAAAAGGAGAGATATGGAGGTATTTAGTCTGGGGGACAAATGACCTTAAGCCAGTAATAATACTCAGTTAAGTATCGTGGGTGCACGCCATAAAGGGAAATAAGGATGCTATGAGATCACATAGCAAGGTCCCTAACTTACCCTAAATAATGAGAGAAGCCTTCCATACTCAAGTACCCTTTAAGTTCACGCATGTGAAGGCAAGGGGTTCAGTCTGGTCCATGGTGGAGACCATTCGAGCAACCGCAGCAGGTTAGGATTTGGATTCCAACTGCTCAAAATAACCATCCTGCACCAGGAGCATTTTGTACCTGGCTGAGATTTTGGTGCTGTGAATACGATTACACAGTGAATCTAGAAAATTACGTCCTTGTGTGGTCAGTCCAGTAACTGACCTTCCTCAGAAGAGAATACCACTTCCGGGAGACCATTTGCTGGAGCCCCACCCTTCAGCATTTGATGTATGGTATCACTTTGCACCCAGATAAGGGGATACCAGGAATTCCAGGCTGTATGCGTAGATGGATACAAAAAGCATGAGGTAGGTTCTTTGCTTGGCTGTGGCAAAAGGACTCCTCATGATTTATGCCCTGTACATTGGGAGATGTCTGATGTGAAGTCAACAGCTGAAATCGAATGAATAATTCAGCATGTGGATCAATCGCATCATCTCCCTTGCCATGTTATTGCTATTTTTACGTAACTGCCAAGTGAAAAATAAATTGATGCCATAAATAAATAACTGTCATTTGATATGAAATAGACCCTAACATCTTAGGGGTATTCTATTTTCAGGTACTACCCTGAAGCTTTTTATACAATTAAAAATATGCTCTTATTAAAATACGGGGAGACATATCTCTAGGTGTTAGTTCAGTGCCAATGTGGAAAGGAAAATAATGTAGAAGGACGAAACATCACACCTCTTCTTCAAAGGCCCCATTCTTTGCTGGTCTTGTTCTGGAAGGTACTGCTCAGGAGAAGGCTCTTAATGCCCATTATGTGGTGTGATAGGACAATTGACTATGCAACTAAAACAAAATACGAAGTTTAATTCCTTTCATATTAGTTTTTAAAGTAGGTAGATATGAATGGACACAACCTAAAAGCCTACTTTTCTTCTCCATGAATCTTCTCTCGATTAAGTGCATAGTAATTAATAGCTCCTTGTCATACTCATTTTATGCCTCTTTAAAGAAAAACACAAAACATAGTATAGATAATCTCATAGCTTAGGCAGTAACTGTCATATCATTGTCATAATTAATGTTACAACTAGCATTTGTTCATCATGGCACAAAAAGAATAGTCAATTTAATTAATTGTGCAACTATTGGCCTTTCCATTTTTAAGGGTTTTTTATCAAGGTCTTGCCTCCCTTGACCAGAAATTTTGCTTCTTGAAAGTGTTGAGAGAACTTGTTTGCTGGGTGGCAAATATAAAATCTCTGAAGTTTAAGCTTACTCTAAAAATTAGAAACATCTTTTTATTTATTAGCTTTTGGTCAAAAAGCAAGCTCTAGGTTTATCTTTAGTTCTGCAGATATGTGTTATCAATAAAATTAGTCGGTCTTTTAGCATATTATCAGCTGTATCTCCCCTTAACAGGTTAGTTTTGTATCTTTAAACATCTTATCTCTGAGAGGCTGAACTTCATTTGAACATCAATTAAATGCACATCAATATTTGCTGTTTTGGAACAGAAATTCCCTCTGGATCGAGTAAGCTTTCCAGATAATATATCTTGTCTAACAGTACACTAGGTAGAGTTAGTAATAACAAAACAATTGCAGATTATAGCATGATTTAGAGAGCACAGCCTTTTCTCTGTCTTTTCAGATAACTACAGTTCTCTTTTGTTCATTCTCAGAATTGAAAACACAGTGAATTTTTAAAGCCAACTATAATTTAAAATAAACTCTTGCATTCTCCTTTCCCAGCTCAGATCTGGGAATGGACAAGAGCTAAGTGGGAAAGAATTAGACCTTTTGAACTCTTCAGGGGTTGGGGGGGGAAGCGTAGGGAGTTTGAAGGCTTCTGATGTTTTTCATCCGGGCTGGGTTTGTATCACTAAGAGGCTGGTGTCCTTGACTGTGCCTTCAATACAGTTGAGCATGTCTGTGCAGCCAAATGTCATTTCATAGGAAAAACCAAACTCGAGTTTTGAGATTGGCGAGATTTCTGGAGAAGAATGAATCCAGTCTGGGGTGGAACTGACAGAGCACACCAATTGAAACAAAGGCGCTGTGGTGCCGTGCACGTGCCATTGTAATGTCTACAGATGATTGCTTTTAGAGAAATACAGTGGTTTTAGCCCAGAGGTGACAAAACACATTCTCTTTCCCTTTTCTCTCGGTAGATCTTCCTTTCAGAAGGGAAGTGAATCTCTTTTATGTCCCAGTGTTCAGGGAGGAAAGCAGTACCTTCTGCCAGAGCTGAACATCGGAGGATATTAGTAATATTGACTGAGCAAATTGGATTCGTGGAACTGGTAGATTCAACACTGCACATTCAAAGGAATACCATGGTTTTGTACAGTGCATGTTTATCTGATCCTATATTGAAGAAGCTTGCTGTTGGTTTTCTTGGGACCAAACTGAATGATTTTTGTAGCCTAGAGTTAGATGGGTGGAGAGTTGGGCTCAAGTGCCACAGAGTCCAGTAGTGCAGGTTGGGCACTGCACACCCTCAGGACAACCTCGCTCACTTAGACTGCAGTAGGGATGTTGCCCCCTCAAGTAAAGGTGCGAGACCTTTACAAGAATAGGAGCAGCCCTACCAGTTCTCCTCATTCAGATCTGCTCTACTTAGTCACTTAGCCATTTCACTCAGCCCCCACTCAGTGCAAGAAGCCAAAAAGACAGAACTGTTTACAGTGATCACTTTTAAAGCAACAACGAAATGATAGATCTGTCCATTGCAGTGCAGTGTGTAACCCATTCTAGGTGCTCAGTAAACGTTTGTTGGATGTATGATTTTATGTTGTATGTGTCGGTGAATCTCTTTCTCTACCATTAAGCTGTAACTCTGTGACAGCAGGTATGATAACTGTCCTCTTCATCTCTGTAACCCAGGTGCAGGCCCCAGACAGTGGCAAACATTAAGTAAGCATCCAATTAGTATTTGCTGAGTGGATTAAAAAATGATAAACCATTGCCTAACAAGGTATATACACTATTAACGTTCCCGTTTTACATATGTGGAAACTGAGTTCTAAAAAGGTAAAGTGAGGATCCCAAAAGGACTGATGCATGGTGTTGTAGCCCACCCATCCTTCTGGTCTGGGTACCTAATCTCAGTCAGACCATGAAAAGTTTGCACCTTTGAACCCTTTTGATCCATGTATAATCGGTCACTTTGAACAAATTGTTTTGGATTCTGAGGGATGCTGAGGAAAATGGCCGAACAAAACTCACTATTTTACTTATTATCGAGATATTCTTGAAGGTACAAGTAATAGCCTACTCAGGAAGACTCTGAGAGAGATTTCTCGGTGCTCTGAGCTGGCAAACTTTGATTCCTCCTGAGTTACTAGTAGGATTTTGTTTTGGGTTTCTTGGCAGGTTTGTTTGTTTGTTTGTTTGTTTTTAGTTTTAAATAGACTTGCTTTTTCAGGAAGTTGCAGGGTCACAGCAAAACTGAGAGGAAGGTGTAGAGAGTTCCCTTATAGTTCCTGCCCCCGGGCATGCATTGCTTTCCCCACTGTCGACACCCCCGCCTGAGGGGTACATTTGTTACAACTGATGATCCTACGTTGACACCGTCGTTATCATCCAGAGTCCATAGTTTACACTGGGGTTCACGTTTGGTGGTGTACCTTCTTCGGGTTTAGAAAAATATATAATGACATATATCCACCCTTAAGGTATCATACAGAGTAGTTTCACTGCGCTAAAGCTTTTTGCTCTACCTATTCATCCCTCTTCCCACCCCAGCCCCAGCCCCTGAGAACCACTGACCTTTTCACTGCCTCTGTAGTTTTGTTTGTTTCAGAATGTCATATAGTTGGAATCATACAGTACGTAGCCTCTTCAGGTTGGCTCATTTCACTTAGTAATATGCATTTAAATTTCCTCCAAGTCTTTTCATGCCTTGATAATACATTGATTTTTAGTGCTGAATTTATCGCAGTTTATTTATCCATTCACCGACCGAAGGACATCTTGGTTACTTCTAAGTTCTGGCAGTTATGGATAAATCTGCTATAAATATCTGTGTGCAGGTGTTTGTGTGGAAATAAGTGTTCAGCTCTTGGGGGTAAATAGCAAGGAGTTCAATTGCTGGATCCGCTGGTAAGAGTACGTTTAGTTTTGTAAGGCTGGTGGGCTTTATATCTTATGAACAATGTACATTATGTAACTGATTGCAGTTCCCTTTTTGCTTTGTCCACTTGGAAATTCAAAGCCGACTTTGAAGGCCAGCTTTAGTCAATGTGTACCGATGTGTGTTTTTCACTTCTGGCATTTTATAGTTCTTCCTTTTCTTGCCATGATGCTTTTTTATTTGTTTTACTCTTACTGCATTTTAACACGATGCTTTTTTGTTTGTTTTACTCTTACCACATTTTAACATGCTATTACATTTTGCATGCTATCTTTAATTTTATTAATTGGAAATGAGAATCTAATAAATTATCCCAGTAGAGGCAAAGTTTTTGGGAGTGGTTAAGAGATTAAGACACCCTGGCTTCAAAGGCCAATTCTACTGTATACTACTTGTATGACCTTGAGTAAGTTCCTGTACCTCAGTTTCTTCACCCATAAAGTATGATAGTGATAATTTCTACCTCAAAGAATTGTTGCCAGTATTAAAGGAGATAATCTATGTATGTTATTTTATTATTTTTTTGGTTTCAGCCCCACCCCACCCGCACTTCTCCTACCCAAATCCACTGACTTAATGCCCTGGAGAAGGTTCTCTCAACCTCCATACCACTGACATTTGGGGTCAGGTAATTCTGACCTATGGGGGTTGTTCTGTGCATTGTAGGATGTTTCGCCGCCTTCATGGACTCTACCCACTAGATGCCACTAGCACCCCCTCAGTTGTGACAACCATAAAATGTCTCCAGACATTGCCACATATTCCGTGGGGAGCAGAATCATCCCTGAGATGATTGAGAACCTCTGCTTTAAAAGTCTCGTGCTGTCATTTGTTGTTTCGGACCACTTTTCCTCCAGTAATTCTCTATGTCAGATCACGTTTACCCAGACCAGTGCACATGTTGTTGGGTTCATTTATTTCTTAAATCCAAATTGAGTGGCCCACTTAGAATCCTGTTCTCCACTAATCATAGGGAAACATTTATTGAGCACCAGCAATGGACTTTGTCTTTGAGGAGACATCATCTGGGGAGGAAGTTGGGCCGTGTATGCAAACCACTGTGACACATCCCAGTGACTGCTGAAGCTGGTGACATGCAGACTCCCCAGGCCTACACCGTACTTTCAGAATGAAAATGCACGACACATGCTTTGACACAAGATTTTTTTTTTTTATTTTGGTTGACATTTCAATTTATGTAAAATATTATGAGTGTATACAAATAAAATAAGTCGGTAAAAGTTTAATGAGTCATCCCTTTGAAAGGAGCAGTTACATGAAATTGGAAAGTGCTTGGAAAACTGGGCTATATGGCAGCTCTCTGAGGAGGGAGTGATTAATTTTTCTAGAAATAGGCAGATAGCCCAATTCATACTGAAGCAGTGATAATTGATAAGAGGTTAAAGTTATGTCCCTTCCTGATACCATTTACATTTTGATGTGGGGCTGGAATGTGCTAAGTGCAACTGTGAGTAATATGGAAATGACACTCATAGAAATGGAACCTGAACATATTTTGTAAACAAACTGAAAGCTATTGGGGGGATGGACTGGGCAGGGAATGTCCTTTTTAGCAAACAAAAACAAAGGAAAGCACACCTTGAAAACAAACAAATGGAAGCAAACAAACCAAAAAAAATTCTGGGTCCCTGATGATCTTGGGGATTTTTGCCATGACCAGCACTGGAGTGAAAGGAGCTTGGATAGAGTCAAATAAGATATGGAGGCGATTCCTAAGAATAAGGATGATGATAGGGAATGTATGAGTTAATGATAAATGGAAAAAAATTTTGGCAGTGTTCTTCTTAATTTTTATTAAAAAAATAAATCAAGAAAGCGTGACTTTGGCAAAAACTTTCCTCCCTGCACTTTTCTCTTTGCATTCCTGGCTACTCACCATCACACAAATGAAAGCACCCTTTAAGTGCATAGTAATATAGAAGTTTACTGAAACATCCTAGAATTCATTGTTTTTTATCAAGCTTGGTGCTGCTAATCACCAAAAGTACTTAATTGTAAAAGTTTCCTCCTGACTATGACTGTGCTTTTATAAATGCCTCATTTCCAAATTCAAGTACCTCCAAGTATATACTAAGTGCGTTGATGTGGATGTGTCACTTCTTTCTGATTATCACTGAGGTTGTGGTCGGTTTTGAAGATGGAGGGAAAATGAGAACGAAGATGAAGTGCTTTCTGAGAAAGGGCTGAGTTTATGTTCTCACATCAGGCTGTACCACAGAAGTTACAAAGACCGCCCCCCCCCCACCTGTGTACAAACCTATTTGCCTTCGAGCCTAAAGAGCCATATAATCCAATATAGGGACTAGGTGAGAAGGCACTAATACAAACCAGAAATTCATTCTCCATGTGTTTTCTGAAGCTCAACTTTGTACAGTCCCATGAAAAACAAAGATACTTGCCCAGTGTGTATAATAGGGTCATTTTAAGGACACATTTGTTGGACTTCACTCTTTTGGCATCTGTTCAGGACAGCTAACAAAAGTCAGTTGTCTCTTACCTTCTCATCACCCCCTCAGCGCTCCCCCTCCCCGCAACAAATCCCTAGCAAATTCCACTTGCTGAGTGTCCTCCTATTAGCATAATGGTGTGTGTTAATTTGGAGAAGAAGCATGTGTTTCCTATAAGAAAGTTGTTTTAGGTCTTTAAATGTCTCTGTCAAACACTTTCTTTTTGTTTGGAGAAATAATTACAGATAAGTACTGTTGAAACCAAAACATCAGAGAAATTGCCTGTCCCAATGTTTCTAATTTGGTGGATGTCTGCTTAGTGAATGACAAAAGTTTAGCTTGGCCATGCCAAGAAAAACACATCCAGTTTGACCATTGCAATTGCTGACTTGGTTATAAGGGATGACAGTCACTGCACTTTGGTTGTTTTCCTCACGTCCCAGTGAAAGAACTCTCCTTCTACAGGACAGATCTGTTCCTGTGACTCCAATAAAAGCAGACAGCTGGTAAAATGGTGATGTGAACCATGGTTGCGTTTGGATACCATTTTTCCCCCTTTTTAAGGAGGCATCTTATGTTGGCCCCATAAATACTCAGAACCACCACATTGATATCTTAGCTGATTTCTCTTCTCTGTAAACATTTCACCCTAGACTTTTTCCAATCCCAGACCTGGATGTGGTTTTGTCATAACTGTCATGGCTCTACTGGCTGAAGTGAGAAATATATCATTTTGAGAGACTTGTACAGCATAGCATTTAAATGGACGGTATATTCATGGGATAAAGGTGACAAGGATGTACACACGCACACACATACATACGTATGCATATAAAACTTTCTTTGGGAAATAGAGAAAATTATAGAGCAGAAATAAACATCAGTCACAATCATAGTGCTGAGTGTGTATTGGAGACAGTAGAGGGTGGGTCAAAGGGAAGTAATAGATGGTGATCCAGGCCTTCCACCCCTGCTCCTACCAGCACAGTTTCTCTCCTATTTGGTGTTTCGTATGATGGAATCCCACATGAGGTTTTGTATCAAAGAAAGTTTCTACTGCTGAAAAAGATAAAAGTTGAAAAACCACTTTCAAGTCGCACATGGAACAGTCTGCTGACCATAATTATGAACAACACACA
Organism: Eschrichtius robustus; assembly: GCF_028021215.1. NCBI lineage: Eukaryota > Metazoa > Chordata > Mammalia > Artiodactyla > Eschrichtiidae > Eschrichtius > Eschrichtius robustus. The sequence goes on from NC_090825.1 coordinate 134,372,852, forward strand.
ACAACCTGGGTGAATCTCATAAGCGCAATATTGAGAAAAGAGGCCAGGCAAAATAGAGTATGAATTGTACGATTCCACTTATACAAAGTACAAAATCATGCAAACTAGTCTATGGTGTTAGAAGTTAGGACAGCGGTTAGAAGGGAGCATAAGTGGGCGTGCTGTAGGGTTCTAGAAATGCTCTGTTTCTTGATCTGAGTGCTGGTTTCATGGGTGTGTTCAGTTTATGAAAATTCATTGAACTGCACTTACATGTGCATTTTTCCTATGTATGTTTTACTTCAATAAAAAGATGAACACACATACACACAGCCAAAGCTTGGCAACTAAGGTAAGATAGTCATGTATTTTGGAAGTTTACTGAGACGAGGAAGGCTTCAGGAAGATCCACCGGGAAGAGGCAGGTGGAAAGAGAAACGCTGAGATGTGGTGGTCTTTAAAACAAGTATGTGGCTCTCTAGGATAGATAGGGATGGGGCTGCCATGTCTGCCCTCCACACTGAGCCTCTGGTACAACCCAGTCTCTGAGGTTCACTCTCACCCATACTTCTGAATCCCAAACAGATGTTTACTGTGTTGATCCATGGCTGTATGCTAGACAGATAGGGCATTCAAATCGAAAAAAGATATAACCTCCTCTTAAAAATCTTGCATTAAAAAGTTTTGGTTTATTAAAGCAACAATTTGGAAATAGCCTAAATATCCAACAATAGGGGATTGTTTAATTCAATTACCTTAGATCCATACAGCCATATAGTAGCAGTCATTAGAATCAATGTTTCATAAGAATATTTAATATATTTTTATATTAAATGTTCTCTTATAGAGAACATCTAAAATGTTCTCTATATTTGTTGGGAGAAATAGGTGAAGAGAACATATTTTATACTATGATAGCCAGATCTGTACACGTAGCGAAAAAACAAAAAAAACAAACAAACAAAAACCTGGAAGGATATGCACCAAAATGTTATCATCTAGGCATGAGACAATGATGATTTTTATTTACCTTTCTTATGTCAATTTGCTAAATTTGTCATCTGGAACATGTGTTGTTTTTGTAGTACAGAAAAATTATGTTTTTTAAAAATAAGAGTCATTCAGTTTAGGAAAGATAGGCAAAATATAAATATTAAAAAAAGTAATTCAAATTCCAGGGAATAAATAAATGCCAGGCATAAGTATTGACATTAAATCTTGTGAGCACAAAGAGGGAGCAAATACTAAGAAGTCATCAGAGGCGGTGGGACTTCAGCTGAGCTTGAATTCTGATATCAACGATGATAGATAGCATTCAGGCAATGCTTGCCCTCTGCTGAGAATTGCTTCATTAGGATTTTCCATACACTACCTCACAGTAACTTCATGATGTAAGTGATGGTATTTCTCCATTTTTTTAAGATGAGAAAACCATTTAGAACAGAGAAAATATCTCATAATCAGTCTCATCATAGAACAGAGAAAATTACCTGTCCTAGATCCCATGGCTAGTAAGTTTCACAGCCAGTGTTACTAGAATCTACTTTTGTCTAATTCAAAAGACTACTTTCCCCACCTTGCCTTGTTCCTTAGAAGGAGAAGCAGAACTCAAAAAGGTTACCTTTCTTTGTTTTCAGTCAGTGTGTATGTTTGGGGGTGGGGGAAAGTGATGGCGACAAAAAATGGAACCACTCAAGCAAATAGCATTTCCTCCACCTAATAGCCTTTCTGCCTGATAGTAAGTTATGGGTGAGGAAAAATGGGAAAGTTCTTTCTCTGTCTAATTCAGCATAGGAAATCATTATGCAGAGGCTCTGTTGCCTTTTTCAGAATAAAATGTAACATGATACTTTAGGTTTAACTTTGAGAAGTGTACAGCCAAACTTTCTGGGTTTGTTGATATATGTTGTCTTCCAAATTGTCTGCACTCCATTACCTGATTGGAGATGCTCTGCTCTCAGATGGCTTGGAGTTCGTCCTCCAAGTATCTGTAAGAACATCCTGGATCTATTTATCAGATTCCTTGCTAGTGCTACAAACAGAAGGATCTTTAAAAGGTGCAAAGATTTTATGCAGGTGGTAAATCTAAATCCATCAAAAATAAGTTCTCTACCTCTCTGATGAAATGGATATACAGAATGTGAGAGGTGTATGAAATGCATTTGCTCTTATGCACCGTCCACCTGGAGAAAAGAACTAAAATTCTGAGTATTCCTCTAAACGGATATGACAATATCATTTGATGTATACTAGACAAGTTTAGATGTTAGATCTTAATTTATATTTAAGAATAAGCTTTCAACTTTATTACATTTTTAAGGAACCCCTCATATATATAGTTTACCAAAACGTAGACTGGAATGACACTTTTTGTGTCCTTTGTTTACTAAATTGCAATGTCAGGATAATAAATGCTGAGGTTGGAGTATGTGTGTGTTTCATTTCTCTTAGGGAGTTCTGTACTTCAAGGGCTTTACTCTTCAACATTGTAGATAAAACACTACATCACACTCTTTAGTGAAAGAGACACTTTCTCCTTCAAGATGCCTGTTCAGCTGTTCCACAGCTGAAGAGCTGGGGAGACTTAAAATTACATTCCTTTTCCTGCCATTAAAAGGGAATGGGGGGAAGAGTGAGGACAAGAAACTTGCATCTGGTTCAATTTCTTTGCCAAATTCTTCATTTAATTGTTTTGTAATTTGAAGAAAACCACAAGTGACAAGATGAAATTGCTAGGAATATAAATACGGAATTTAATTGTTCATGTCAGAATTTCAATTCCCAAACCATGGTAATCCAAGTCGCAGTTTTGGACCAACAAACAGGAAAAGCATTGGAGACTGTTGCTGAGTTTTCTGAGCCCCCATGATTCCACCTCCCACACCTCCCCACCCACACCAAGTTCATGTAAAGTCCTTCAATCAGGAAGAGAGAGGGGAGGAGGGAAGTTCACTCCTCTTATCTGTATGGATTTGATCCTAACAGCTGGGATCCAAGATTCCTCAAGAAAAGCCATCACATCGAGTCCATGATCCAAAATAAAACATCACCTAAGTGTTAAACACTTCATTGATAAACGCCTATAAATTCAAAGAATCTTTGATAGTAATGAGGTTCTTCTAAAGGGGTGCCTTTATTTTGGTTTATGACATAAACTTCCCTGGACCAAGGGGCAATTTAACCCAGTTGGAGTTATTCTTGATTTTAAGTTAGGAAATGTGTGTTACTCTCAGCCACCAAGCTGAGTTTGCTTCTCTTGTTCCACTGCCTGGAATAGCGTTACATCGGCAGTATATGCTCAATTCGTATTTGTTGACTAAATTTGTTTGATGAGCAAGTGCACAGTAGAATGAGCCCTAGGGTTTTATAAAATAGTTGAGTAGACAAGTGTCTCAATTCTCTATGTTCTTTTTTTTTTTTTTTTTTTTATTAATGGCTGTGTTGGATCTTCGTTTCTGTGCGAGGGCTTTCTCCAGTTGTGGCAAGCGGGGGCCACTCTTCATCGCGATGCGCGGCCCTCTCACCATCGCGGCCTCTCTTGTTGTGGAGCACAGGCTCCAGACGCGCAGGCTCAGCAATTGTGGCTCACGGGCCCATTTGCTCCGTGGCATGTGGGATCTTCCCAGACCAGGGCTCGAACCTGTGTCTCCTGCATTGGCAGGTCAGACTCTCAACCACTGCGCCACCAGGGAAGCCCATCTATGTTCTTTTCAAGTCTTATGAAGTCTCCAAATTCTAGCTTACCGGATCTGTATCACATTCCCTTAAAGCTCTGGTTTGGGCTCCATTAAAATCTAACAAAGTAATTGGGACTAAGATGCTATTGACTTAGAATGGTTTAATTTGCCATCTAACTCAGATTATTTTATTTTTATAAGCTTGATCTGTATTCAGAAATTGCAGGGTCTATTCTAGAGTCAAAGGGGGCTATGTTGGGGGTGGACGTACCTCTATGTGTCTACAGGCCAAATGATTTCTTTCTTTGAATCTGAACCTTGAAAGGAAAGATTAGTTCCTAATCTTAGCTCAGGGTACTATTTTATAAGATAGTTTGCGGGAGTGATTGGTTATGCTATACAGTGAAGCAATTTAAATCCCTTTTATGTAGACATATTCACAAATCATAGAACAAAAAAGTGAAAAGAGTCACAAGAGAGAAAAATCTAGAATTACTCGGGTCATGTACATGATTAAGAAAATATATTATAAAGGGACTTACTTATCCAGAAGATTCTTGTGAGATTTTAAAGGACAGTGAATTCTATATACGTACTTTAAAACACTTTCTTTCAACAACAGATAGTAGACATGACTCATTACTTGATGAGATATGGGAGAATCTTAAAATTTATATAGTTTTTGCTTCAAGAAAAGTACATTCATGATTTTCCCTCTTCCTGATAATAGTGGGAAAATCCAGGAAAATCTTAGTTATCCATCCCATGTAGTACATATTAGTGGCTCTCAATCTTGTTTACATTGAATCCCACCAACCTATCAAAAATCTTGGATTTATCATGACAGGCAAAAAATCTTTTTTTTTTCCTAAGTAAGAAGAACTCTATTTCAACAGCAATCTTGTTATATTTTTAAGGATGTCAAATACTATACTAAAAAGTACTGTCAGGAATGAGTTGTGTAGTTCTGGCTTTAATACTCAAATAAATGAAGACAATGGTGCATTGTTTCTTGAGTTGCATTATGATACTTATACCAAAGATTTTCTATAAAATTTCACCATATGGATTGTGTATGATGATAATAGTTTGGTAATTAAGGTAAGTCAAAAGTTGCAAACTTTGGTGAGTGCCCACTTATTTGCTTCTCAATTCATCCCAATATACCATTATATTGAAAATTAGTGCTATAAGGGGTGCTACAAACACCTCCTCCATGCAGCCTTTCCAGATTAGCTCCATTAACCACCTGAGAGGTTTTCAGATAGAGAGAGCTAATTGGTTTGTCTTGGGTGATATACTTCTCTGGTAGGGCAGTAGTCATCTTGAGGTATCTTTCTGACCACAGAGCCATCTACTTCCATGTTTTTCTGGAAACTGCCTATTCCTTTCCTTCCTCCAAGAAGGACCCCAGCAGCCATTTCTGTAATGAACGACTATACCCTCACTGGCAAACTGGGCCAAAGCTGGCCATGACGCAAGCAGGGTCATGTGGTTCTCTTTCTTGGAAATCTATAACTAGGACCAAGAGAAGATAGAGTCAGCTTGTCTGTGTGGCTAGAAGTCAACATGTAGACTCAAATTGGGGGTGGCCAAATTCAGCCACATGTACCTGAGATGCAGAGATAGTGAAGAACAAAACAGAGACAAAGTTGAGAGAAAGGGAGAGATGGAGAGAGTTGCTTTCAACTTCCTAGTTCTATATCCTGAGATGCAAGCAATTCCTGCCCTTGATTTCTTTTTTTTTTTTTTTTTAAGATTCACGTTCTTTTATTTATTTATTTATTTATTTATTTATTTATTTATTTATTTATTTATTTATTTATTTATTTATTTATTTATTTATTTATTTATTTATTTATTTATTTATGACTGTGTTGAGTCTTCGTTTCTGTGCGAGGGCTTTCTCTAGTTGCGGCAAGTGGGGACCACTCTTCATCGCGGTGCGCGGGCGGTGCGCGGGCCTCTCACCATCGCGGCCTCTCTTGTTGCGGAGCACAGGCTCCAGACGCGCAGGCTCAGTAATTGTGGCTCACGGGCCCAGTTGCTCCGTGGCATGTGGGATCTTCCCAGACCAGGGCTCGAACCCGTGTCCCCTGCATTGGCAGGCAGATTCTCAACCACTGCGCCACCAGGGAAGCCCCCCTGCCCTTGATTTCTATGAGACACCTTTTTATCTCATAGCAAATTCTCTTTCTTTTGCCTTAAACTGGCCAGGAATTAGCTCTTGTTACTTGCTGCTTTAGTGTCCCAGTGAATTCAGGTAATTTGCCCTTGGGAGGTTTTGAAAATATTGGCCTGATTTCTTCCATTTCACTTCATGGTCTCTAGGACCAGGTGTCAGGCATCCTGGGAGCATCTTCTGAATGCTCCAATAGCTTGCTTCAGGGATCTGTCTTCAGCCTGTGTTGCCATGAGGGGTGGGATGGAGTGGGGGTTAAGACAAAGGGATTTCTCCATAAGTCCTAATCTCGCTGGGAACCATCTCAGCTCTTCTGAGCTGCCTGGTCTTCTTGGAGGAGGATTCAAAAACTATGCTTTGCTTGATGTTCTCACGCTTCTCAGTAACAAGTTTATATATGAGTATATTATATATAATTTTGAACTAGGACATTGGTGGGAATCTTACGGCAGACATCTTCTGATGAATTCAGTGCCAGCTGCCAATTTTCAAAACTATGTTTTGAATAGATTTAGTTACACTTTGTGTAGAAGCCAATTTTCCTTTATTGTATTTCATATTTTGTAGTTTGACTTTTAATTTGCTTCAATCTTATTTGGAGAAAATGCATCCTTGGCTTTAGAATGAAAGTCTTGCAATCTGCTTACTCTTGCTGCCACTACTTAATTTTTTTTTTTTTTTTGGTTTTTTTCTTTTATTTATTTTTTATTTTTTGAATTTTATTTTATTTATCTTTTTATACAACAGGATTTTATTAGTTATCTATTTTATACATATTAATGTATATATGTTAATCCCAGTCTCCCAATTCATCCCCCCCCCCCACCCTGCTTTCCCCCCTTGGTGTCCATACATTTGTCCTCTACATCTCTGTCTCTATTTCTGCCTTGCAAACCGGTTAATCTGTACCATTTTTCTAGATATCACATACACGCATTAATATATGATATTTGTTTTTCTCTTTCTGACTTACTTCACTCTGTAATGACAGTCCATAGGTCCATCCATGTCTCTACAAATGACCCAATTTCGTTCCTTTTTATGACTGAGTAATATTCCATTGTATATTCTTTATCCATTCATCTGTTGATGGGCATTTAGGTTGCTTCCATGACCTGGCTATTGTAAATAGTGCTGCAATGAACACTGGGGTGCATGTGTCTTTTTGAATTATGGTTTTCTCTGGGTATATGCCCAGTAGTGGAATTGCTGGGTCATAGGGTAATTCTATTTTTAGTTTTTTAAGGAGCCTCCACACTGTTCTCCATAGAGGCTGTATCAATTTACATTCGCACCAACAGTGCAAGAGGGTTCCTTTTTAGAACTCAAAATCCACCTGCTTCGTTTTACTGATAAGGAGGCTCAGACCCTGAGAGAAAACATGACTTGTCCAAGATAATCATGAATTAGTAGCTGAGCAACAACTAGAATCTTGACTCCTACTTTTTGGTAATTGCTATTATTTTTATACTGAGTGATGAAATAAAATTCATATTTTATGGCAAGATGAGAAAAATTTAAACTTAAAATTTTTCTTTGCCCATTTGGGTCTCCTCTCTCCCTTTTAGTGTGTGTTGTACAACTGCATTAATCAGACCTCCTTAAGAGATAACAGTCTTAATCTCATAAAGTGTCACAACTCCTTAGAAGATAACCTTCCTCCCTAATTGTGTAAGGGGTCCCATGACCCGTGACCTACTTGCTTTGTACGTGTAGACCTGAATTGTGTAAACTGTCAATAATATGCCACTTGACACAAGCCCTTGTCTCAAAAACTTATATAAATGTGCTTTGACCTCTAATGTGCATCTCCAGGTTATAATCCTCAGATTGGCTTAAATAAAATTTTCCATTTGTTTCTTAGATAGACTACTAATTTTTTTGTTGACATGGGCATACTATGAGCCAGCCACACTACTGAGTGTTTTACTTGCATTATCCGATTTAATCCTCAAAATGACCCTACTGTAAAGTAAGCAATACTATCCCACATTACAAATGAGGGAAGACAGGCTCATCCAGGTTCATACCCTGGAAGAGTCAGAATCCCAAATCTTGTCTGTTTCCCTGTAAATCCCTTGGCTTTAGTCTAGTCTAGCTTCTCTAGACCAGTGCTCCTGAGTAACCCACTTCCCTCCTGTGAATGCAAACTGTATAAACAGAAATACATTTGACCATAACCATTAGGGTAAGGCGTTCCAAAATAGAATCAATGTATTAAAATATGTTAACTGCCACACATTTTATGCAAATTCTATGAATCCTCAAATTGTTCCAACTTGTGAAATATGTCTGCAAATGGTAAGGTAGCCAAGTATTTTATTATGCTCTGTGTTCTATTTGTCAGTAATTGGGTGTAATCTATTTGAATTCTATTAAACTGTATATTAAGATGAAAAAAAAAAAAAAAAAAAGAGGGTTCCTTTTTCTCCACACCCTCTCCAGCATTTGTTGTTTGTAGATTTTCTGATGATGCCTATTCTAACTGGTGTGAGGTGATACCTCATTGTAGTTTTGATTTGCATTTCTCTAATAATTAGTGATGTTGAGCAGCTTTTCATGTGCTTCTTGGCCATCGGTATGTCTTCTTTGGAGAAATGTCTATTTAGGTCTTCTGCCCATTTTTGGATTGGGTTGTTTGTTTCTTTAATATTGAGCTACATGAGCTGTTTATATATTTTGGAGATTAATCCTTTGTTGGTTTCTTCGTTTGTAAATATTTTCTCCCATTCTGAGGGTTGTCTTTTCGTCTTGTTTATAGTTTCCTTTGCTGTGCAAAAGCTTTTAATTTTCATTAGGTCCCATTTGTTTATTTTTGTTTTTATTTCCATTACTCTAAGAGGTGGGTCAAAAAAGATCTTGCTGTGATCTATGTCAGAGAGTGTTCTTCCTATGTTTTCCTCTAAGAGTTTTATAGTGTCCAGTCTTACATTTAGGCCTTTAATCCATTTTGAGTTTATTTTTGTGTATGGTGTTAAGGAGTGTTCTAATTTCATTCTTTTACATGTAGCTGTCCAGTTTTCCCAGCACCATTTATTGATGAGGCTGTCTTTTCTCCATTGTATATCCTTGCCTTCTTTGTCATAGATTAGTTGACCATAGGTGCATGGGTTTATCTCTGGGCTTTCTATCCTGTTCCATTGATCTATATTGCTGTTTTTGTGCCAGTACCATATTGTCTTGATTACTATAGCTTTGTAGTATAGTCTAAAGTCAGGGAGTCTGATTCCTCCAGCTCTGTTTCTTTCCCTCAAGATGACTTTGGCTATTCGGGGTCTCTTGTGTCTCCATACAGATTTTAAGATTTTTTGTTCTAGTTCTGTAAAAAAAATGCCATTGGTAATTTGATAGGGATTGCAATGAATTTGTAGATTGCTTTGGGTAGTGTAGTCATTTTCACAATGTTGATTCTTCCGATTCGAGAACATGGTGTATCTCTCCATCTGTTTGTGTCATTTTTGATTTCTTTCATTAGTGTCTTATAGTTTTCTCAGTACAGGTCTTTTACCTCTTTAGGTAGGTTTATTCCTAGGTATTTTATTCTTTTTGTTGCAGTGGTGAATGGGATTGTTTCCTTAATTTCTCTTTCTGATCTTTCATTGTTAGTGTATAGGAATGTAAGAGATTTCTGTGCATTAATTTTGTATCCTGCAACTTTACCAAATTCATTGATTAGCTCTAGTAGTTTTCTGGTGGCATTTAGGCTTCTCTATGTATAGTATTATACATAGAGTATACATACATAGTGTATGTATATGTATAGTATATAGAGTATACTATACATAGACATATAGTATGTCATCTGCAAACAGTGACAGTTTTACTTCTTCTTTTCCAGTGTGTATTCCTTTTATTTCTTTTTCTTCTCTGTCATGGCTAGGACTTCCAAAACTATGTTGAATAACAGTGGTGAGAGTGGACATCCCTGTCTTATTCCTGATCTTAGAGGAATTGCTTTCAGTTTTTCACCATTGAGAATGATGTTTGCTGTGGGTTTGTCATATATGGCCTTTATTATGTTGAGGTAGGTTCCCTCTATGCCCACTTTCTGGAGAGTTTTTATCATAAATAGGTATTGAATTTTGTCAAAAGCTTTTTCTGCATCTATTGAGATGATCATGTGGTTTTTCTTCTTCAATTTGTTAATATAGTGTATCACATTGATTGATTTGCGTATACTGAAGAATCCTTGCAACCCTGGGATAAATCCCACTTGATCATGGTGTATGATCCTCTTAATGTGCTGTTGGATTCTGTTTGCTAGTATTTTGTTGAGGATTTTTGAATCTATATTCATCAGTGATATTGGTCTGTAATTTTCTTTTTTTGTAGTACCTTTGTCTGGTTTTGCTATCAGGGTGATGGTGGCCTTGAAGAATGAGTTTGGGAGTGTTCCTTCCTCTGAAATTTTTTGGAGAAGTTTGAGAAGGATGGGTGTTAGCTCTTCTCGAAATGTTTGATAGAATTCACCTGTGAAGCCATCTGGTCCTGGACTTTTGTTTGTTGGAAGATTTTTAATCACAGTTTCAATTTCATTACTTGTGATTGTTACGTTCATATTTTCTATTTCTTCCTGATTCAGTTTTGGAAGGTTATACCTTTCTAAGAATTTGTCCATTTCTTCCAGGTTGTCCATTTTATTGGCATAGAGTTGCTTGTAGTAGTCTCTTAGGATGCTTTGTATTTCTGTGGTGTCTGTTTTAACTTCTTCTTTTTCATTTCTAATTTTATTGTTTTGAGTCCTCTCCCTCTTTTTCTTGGTGAATCTGGCTAAGGGTTTATCAATTCTGTTTATCTTCTCAAAGAACCAGCTTTTAGTTTTATTGATCTTTGCTATTGTTTTCTTTGTTTCTATTTCATTTCTTTCTGCTCTGATTTTTATGATTTCTTTCCTTCTACTAACTTTGGTGTTTTTGTTTGTTCTTCTTTTTCTAGTTCCTTTAGGTGTAAGGTTAGATTGTTTATTTGAGATTTTTCTTGTTTCTTGAGGTAGGATTATATTACTATAAACCTCCCTCTTAGAACTGCTTTTGCTGCATCCCGTAGGTTTTGGATCTTTGCGTTTTCATTGTGATTTGTCTCTAGGTATTTTTTAATTTCCTCTTTGATTTCTTAGTGATCTCTTGGTTATTTAGTAACGTATTGGTTAGCCTCCATGTGTTTGTGTTTTTTACATTTTTTCCCCTGTATCTGATTTCTAATCTCATAGCGTTGTGATCAGAAAAGATGCTTGATATGATTTCAGTTTTCTTAAATTTACTGAGGCTTGATTTGTGACCCAAGATGTGGTCTATCCTGGAGAATGTTCCATGTGCACTTGAGAAGTGTAATCTGCTGTTTTTGGACAGAATGTTCAAATTGTAATTATCAATTAAATCTATCTGGTCTATTGTGTCATTTAAAGCTTGTGTTTCCTTATTAATTTTCTCTCTGGATGATCTGTCCATTGGTGTAAGTGAGGTGTTAAAGTCCCCCACTATTACTGTGTTACTGTTGATTTCCTCTTTTATAGCTGTTAGCAGTTGCCTTATGTATTGTGGTGCTCCTATGTTGGGTGCATATATATTTATAATTGTTATATCTTCTTCTTGGATTGATCCCTTGATCATTATGTAGTGTCCTTCCTTGTCTCTTGTAACATTCTTTATTTTAAAGACTATTTTATCTGATATGAGTATTGCTACTCCAGCTTTCTTTTGATTTCCATATGCATGGAATATCTTTTTCCATCTCCTGACTTTCAGTCTGTATGTGTCTCTAAGTCTGAAGTGGGTCTCTTGTAGACAGCATATATATGGGTCTTGTTTTTGTATCCATTCAGCTAGTTTGTGTCTTTTGGTTGGGGCATTTAATCCATTCACATTTAAGGTGATTATCGATATGTATGTTCCTATTACCATTTTCTTAATTTTTTGGGTTTGTTTTTGTAGGTTCTTTTCTTCTCTTGTGTTTCCCACTTAGAGAAGTTCCTTTAGCATTTGTTGTAAAGCTCGTTTGGTGGTGCTGAATTCTCTTAACTTTTGCTTGCCTGTAAAGGTTTTCATTTCTCCATTGAATCTGAATGAGATCCTTGCTGGGTAGAGTAATCTTGGTTGTAGGTTCTTCCCTTCATCACTTTAAATATATCGTGCCACTCCCTTTTGGCTTGTAGAGTGTCTGCTTAGAAATCAGCTGTTAACCTTATGGGAGTTCCCTTGTATGTTAATTGTCGTTTTTCCCTTGTTGCTTTTAATAATTTTTCTTTGTCTTTAATTTTTGTCAGTTTGATGACTGTGTCTCGGCATGTTTCTCCTTGGGTTTATCCTGCCTGGGACTCTCTGCACTTCCTGGACTTGGGTTGCTATTTCCTTTCCCATGTTAGGGAAGTTTTCGACTATAATCTCTTCAAATATTTTTTCGGGTCCTCTCTCTCTCTCTTCTCCTTCTGGGACCCCTATAATGCAAATGTTGGTGCATTTAATGTTGTCCCAAAGGTCTCTTAGGCTCTCTTCATTTCTTTTCATTCTTTTTTCTTTATTCTGTTCCCGGGCAGTGAATTCCACCATTCTGTCTTCCAGATCACTAATCCGTTCTTCTGCCTCAGTTATTCTGCTATTGATTCCTTCTAGGATATTTTTCATTTCAGTTATTGTATTGTTCATCTCTGTTTGTTTTTTCTTTAATTCTTCTAAGTGTTTGTTCTTTAATTCTTCTAGGTCTTTGTTAAACATTTCTTGCATCTTCTTGATCTTTGCCTCCATTCTTTTTCCGAGTTCCTGGATCAACTTCACTATCATTATTCTGAATTCTTTTTCTGGAAGGTTACCTATCTCCACTTCATTTAGTTTTTTCTTGTTCTGGGGTTTTATCTTGTTCCTTCATCTGGTACATAGTCCTCTGCCTTTTCATTTTTTCTATCTTTCTGTGAATGTGGTTTTTGTTCCACAGGCTGCAGGATTGTAGTTCCTCTTGCTTCTGCTGTCTGCCCTCTCACACCAGTTGATTTTTGACCACTGTTTTTACAGTGATGGCTACCTTTTCTTCAGTGTCTTGGTGAATTGAGGATTATGAATCCTGGTTTTTTGGGGGTTTTTTTGGTTTTTGTTTTTTTACTTGGCCCCATAATTTAAAATCTACTACTTCTCTCCTTAATGAACAGTTAGGTTGAGAGTCTAGAGTAGTGGTCCTCAAATTGTAGAACATATCAAAATCACCTGAAGACCTTGTTAAAACACAAGTTGCTGGTTCCCACCCCAGAGTTTCTGATTCAGTATCTGGGATGGGTCCTAATAAATAGTGTTTCTAATATGTTTCAAATAGATGTATTGCTGCTAATCGGGACCACACGTTGAAAACCACTGTTTAGAGCATGAAAGGAAGACCTGCTCTTGGCTTTCCAAGATTTGTGTTACACAAATCACCAACTTTTGATTTTCTTTAGCCGCTAAACCAGTATCATCATACAAAACCCACCAGGCTAAATTTTATTGAAAATGCTTGGAATTACCATGGTGTAACTCAAGGGTATAAGAAGTTTTATTAGGATTATTCAGAGAAACAGAACCAATGGGATATTTATTAATTTTTATTAATAAACCAATAGGATATATACCTATTAATAAAAACTTATTATAAGGAATTGGCTCATGCAAATATGGAGGCTGAGAAGTCCAAAATCTGCAATTGGCAAGCCAGAGACCCAGGAAAACCAGTAGTATAGTTCCATTCTGGGTCCAAAAGCCTGAGAACCAGGAGCGCCGATTGGTGTAAGTTCCAGTCCAAGTGCAAGAGAAAACCAATGACCAGCTCAAACAGGCAGAATAATGTCCCTCTTACTCAACCTTTTTGTTCTATTCAGGTATTCAATTGGTTGGATGAAGCCTATCCGCATTAGAGGGGCCAATCTGTTTGGTGTATGGATTCAAATTTTAATCTCTCCCAAAGCACCCTCACAGACACACTCAGAATACTGTTGGACCGTATGTCTAGGTACCCCGTGACCTAGTCGAATTGATACATAAAATTCACCATCACAGGAGCCATTGTTTTCGTTTATTTGAACATTAAAACCAGAACTACATGATTCATTCTCAACAGTACTTACTACTGTAGCTCTTGGTATCATTAAAAATTAAAAGTCATGAAATATACAATAAGGTAGTTATCAAAATAGGAATCTTCATATTGAGAAAAAAGAAAGACGTATTTGTTTATATCATGGTAAAAGCCAAGACTTTTTATGTTTATTATAGACATTCTTATGTTGATTACAACCAGTTCAAAGCTGTTATGGTAACTCTATCACTATCCTTCATGTACAAAACTATATTTTCTTGAATAGGAAACAAAAGTGTGGAATTGCTTCTAGTTTATACCAAGAATTTCACTAACCCTCAACCTACTGTATTTATGACTTTTACTGATCCAGCTGTAGGACTGTGTCTATTTAAATGCTTCTACTTCCTCACACTCCTTTATTTTGTGGGGTGGAGAGGTTTTTGAGGGTCAAAATATGGCTAGCCCTCGGGAAAATGTGATGAGTGTGAACATCATGGGTATAGTGAGAGAAAAAAAGGCTGAGATCCACTGCCTCATGAGACCAATTGCCACTTTTCTCCCCTTGGATTTCACAAGCTTATAATAGGAATCATTACTTATTCTGAATGATCAGTATGTTCCCATTGTGGACATGGCAGTGTTGCCAGGCAACATGAAAATACAAGTGATGGGTCTTAACACTGTCACAGATGATGAAGACATAGGAGTAGAAAGAGTCCCAAGTACTGCAATCTAGAACCATTGCCTTACCAAAGAGGTGATAGACCTGGGGGCTGGAGGCAAAGATGGAGGTGAGGGAGATGGAGGGCCAGGACTGTGAGTCAGAAGTTGCCAATATCCACATCATTTTAACTGACGCTGAGGAGCATGGGAGGCAGGATTCTAGGTCCAGCCATCCAGTTCTGAAGGGAGCAAGGATGACTTCAGTAGGCCTCATAATTCATTCATGCACTCCTTCCTTCCTTCCTTCCTTCCTTCAGTGAAGAAATATTGAGTCTTTTTTGTGTCAGGCACTATGCTGGGCCCTGGAGATCATGAGATAAACAATCCAGAGATGGTTCTGCCTACCCAGAACTTACACAGTAGCGGGGAAGACAAGTCAGGAAGGATTAATTATCCAGTAAATGATTTAATTCCATTTCTGCTGTTATTAATGAGAAATATGTACAGAAGTTTGGGCAGTCAGGAAGGGTTTCCAGGAAGAAGCAAAGCTGTTTAAGCTGAGGCTTAAAGGAATGAGAAGAAATTAATTAGTTTTAGAGGAAAGGGCTGCAAGGAAGGGGAAAATGATGGGAGAGTGTTCCAGGTAGAGGAAACAGCAGGTGTGAAGTGCCTGAAGTGGGAAGGAGCCACCAGGTGTTGGTGCATGGATGCAGGGGCTGGATCTCACCCCCTTAGCCACAGTCCTTGTGCAGGTTGCAGTCTACAAACCTACAGTTACCTTGGTGCTATATTATGATGGCAGATTCACTTTGCTTATTTTATTTGGCATCTCAGTTATATTTCCTACCAATTAACTGTTGCATTCTTCTTGAAACACTTTCTTCCCCAGGCTCACATGACCCCACACTCCACTCGTCTTCCTTTTACCTCTGCTAGTGCTTCCTTCTCAGTCAGCCTCAGCATGATGGTGCATCCCAAGGTTCAGTCTTCAGACCTCCTCTCCTTTATATTGACATGCTCCACTGGGGCTCTTTCCTGGACCCAAGACCTTAAATCTCAGTATTGTGATGATGTCTTCATTATTATCTCTGCCCTGACTTCCCCTTGGAGCCCCACATTCTTGAGTCTAACTGCTTATGTGACATCTCTACTTATGTATCTAGTACACATCACCTCATACATAGCATGAATTAAACACATCTTCATTTCCCTTCAAACCTAACTTATGCCTTTCCTATATCCCTCCCATCTCAGGAAATGGCACTTAATTCATGCAGTTGTTTGGGTCAAAAACCTAGGTGTTATACTAGAATCCTCTGTCTCTCTCCTTTTTTTTTTAATGCCACAGTAACTCCATCAGCAAGTCCCATCAACTCTACCTCCAAAATATATTCCAGATTTTTATCACTTCTCACTATCCCTACTTCTCCCATCTTAGTCAATGCCACCATGACCTTGTACCTGAACAGAGCAGCAGCCCTTCACTGGTCTCCCTGCTTCTACCTTGTCCTTTAAAATCTATATTCTATCAAGAGATTAGGAGACTGTTTCCTACAGTTATACAACTCTCTAATGGATTCTTATTTCAACCAAAATTGAATTTTTACCAACATCTACAAGGTCGTATTTGGTGTGTCCCCTGACTACCTGCCTACAGCTCTCAACTCCTCCTCCTACTCTTCTCACCCTCATTCTAGGATCAAGTCACACAGGGGTCTTTTTGTTTATTAAACTCATTGTGCTTATTCCCATCTCAGGGCCCTTGTACTTACTCTCTTCTCAAAGAACATGGTTCCCCAGATATGCTCACCCCTGTCTCATCTCATCACTCAGGCCACTGCTCAGGGAAGATGGTCTTCAGTAGCCTTTCCCTCCCCACAGTCATGAGCTCTCCCAGGACTTGCTCTTATTCTCTTCATAGGCTTAGCATAATTGGAAATTCTTATTTATGTTACTTGTTTGTTTCTCTGGACATCTTCCTCTAGTATATAAGATTCCTGAAGGCACATTCTTGGCCTAACTAGTAACTCCAGCACCTAGAATACTACCTGGCATACAATAGGTGGTCAATAAATAATTAGGAGTGAGTGAAGGATAGAATTTCTGCTACTTGAAATGATAACAATCAAGGGCCAATACATTAAATTCCCAGACAAATGGACAGATGAATGTCTGTATCATATCTAGATTGGAATGTATGGAAAAATAGGTAGTTTCTAGGCCTATGGCCATACTTATATTGTAAACTTAGGCAGGGGTTGAGTGTACAGCATGTGGCTGATACTTACAGTTAGTAGCTCCTTGGAAGGGGGAATATTGAAAAAAAAAAAAAAACAGGTTCTTTAGGTCAAGGGACCTGAATTTTAATTCTGTCTCCTATTTTTGCTATGCCAGCTTACAAATATTTCTTAAGCTATATCATCAACTATGCAATAGAAATCATACCACCTGACTTGCAAGTCTGTAGTAAGGATTAGCCACATGTACAAAAAGGCATAATATGAAATCTGGCACATGGTAGATGTTTAGTAAACCACATTGGACCTGGCAGTGACATTGATATTATGGCTGTCATTTGACTGAAACAATGAGAGTACTGTGCCTAACCTAGTCAGTGTTTCCTCCTTGCCCTTGTATTCACTCTTTTTGATTTCTCTTTGCCCTTTCATGGCCCTCCTTTCCCTCAACACTCTATTCCAGACTCTTCCATGTCCTTCATCCGTCAGTCTATCTGTCTCTACATTCTTATCACCTATGCATGGAGGTATACCCTCATTTATTTGTCCATTCAGTATACTCATCAAATATTTATTGAGTGCTTACTTTATGCCAGATTTTAGGCTTTAGCAACAAACAGAAGCACTTGAAGTTATCATATTGGCTCAATAATTTAAGCTCTTATGTAATTAAGGGTCAAGATTAGTACATTTAAGGAGTAGGAGCCAAACCTTATGGCATAGTATCTGCACATAGCAAATACTAAGTAGATATTTAATGACTTTGAAGACTGCTTAGTGTAGTAGCAAGCATAGGGGATTTGGAACTAGATAGACCTGGGTTCAAATCCTAGCATTACCACTGGTTTTCTGTGTCACCTGAAATACATCTTCTTCACTTTACATCTCTTCCCACCAGCACGGATGATGCCTTCCTTATGCTCTAAGGTTCAGCTCTGGGAAGACTTCTCTGACCCATCTCACTCCAAGTTAGTCCCTCTCCTCTGGACTTCTGAAATTCTGGGTACCTCTGTTTTAGCATTTATCACATCTGGGTTGATGTGTCTATTTCCACATCACATTTTTAAGCTACTTAAGGAATAGAAAAATCATATTTGTGTTTCTATCTCATCTCTAACATAGCACACACAGTGATTTGCCCACTGTCCTTTTTGCATTGCCCCACTCAGTTTGCACACTTCACTTGCCCTGGTGTGTTAGTTGTTTTGGAAATATTGCTGAGACATTACTTGAGTGTTTGACCTTCCTAACTAAAGTATCTGCTCTCCAAGGACAGGGCCCCATCTTCTCCACCTTGTTTATCACTCCTGCCGACCCATGCTCTGCTCTGGTCTGTGTAAATGTCCCCTGTCCATATTGTTGACCAAGTGTTGAGAAAGTAACTCTCCAAATGTTAAATCCTTTAAAGAGGTCAGCAGAATCCTTATTTTGCCATTTTCCTTGTTCTTTGATGACAAAAGAATCCCCCTAGAATTTCTTCTCTGCTGTTCACTTGCCATCAGCCCCAGATGACCTCCTCGAAGGCACAGCCTCTGTAGGTAAAAGGTATTTGTTCATCTTTATGAATGTCAGTCTCTTGACATTCATGGTAAATAGACAAGTTCTCAGTCTCTTGACATTCGCAGCAAATAGACGAATCCTTCAGTAAATGACAGTGGTCCCCAGCATCTCATTAAAAACTCTTGGGGATAAACACTCAAGGGTAGTCCTTGTTCAGGCTCAACTTTCAAAGGCTTTGTAATGTGCTTACCTACAAAAAAAAAATGTATACCGTCACCTGTTACAGCCTCAACAGCAGCATTTTTAGAGCCCTCATCTATATTTAAACTTGATCTTGCTTAGTCAGGAGCGGAGATGTTGCCTGCCAGCATTTCCAAACAGCAAGAAAGACACAGCAGCTTCCAGTATAACGAGCACAGCTCATGAGGGCTGCTTCTTTGGTATTCAGTACTGCATCGGTTTGCCAGATGATGCTGATCTTATGCCATTTTGATGACTTTCTCTCCAATCTTCAACAGACTCCAGGGCCTTGGGCTTCCCAGTGGGTCATTTAAGCAACAATCCATTCATTATTCATTACTGAATTAACAAATATTTATTGAGTAGTTACTATGACTTGAGCCCCACCTACTACTTTAGAAGGAGATTGTGTAATGGTTAAGAGCATGGGTTCTGAAACCAAATTACATGGGTTCAAGACCCAGAATGTCCCACTTATTAGCTGTGGAACTTTGGGCAGCTTTTTTAACCTCTCTGTACCACAGTTTTTCCATTAGTCAAAGGAGGATAATAATACCTTCTTCATGGGTTGTTGTGAAAATTAAGACTTAACATCTAAAGTGCTTAGAACTGGGTAATGATGGCTGTTGTTAGTTAGTATTACTATTATGTCTCTGGCCCTGAACAAGGCTCTTGGAATTACAATGATGAACAAATTTGTTAATGTTCTTGCTTAGAGTCCAATAAGAGAAATTAATAAAATAATGATGCTAATGATTGTATACAGTAATTAGGATAAGCATATATTGGAAAGGAATGTGAGGGCATAATCACAAATGAATCTGTCCCGAACTTGAGTATTAGGTCTATCTTCTACCTAGTCTACAAGCAGTAAATTTGTGCTCTACATAGTCTACAAGCATTAGGTTTGTATTCTATGTAATCTGTAAGCATGTACCGAGGTTGCACAAGTGGAGACAGAGTGGTAGGCCAGGAAAGAGAGAAACAGAAGAGCTATAAAGGGTTTTTAAAGCCATGTTAAAGATTTTAGTCTTTATCCATTTGGGAATAGAAATTCACTGAAGGATTTTAAACAGGTGGGGACCTGGTGTTTCATTTGTGTTTGAAACTAGTATTCTGGCTACACCTTAGAAAATGGATTAGAGAGGTGCCCGAAAATAGATACGACGAGACCGCTTAAGTGACCATTTTAATGATCAAGGCAAAAGACCAAGGTAGCTTGGATTACAATGGTGTAGGTAGAGATGGTGATAAATATAGACTAGATCCTTCTCATGTTGCCTGGTATCTTCTACCCTTGGAATACCAGCTCTGCCTTTGCCCAAGGTGATGGAGGTAGTTTACTTTTGTAAACCCTCTACTAGAATCTAAATATTACCAGGTCTCCTAATGGGAGGGACAGGCCACCAATTGATATTCAAATGTTCAGAAATTTTTTGTTCAGGTGCATGGAATCTTCTGGTGGTGCTGAGAAGTCAAAAAAAATATGTATACATGTTCAGGGGAAGAGAAGGAAAAGAATGTTGAAAGAAATTATACATTCTCTTGTCATGCAATGAAAATAAAAGTGCTCCAACGAAGTGTGTTAAATGACTTTTCTAAGAATGGATGAACTTTTTGGGAGGTGCACAGCCCTTTGGCACCTCCAATGGAAAAGCTCATCTCCCTGGATATGGCAAGACTTTGCTCTTGCATGAAAGCAGATTTTGGCTAACATTTCACAGGCCTGTGTTGACAGTTTTTAGATAGGAAATTTTCAGAGACAGAGGTTTGGAAAATGGGTCTTTAGCCAGAGAGCCTAATGCAGGAAGAAAACATTTGGAATTAGATTAGAACATCTCCATTTACTACCAAGAAATGGAGACAGGATAACAACTCTTATGGTACAGGACACTGACATGACAAGAGGGAGAAAGGATAAACAGCCTAAATCTTGTTGAGCACTATATGCTAGGTTCTTTGCTTACCTGGTGTTTATTTAATCTTCTTGACAACACTGGGATATTTAATGGTATCTTTTTTTTTTTTTTTAATGAAGAAATTTAAGCTTAGAAAACTTAAATGACTTGTTCAGGGTGCCTCACCTTGGACATATAGGTAAGACTTGAACCTTCTACCATCTGGTCATCAAATGCAGTCTCCTTTTACTACATGAGACCTCCATGTTTATGACATTGTTTTCCCAATCTTCATTGGCTTAACTGGGCTTGCCTATAAGGACTTTCCCCCTCATTCCTCTCCTGAAAGTATAAATAGCTCCCTTTGTGGAAAGTGAGAGAGCAAGACAAGTAAGAGAGGGGAAATCAACAACTGTCCTACTTTTCTGTTTCTCCAGCACCAAAGCTTAATGCTGCATGACAAAATACTGGAAGAAGGAGGAGAAAGATATTTTTTAAGAAAGCAACGGTAAAACAGGTTGGAAACCTTATCATCCACCAATAATATTTCATAGCATTGAAATTGGTACCAGGTGCTACTTTATGGGGGTTTGATGGATTTGCTAAAGGGAACATTGGGATTAAAATGGGGTGCACCATTTCTTTTATTTCCATAGGGTCTCTACCTTGTGTCTCACACAGGCCCTCCAAGGCCCAGCCTCCTTTTGATAAGGTTCTTGTCATCAGAATCATTAACAGTGTTCTCCTCACTGGGTTATTAGTTGGGTGATGTGGAGTACCAACATTCTCTGGAAGGAACTAACTGCTTGAGTCACAGGCAAATGCCATAATCAGATCTCTAACAGCTGTAGTGAGGATGTGTTGGCAAGTTATATTGAAATTCTAAGATAAATTAAAAAAATATAATTCCAGCCCATATGTCTGAGTCTCAACCTTGTACCCTTTTCTTGATCTTTTTCCTGTTCTACGTTAATGAGAAGATAGTTCTCTCCTCCTCTGCTTCTGTAAATCACATTCATAATTTTAGCCATTTCATTGTCTCATCTGTATTATTTGTGATTTTAAATCAACTTAATTTTTTATACTTAGTTTCATCCTAAACATATGAGACATGAGATCAGTAGTAGTTATATTTTTCTATATGCATTAGTATAAATGCATAACTATTTTCCCATTTACCATTCATGATAGCGTCCCGTTAAATGATCAGTGATATGCATACTATATTGGAGAAATTTCTTGTACAGTAAAAAGAGGTCAACTCTGCCACTTAAAGGCCATGTGGCTTCAGTCATGTTTTTTCCTTTCTTAACATCAGTCTCCCCCTCTGCAAAATAGGAAGGCTTCTACCTGCCATCTAAAGTTGGGAAGTTTCATTGAAAGAATCAGTTATAGCTAAAATGTATTCAGTTCCTACCACGTACCAGAGACCATACCATGCCCTTGATGTGCATATTTTCCTGTGTAATCCTGACCATGATCCTAAGAGAAAAGTACTACAATCATGTCCATTTTATAAATGAGGGCTCTAAGGCTTTGGGCTGTCATGCAACATGCCCAAGGTTCTCCTTTCATTGAGTGGTACAGTGAGAATTTGTCCCCGGTTCTGCCTGATACAAAGCCCAGGCTCTATCCCATCAGTGTGTCTGGCACCGTGCTTGGCACCAATAAGTGCAGAATAACCGTGTACTCCTTTCCCATTGTGTGGAGATACCAACTAGTGTTGTTCCATCATGGGTGCTAGATTCTTGCTGGCCAGAGCTGCCTTCTTCTTCCCCCATGGCCACCAGTACTGTGTTACACAGAGTTGATGCTCGAGGGCTATTTGTGGATGACTTAACCGAAGGCTCTAGGATCCCAGTGGAATCACCTCTCACATTTGCCTTGAGGAAGATGATTTTCACATCTCTCCAGTGACTCTGGGACGGCATGGTTGTAAACAGAAATGACATAAGCCCAGAGCACTCACCAGCTGATGGAGTCTGAGAGTCTTGTTCCCTTGTTTTTCCCATTAGATGAAGACTTCAGTCTCCAAAAAGAAACTTTTTATAAACATTTTCTGTTATGTACATTTTTCAGAGAGAATTAGGAATCAAGATTAAGTTTTCATAGGGAAGTCAGGAAAGATTGCATTTGGGTGCTTGGTGTCTGAGGAAGGATAAAGGCCAGTGTGGGGATGAGGAAAGGGTATGCTTAGAGGAAAGAGACTTTGCTTCCTTTGTAATTCTGCATAGAACTCTTCCTCACTCTGGCTATCTTCACTCCCCTGTTATAACTAGTTATTAACTTTTTATATATTATGATCTGATCTGATGCAAGCTATTGGCCCTCTTCCTGGGAAACTGCAAGCCCGTGCATACACGAGTTTGTACACAGTTGCAGGGACTAAATGGACCCTCCTGAGAATCTGTGGACCTCCCCCCATGCAGGTTAATAATGCCACAAGTTCTGGAGACTTAATGAGGTAATCCCCCCAGGGAAAGATAACAATCCTTTTGGGGTATCTCCTATGATATAGAATACTTGGTGTTTGTTTCTTAGGAACTAGAGTTCTTAGGAAGCATTCCAAACAACAGTCTTCAGTTATGACATTTTCATTAAAAAAGAGTTACAGTAACACTAGAATTTCTTGCTTTGGACAATATACCAATATCTTTTTGCAACATTTAAACAAGAAGAGAAGAAAGGATAACAAAAAGAGACAGAGAGATATGGCATATCATCTATTATAATTAAACATCAAAAATCTGACCATTTAAAAATAATTTTCCTCTGTGTACATTGATGTTCAACATAGAAATGATGGCATTGTTGAACGAAAAAACTCAACTAGCTCTTACAAAGTACTAGGCATTATTCCATGTGCTTTAACTAATATATTGATATATGATCTTTTTACCTCTTCCTCCATGAAATCTACCAGAAAAGGAAAATATTTTCTTATTCCTAGATGGACAGAATCCAGGGTGAAGGAGGATTTAAAAGACTCCATTAAAATGACAGAAGAGTTTGTATTACTTCGTTGTTATGATACCTTATGATGTAAGTTTTTATATCTCTAGGGACTTAAAGGGATCTACTTAACTGGCCACTCAGCAGAGGGGTCCAAGAATTCCTAAGTCTCCGAAGTTCATCTTGGTGGCAGCAAATGGGTTAACTTTTCCAAAGGCCCAAAGTCTCCTTCAGAGGAAACTTGTGAAGCAGAATGCCTTGCTTACCCTTATTGTTCTCTAGGAAAACTCTTGTTTTCCACCTCGGTTGGTATTTTGCAAACACTTTATCCTGGAGACACTGGGGGCCGTGGGGAATGGAATGTTGCCCATGAGCCAGATATTTGTAAACCTTAGCTCTGAAATGTGGCACAATACCACAAACTGTCAAGTTGTGTAAAAACTAAAGCAAAGACAAAAACAGAATGTAATATTTACCAGATGAGAGTTTTGTGTGTGTGTAATCTTGCTGGAATTTTGGGAGTATCCAACTCTCATACATTTCAAAATGAGCCTTGTGTCCCACCCCATCCCACCCTCACCCCCAGTTTTTCCCTCCCGCACAGGGAAGGAGAGTTATGAAGTGAAAGGCTTCGTCCGAATAAACAGTGAGCTTGATATAGCCCTCTGCAGTTAGCTATATATTGAAAGATGAACAAGAGGGTTTTGGCCCCGTCGCAGAGGGAGGGTCCTGAAAATATTATTTCTGGAACAATTTTCAGAATTAATGCAAAACAATGGGATATTGTGTGTGTTGGCAATTTTCATTCAGCATAAGTGATTTAACTGTATGTTCATTAGCTTGTCCACAATTTTCATTGTACAAAATAAAACTACATTCAAAGGAGAATTTCCAGTCATGTGGAAGAAAATATTTTTTCCACATGACTGCTGACATCATTACACTGTGTCGTCTGACACAAGTGAACAGCCTAAAGAAACCAGTAGAAGATACCCATTTAAAGGAATTTAGTTTAGAAAGAATCAGAATGGGGAGAAATGGGAGAATTTTAAGTGCATTTGAAACACAAGCCTTCTGAAGAAGCATCAGGTTATTTGGGTTTTAATTTTGAAAGTAGTTTGAAGAGTTACATCGTGAGTTCCCACTACCAGTGGGTACTCTTTCTGTTGAGAGAGGAAGTGAGAAATTTGATTCAGTGGCTTCATTACGACATGTTTCTGAGTGCTGAGTCTAGGCCAGTAAGCTTGTACCATGTTACCTCTCCCCTACTACAGCTGGTTAGATCAGGGGTAGAGTCATGGCCCAGGGGATCTGGTCCATGGATTAGGTGATGACTAATCCAGTTCTGTCTTTCTTTTGAAGATCTGAACTAAGAGACCCAGTGCCTGAGATCAGACAATGACAGGTTCCTAAATTGAAAGGTCACATTCAGATGGGAAAGGGAAGAGGGGAGGCTTTTTCAGCCTGTTGCAAGCTAGAGGATTAGCAGAGAAAGCCAATCTGCCCAGAGAAGTGGGAAGTTTGATCAAGTGCACAGAGAAAAGGATATAAGATAACGTGTTCCCAGAAAGAGAAACATGGTAAGCATAGGTGGCTCGAAAATGGACGGTTTTCCATTTCTAGTCCATCTAAGACCCAGAAATAGGTCACTCTCCTTTGTTTAAGCTTGTTACGTAGGTGACTTTCTGTAACTAGAACTCATACAGGTCCTTCTTGTACAGATTTAAAATTTTTATATACAGTGGTGGGGATTTTTAAAAAATTGTTTACTTGGTTTATTCTTACAAAAGTCTCTTACACCCTTGGGTGACACTGAGGTGCAGCAGAGTCGGTGTAAGAAATGGGTTTGCTGGGGAAAGTGTAGTGGCTGTGCTTGGCAGAAATCTGTGTGTAATAATCATGTATTGAGTGGAATTTGTACCATGACACAAGTAAGGTGAGAGTACGGTGGGCTGGCAATTGAAACTGCTAATAGCTACATTCCAATTCTACCATTAGATGGTTGATTTCAATTCTTTTTATCCAGCTGTGTTGAAGTAAGTGAAACTGTAAGTGTTAATAGCAAATTAAATGAAATAGATACTGTACGTGTGCATTATGGGAACCATAAACTCCGTAACCTTAGCAGAAGATTCTAGAGGAGGAGAAAAAGATCCCTGTGGTATGCTAGGGAATAATTTGAAAGAAACTACCTTACTTTCAAGTCCCCACTTCTGACTAATGGAGGCTCTGATGACAAAAGATCATGCTGCCGCTTTGGAAGGTCAAGATTTTAGTTTCAAATTGCGATTAAAATGGATTTCTGCATCACCAACCCCTCCCACACCTTACCCAGCACCTCCCTTCTCCCACCCGGTGCCTGGAGTTCTCATTTATCATGTGGCTTTCCCAAATACTGAGCTGAGAAGTAAGGGTTTTTTTGGTTTTGTTTTTTGTTTTTCTTAACAACTTTAGCACACACATTAACAATGAAGACTATTGGTTGACACATGTGCTGCGAACCTTGCTAAGCACTTCACATATATCTTATCTCTTTAAAAGTCACAGCAACCCCAGATGATGGGCATTTCCTGATCTCCTTTTGCAAGTGAGGAAAATGATGCTTCCAGAGGTCAGGTTACATGGCCAGAGTCACACAGCTCTACGTGCCAGGGTTGGTATTTCCCCATATGTGACTGCACAGCTCCTGTTGTAAACAACTAAGCTCTTCAAGTTACATAGTTGTGTGCTTGAATCTTGAAAGGCCCAATCTCAGGGTCACCTCTGATATTAGATATTTTCCCCTAAATGACCAAGAACCTAGATCAGAAAGCTATAGATTCTTCAGCTGAGAAAAGACTGGTTCTCAGTTTAAGTAGTATGGTTTTTCATGTGCTCGCTAACATGAAATGATCTTGAAAATTCTTTTCTGTATAAAAACAAAATTCACCCCTTATTGTATTATCTGTGGCAGCACATTGAGTCAACATATAATAAACGTTTTATACATTTTAACTACAAAGGTTATTCAACTTCATATAAATTAATATACATACCTTTAGACTTCATGCTTTGAGACTGTCTTATTGTCAACTCCCATTTCAAGAGACCTAGAACAGACGCACCTCCTGCATAAATCTGTGTGGTAGCAAGGCTCAGGCAATAACATAACAAATGAACAGAATTCTTTGGATTTACCTGCTTTATTTCGGGAATTATTAGGAGAGATAGTTGATCTCTCTTAGGATAAATTGAGGCTATTTTTGGAGACCATTTTCCAGAAAAACACAAAGATCTCACATTCTGGTTTCCAGTTGTTTTTAACCTTATACCAAATTTTCATCTTAAAGGTAACATCAGGATAGAATTTAATCTATAAAACATGTCAAAAATTTTCCCTGAAGGAATAAGGTAAGGGGCAGCAGGTGGTATGGTAGGGAAAGTTTCTAACTGGCAAGAGGACATTGGCCTTGGAGGGAACGATAATTGCTATTTACCCCACTGGCTGTTCTCCAGTAAGACATAAGGTCTTGCATACTATGTCCTTCTGAATTGAAGACTATTGGTTTTGCTGCTGTGCTAATACAGAAATGGGAGTCACAATTATGCAAATAAATATTTGCTTAATGTAACAAATTGTTCTATTTTGGCTCCTTTAGCTGTATGGTGTGATTTTTTTTTTCCTTTGAAAAATCAGCTGACATTGGAAATAAAGGAAATGTAATAATTACCATGGGAAATATAGTTTGAAGATGGCAAAGGAGCCAAAATAGCAGTTGTGGAAAAAGGGAATCAAAATCATTTGATGTTACCAACTGTACTATTAATAGGGCTCCAAGGAGAGGAAGGAGTGAGTGAGTTCCCAGAGCTATTAAGATTCCACCAGCCCTTCTCTTGCATTCAGCAGTCCCGCTGGATACCTTTGATTGTTGGCATGGATTCAAAGCATGGAAGTGTACTTCACTTAGAAATTCTCTCTCACACGTGCAAAGAAGAATGGGGGATTAATGAATACGACGCCTAAAAATGGAAGTCTCAATACAGCACTAAGCGAGTATAGCAAATTCGTTTAAAACATTCCCCATACATATTTAACCCTATTGATCTCTTCTCTCCAGCCTCTTTTTTTCCTGTTTCTTATTTTCTTTCTTTCTTTTTTTTTTTCTTCTTTAAAGAGAAAACTTCATCTGATCTGGCAGAGAATGACAAACCTCCAAAGTAGGTAGTTTGTATTCTAATGACAAATGTTATCCTGGGGCAGCAAGCGGGGCCTGGATGTACACACAGAGAGAGTTATCTAGTTATAACTGGGACAATGCCTGGTAAGGGGAGAGCTTGGGAAAGGTCTTCCATCACTGGCTGGGTGCATTTTCTCTTCTGGGGAGAGTCCGAGTCAGCAGGTGGGATTCTCTCCTTGCCCACTACAAAGGTTTAGGGGCATTAGCTAAGATTGCAGACCTCACCCTTATCGGAGTGGTCAGAATACGGTAACATGAGGCCTTTCTTTCTCTTACCAAACACAAAAACCTGTCCCAAAGAAGACAATAGGAATCCCTTTGTGATTTCCGTGGTTGGATGGAGTTTAAGATGCTTCTCTGAATTCATGGTACATTCCAGCTTGGAGCTACCCTACCCTCAAGGCTGGCTTATGTTGGAGTCGGATTTAGGGCAGGGGCAGGACAGAGATTTAAGGCTCCTGCTAAAACTATTGGGAAGGGAAAGTTTTGCTTTTTATTTTGTTGTGTTTTCTTTGGTCCATCACTCCCTGAATGGCCTTGGACATGGAGCACGGGTTGGAAGAATAGGGGCTACTTGTTTAACTTTAGGAGACTGAAGAGTGGGATAGAATGGGCCATGAATCGTGGTTATATACACAGCCTCCTAAATGCTAACATGCAAACACATACATAGTATATCATGGGGGAAATAAAAATGGGCCATGATCTATGTGTATGATATCTCTTTCTTTTAAAAAAAATGCAAAATATATGTATTTTGAAAAAAAAATATGTTTGGAAGGTAGTAGACCAAAATGTTAACAGAGATTGCCTTAAAATCGGAGATTGGGGTAGTTTTACTTTTTTTTCTCTTTGCTTATTTATAGTCTCCTTTTTTTCCTAGCATGTTCAAGTGTATTATACATATAATTCCATTGAAAATTAAAAGCTAAAAATGTAAGACACCAAAGGAAAATAAAAATTCATAGGGATTCCAAAGCTCAGGTCCTGCCCCTGCCTCATTCTGGCTGAGAACCTGTTTTCACATCCTCAGATCCACTTATAAAACAGTGATGGTAACTATACCCTCCTCACATTGTGGGCATTTAATAATTTAATATCCACGGCAATGCTTTGTAAAGTATATACTAAGGAGTTGTGTTTACTAATATTTGGCATCCTTCTATTCGGGGGAGCCACGTCCTTCCTTAAGAACTGTCTGTGAGGCTCGTGTGTGGCTAAAGGGGTGGTGATTGTGTCCTGCCCCACAGGAAGGCCCACAGCCTCCAGGGCCCTGCCAGAGCCCGCTGGCTTCCATCTGGCCCTTCCTTCATCCTGGTGGGGGCAGTGGTATGGGTGTTTGGAGGGGGCGTGACTCCTGGATATCTAGTCAGAGAAAAATGGGAACCATGTAGAAACAGCTCCAAGATGGAATTGTGGCTGCAAAGGAGGTCAGACAGCCTGGAATTTAACCCTAACCAGCCTGAATCTCAGCTTCCTCATCTGAGAAGGAGAGACAGTGTAGTGGCTCACTCACCGCATTAGCACAAGTAGTCAGAGTGAGAGAATGACCTTCAGCGCTTAGCAGAGAGCCTGGCGCAGAGGAGTGAGTGCTCGGTGAATGTCAGCTGTGCTGCTTTTTTTTTTTTTTTTTTTAACTTTTAATTTTGTGTTGGAGCACAGTTTGATTAACAATGTTGCGTTAGTTTAAGGTGAACAGCAAAGTGATTCAGTTGCACATATACATGTATCTATTCTTTTTCAAATTCTTTTCCCATTTAGGTTATTATATAATATTGAGTAGAGTTTCCTGTGCTGTACAGTAGGTCCTTGTTGATTATCCATTTTTAATATAGCAGTGTATACATGTCAATCCCACATTCCTAAATAACCCTCCCCCACACCCTCCCCCCTGGTAACCATAAGTTCGTTCTCTAAGCCTGTGAGTCTGTTTCTGTTTTGTAAATAAGTTCATTTATATCATTTTTTTTTAGATTCCACATATAAGCGATATCATACAATATTTCTCTTTCTCTGTCTGACTTACTTCACTCAGTATGACAATCTCTAGGTCCATCCATGTTGCTGAAAATGGCATTATTTCAGTCTTTTTAATGGCTGAGTAATATTCCATTGTATATATGTACCACATCTTCTTTATCCATTCCTCTATTTTTTTTTTTAATTTATCTATTTAGTTATTTTTATTTTTGGCTGTATTGGGTCTTCATTTCTGTGCGAGGGCTTTCTCTAGCCGTGGCAAGCGGGGGTCACTCTTCATCGCGGGGCGCGGGCCTTTCACTGTCGCGGCCTCTCTCGTTGCGGGGCACAGGCTCCAGATGCGCAGGCTCAGTAGTTGTGGCTCACGGGCCTAGTTGCTCCGTGGCATGTGGGATCTTCCCAGACCAGGGCTCGAACCCGTGTCCCCTGCATTGGCAGGCAGATTCTCAACCACTGCGCCACCAGGGAAGCCCATCCATTCCTCTATTGATGGACATTCAGCTTACTTCCATGTCTTGGCTATTGTAAACAACAGTGCAGTGAACATTGGAGTGCATGTATCCGTTTGGATCATGTTTTTCTCCAGACACGTGCCCAGGACTGGGATTGCAGGATCATATGGAAGTTCTATTTTTAGTTTTTTAAGGAATCTCCATACTGTTCTCCATAGTGACTGCACCAATTTACATTCCCACCAACAGTGTAGGAGGGTTCCCTTCTCTCCACACCCTCTCCAGCATTTACTGTTTGTGGATTTTTCAGCTGTGCTGCTTTTTATCCACTGAACAGTCTCTGCTAATGACAGTGCTGATGACGGGGTACACTTATTATTACAAGGTATTCACTAATAGTAAGAAGTATTGTAATGTGGAGCCAGGAATGCCTGGATGACATGAGAAGGTAATGCCCAATGTGCTGCATTCTTTTGATGTTAACTTTCCCATCTTACTGGTATTTGAAATGCAACAGGCTTGGTCCTCTGAGTGGCTTCGGGGTTTTATTATATTCTGCCCAAGAGTGTTTTCTTTGCCTGACTCAAGAGACTCGGGGAGCAAGTCAGAGAGGGTTGAGCTATTGCAGGAATGAATAAATAAAGCTGTAATCTGAACACTGTCCCCAACAGGTGCTGCAGGGTTTGCAACTCATTTTACAACTTTGCCGTGACTGCCTAAGTCAGGGGTCCTGTCATTCCTTGGAATTCACTGTATACAGTGAGGCAGCATGGAGGTGGCAAGAGAGCCCCTTCCGAAGCCCTGGGATCTGTTTGGATCCTGGTTCCTCTGTCCCTTAGTGATATGTCCCTGTCCAACCTCTCAGCTGTTATAAGAATGAGAAATGATGCTTTTAAAGAGTGTAGCAAAATATCTACATATAATAGGCACTTAATGTATGTTTTGTTATTGTTAAAACCCCTCCTATTACAAAGCTGAATTAAGAAGGGAGGATAGTCCTGTCTATCCTGTGCTGTTCAGACAACCCCTAGTGTTGGGCTTTGCTCTGATCACCATCATAAGAGGGATCTAACACACTGGGTATAACACACTGGGTTCTGGAAAAGACCAAGGGGATGAGAGCAGCCAGTGCTGGGCCATATCATGGTAGTCTGATAAAAGGATACTTAGTCTAAAAGTGAGAAGACAAGAGACCTCTTTACAAAGAATAAGAGTAACAGTAACAATTAACATTATTGATCATTAATTATATGCCAGACCCTGTTCTAAATTCATTGCAAGCGGTAAATTTTTTAACCTTCAAAACAAAAACAAAACATTTGAAGCATAACATTATCCCCATTTTTTTTTACAGATAAGGAAACTGGGTCGCAGGGAGGTTAAGAACTTATCCAGAGTCACACAACTAGTAAATTTGGGAACTGAAATTCAAAGCTGGGCCATCTAGCTCCTCTGTCCATGTTGGGCCCCACTGTGCCAAATCCATTTCCATTATCTAGTGTGTTGTTAGGAGAAGAGAAATAAAACATCCTCTGCTACTCCAGGAGGTCAAAATAGGGCCAGTAGTAGAAACTTCAGGGAGAGAGATTTCATCCTAACCTAGGAAAGGTTAACAGTCAGCAGTAAGTCAAGGATTGGCTGCCACGTGAGGTAGTGAGTCTTCTGTTGCTAAAAGTATTCAAGTAGTTGTTGAACAGCCGTCCGGTATGGGTAAGCTTTGAGGGGAATTCTAGTATCTGGAAATGGCTTGCACTAAATTAATCCTAATTCTTCTTACAATGCTGAGATTCTCCTGGGCCTGGCCTAATACATTGCAGTCCTTTAATAAGAATTTCGGGAAATGAATAAGGTAAATGAATAAATGAATGAGTCCACTGATTTCATAAATGTATCAGATCAAAGACTTACCTAATACTTGCACAGCAAAAATGACCTTTTCTTCCCGATGCCTAAAATGCTTAGTGACTTTAGATATTGTCAATCAACAGTAAAGGTTATCCTCATATTGTAATTTTATATTTGACTGTTTTCTTTGCTATAATTGGATTTTAAAATCCTTGCCCACAGAGATAATGCCTTACCTAGTATAAAACAGAGCACATATTAGAGGCCCTAAATATGGTATTAAATGATGAAGTCAATAGAAATATGATTCAGTTCCAGGTAAATATTCTAGATGCTGCCAAGATGTCTTGGGTCAAAGATCCATTCTGAACCACTCATTCATTCATTTACCAAAAGTTGATGATTTTGCTTACATTAACCTCTACTATGTGCCAAGAGCCGCACACAGAAGAATGAGAATGACCCTGCCACCAAGGGAGGGCAAAGTGATAGATAAACTCATGGCGGAGAAAGCACAGGTGAGGTCCCAGGAGCCCAGATGAACTCAGCCTTGGAGGTAAGGAAAGCTCCAGAAAATTTCCAAGCCAAAGAAACTGGATGTTCAAACGCCTGGAGGAGGAACACAGGAGGCATTTGATAGCTGATGTGGTCACTGAATATAGCTGATCTGTGGGGCTAGGTCACATAGACCAGTGGTTCTCAAAGCATGGTCCCCAGCCTAGCGGCTTTGGCATCATCCAGAAACTGGTTAGAAATGCAGATTCTCCGACTCCACCCAAGACCTGACTCAGAAACTCTGGGCGTGGAGACAAGCGCTCTGTGTTTTGACAAATCCACCAAGTAATTCTGGTGCACACTCAGGTTTTTTGTCCTCTTTAGAAACCAGGCACCTAAATAGGATTAAGCCAACTAAATCCCCCCCAACCCCTCCAGCACACATACACACATCTTGAATGAGATTATAGGTAAGTACTGGTAGAGTATCACTTCTCAGAAAAGGCAA
Organism: Eschrichtius robustus; assembly: GCF_028021215.1. Taxonomy (NCBI): domain Eukaryota; kingdom Metazoa; phylum Chordata; class Mammalia; order Artiodactyla; family Eschrichtiidae; genus Eschrichtius; species Eschrichtius robustus. Next base: position 134,405,714 of record NC_090825.1, read on the forward strand.
AGCTCTTCTGCCCATGGATCCTTCACAGCATTCTCTTGGTTGGGCAGAGCAGATGGTCCGAGGGGTCTGGAGCTGTAACGCACAATAAGAGGTTAGTACCTGCCGGCCCTGGCAGGCAGCCCTTGTGCCTGCTCTGATGACAGAACAACATCGAGGATTCCTCTTTGTTCTCACTGGGGTTAATGACGATCTGTGACTGATTTCACTGGGACCTTCAAAACTGGGGATCCAGGTCTGCTTCCTGGGTCTCCAAGGACAGCCCTAAGATTTGGGCTATAAGTCTCTGAAAAAACCAAAGAGACAGAAAGTGAAAACAAACATGGACATTTATTTTCCTAACTTGCCCATGGCAAACAGAATTTTGTTTAATAAACCATGAAATGATTCACAGAGGTCTGTGTATTATTCCATTGTGCAGCTGGCTAATGTAAAAGAATCTTTTCTCTTGGTCTTTCAAGCCATATACAATTCCCAGGCATGCCAATTTGTATTTATTTATCGGTAAGGCCCGTATCTGCCTTGTGAGTCCATGGACTGGAATTTCCACTTTCAAGGGGACGTGGTAAACAAGAACCTGCAGGGCCAGATGAGCTGTTATTAACCTCAGACACTCAAGGCCCCCACCCCAGCCCAGGTCATCATCTGCATCAGTGGATAACTGCATCTCCAAGGTAGTCAATCTGAATATCAACATTAGTTCTCTCCAGTCTGACCTCCACACACAGCCAGAGTAAATTTTTTTTTAAATGCATATCTGATTATATCACCCACTTGCTTATAAGAATATCTTCACTGTATCTTCGCTTGTATTCTTACAAGGACATCTTCCCACTGTAATTAGAATAAAACACATGCTTCTTATTAAGACCACCAGCCTTGCATGTGTGCCTTCCTACCTTTCATCTTCTGTCTCTGTGGCTCATTCTGCTCCAGCCACAATGACCTACCTCCTTGTTTTCAGTTCAGGGCAATTGCTTTGTTGTTTGCTGCCTCAGAACCTTTGCGTGTCTGTGGCCTCTGCTGTAAATGCCCTCACTTCTGCTCTTCACCCAGTTATGTTCAGTTCATTCTTGAAGTCTTATCTGAGCTGCACTTCCTCAGGAATTCCTTTCCCTCAACCCCACCGGACCTCACAGACTAGGTCAGGCCCTTCTGTTACATATTCAAAACATTGTCAATTGCAAGAAAGTAATTGTTTACTTGAATATCAACTATCCTCTTTCCTTGTGAGACAAAACTTCGTAAGAACAAAGACAACAATTGCTCTGTTCACTACTGCATTCCCAGCACCTGGCCCAGTGTGTAGCAAAGAGTAAGTTGTTAATCACTATTATTCAACATCATTGAATGACCCAATGAATGAACTAAGTCTTTAGAAGGATTTGGGATTTCTGAAGAAATTTAAAGGAAGGGAGATGTGTTAGACGTAGGGTGAAGACCATTCCAGCATAGGAGAAAGGTCAAATTCAAATTTCTAGGCAGAGGATTTGTAACTCAGAGGCCACAAAATGAAAAGTCATCATTTGAGAGTACCCACGTGTAGGCTCCCCTGTGCCCAGGAGCACAGCTTTGCAAACGGAAGGGAAGAAGTGGAGAACCCCGGCACAGTCATACAAGATGTGTCTTTTTACTAAAAGTTGGATGCGTTGTTGAAAACTCTTTATGGTTTTCCAAATCAACTCCGATTTTCAGAGTTTAGAAGCAAGAGCATTTCCTCGTGCCATTAGCATTTAAAGGCCTTGATTCCCGTAATATTCTGCTTTCTAGAAACCTCTCTCCACAGACAATATCAAGTGTGGAGGCTCTGAGGACCTGGGCAGCTCTGGATTTAGAGTGAGGGGGTAGGGCAGTTGATGCAGCCCGTGATGTGGGTTCTCTCAGGTCTTTTGGAAGGGCCAGCTGTCTTATCTATTATTGCAGACTGTGCCAGTCAGGAGGAGACGTATATAAAGAAAGCCATCTACTTTCAAAGAAATATTAGTGTCTTGAGCTAAACAAAGTGTCAAAAACTCATCTTATCTCATTACACGCGCACACGTGCACGTGCGCGTGCACACACACACACACACACAGTCCATAGGACTCCGTGTTGCAAGATGGCTTCCATGCCGGACATGCCATCCACAAGGCGCCTACATCACACAGTGTGATCCGGGTTTGACATATCCCTGTCTGAATCACTTGAGGGATGCCAGGCAGATATTCCATTTGTTTTCTCCCTTCCCAAATAGTTTTCTACTTGAAGCCTCAGTGTCTGAAATTCCTCCATTAGGTGGTCTTTCTTTGGGATAAAGTACTGCCCTTTCTGTGTAGTCTCTTTAAACAGCAAAGGCTTAAATTACATCAAATCAAGTATAAAATAACCTGCCTAATATTCTGTATCTTGACAGTTTGAGTTACATAGATAGATGCCTCTGTCCAAAGTCAGTGAATATTCACTTAAGATTTGAGCATTTTATTTTTTGGAAAGCTTACATTAAAAGAAAAAGTAAACAGATATCATACTTTAGTTAATGGTATGCATGTGAAGTATTTAAGGGAAGTTGTACAGATGTCTGTAATTTACTTTGAAATATTTTTTTTTAAATAAATAAATGGATGAATAGATAGAGGGACAGATATATGGCCAAACCCCCAAATAGTAAAACATTAATGGTATAATCCAGGTGATCTTTACATAGGTGTTCACTGTAAAATTATTTCAACTTTGCTGTATGAAAATTGTCATAATAAATTATTGCGGAAAAGAAAAGAAAAAAAAAATAACCTCAAGTTCCTATTAGAGAGCCTTGTATATACAAGTCACTCAGTAAATGGGAGCTGTTACGTGAGTAATGAGAGGACTAGGAGAGTGGTTTTCAACCTTGGCTGGTCTTTAGAATCAATGGGGAAGCTTTTCTAAAAAACAGATGCCTGGGCCCCCCCTTCCCAACATTCTGATTTAATTGGTCTGGAGTGGAGCCCAGGCATCAGCATTTTTTAGTTTCACCCCAGGTGATCCTCCTAGGTGACAACGTTAAGAACAACCGTCACTCTGGCCTGCAGTGGTGACCGCACTGCTTTCCTCCTGAGGCTGATTTGCAGGGCACACTTTGCCTAGGATTGGGCCCAGACCCCCACAGAGAAAGGAAAGGGAGCGAGTTCCTCTAACAACCAAGGCCTGAGATCAGACCAGATCAGCCTATGTAGTTCAAGAGTTCTGCCTTTGCCCTCTATCCGGGCTATGGCTTCCCTGTTTATGACCCAAGTAGAACAAAAAAGGTAAAAATCACATCAGTTATAAGGAGATCTTCTGTCGAGGTGGATGGCTAAAATAATCCTTATTACTTTTAACTTTGAAAAACAGACACAATAGCATCCATGAAGGGGAAGAATCTTTTCTGTTAACTTTTATTTGCCTTCATTTAATTTTTAAATATGTAGTAAACATGATTGTAGGGCTTCTCATTAACTGGGGTATCTTATAGTCATAATTTTTGATACACAACATTACTTACCAATTAGCCTGTCTTGTTCGTTTAAATTTCTTTGCTTATATTTTAATGGGAGCTAATGATGCCTTTGTTGACTTATTTAATGTTATGTAAATGTGGCTATAAACTGTGAAGGGTTTAAGCAGAAGCACTATTTTTGCTTACTCTTCAGATTTTGGAGTGTGTAGAATCCCCAGGAAACACACATATCAACACAATGAATGTAAGCTTACTGAGGAGACCAAATAATAATAATAATTTTTTTTTTTTTTTAATAATAATAATTTTTAAAACAAGCAGTGAAGGATGTTTAGAGCATGAGATTTTTACTTTCCTCTGGGTTAATTGTTTATTTGAGCATCAAAGGAATTTCAAAGTTAACTTCAACCAGTTTTTTTTCTTTTCTTTTTCTGCTCCCATAATCACTCAATATAGGCTAATCTTAAGACCATCTTCTAAGCTCAGGCAGGGAGAGCTGGGCTAGACAGGCTCCCTTGTTGAGTTTCATGAGCCTTGCTCTCAGTAGAACTCCATTTTCCCTTATGGCCAGCACATAAATATTTGAACGAAGAAATGAATGAATGAATGGAAACTTTATAATTTCAACATACACATAGATGAAGCTTCCAAGATACTGGATTCTCAATACTATGGCCTCTACTCCTCCAACAATCCTGTCCACTCCCCAGCCTCAACCACTCCCTTGTCATACCTGAGACTTTGTAACTAACAGTAACCAAACACCATCGTATTTCAATTTCACATGCTTTACTCTCTTCTTACTACTTTGTGACTTTCCAGCTTCCTTCCTCAAGTGCCCCAACTTCATCTTTCCACCCCACCAAGAACCCTGATCCGTTGATCCTGACACTTTTTCTCGGTCCCTTACCACCTTCAAGTTCTCTCTTCCCTCCTGCCCCAGCTTAAACTGCATAGTAAATCATAACAGTCACCGACTGGCATACATCCTTGAATTCCTTGCTGAACTTATCAGGTAAAAGCACAGGCCTGGTTAAACCTCATTCTCTTTCCACTCTGTACTTGCACTCGTGCTGCTGAATGTGGGTGGGGAAAATGGTCTCCCCAAGCTGAACGGGCTCACTTTGGAGTTACGATCACAAATGTTATGTGGCTCCTTCTGCTGCCAGGCAAGCACAGTATACTTCTAGCCTGTCCTGTTCCCAGTGGGATTGAATTGTGTCATCCCCGCACCCCAAGTCATATGTTGCAGTTCTGATCCCCAGTGCCTAAGAATGTGACTTTATCTGGGAATATTACTGCAGATGTCATTAGTAAGCTGAGATGAGGTCATGAGGGTGTGCCCTAATCCAACATGACGGATATCCTTATAAAAGAAGAAAATTTGGACACAGACACATACACAGGGAGGGTGAAGATGAAGTTTAGAGATCAGGGTGATACTTCTACAAGCCAAGGAACACCGGAGATTGGCAGAAACTAACGAGGAGAGAAGTGTGAAACAGATTCTCCCTCAGGGCCCTTAGAAAGAAACAAACCTGCTGACACCTTGATCTTGGACTTCTAGCCTCCAGAACTGTGAGACAATAAATTACAGTTGTTTAAGTCACCCAGTTTGTGGTACTTTGTTATGCAAACAGATATGTCCTTCTGTCACATCTTCTCTAACCTCAAATCGTCAGCATCTCTTCCCCGACCTCACTCTCCACCGATGACTGTTCTTTATTCTTCGCTGAGGAAAACAGAAGCCATCAGGAAGCCCCACCTGCACGTACACTCAGCTATGCAGGAACATTAACTATGCACCTTTCTACTGAAAGCCACTTCGATGTGCTACATGCCATCCTGCTGACCTCCTCAAGGGTATCACCCCAGCTAGTCTCTCCTCTTTGTCCTTTTTATCAACTTTTCCCGCTCGACTGAATCATTCTAATAGGAATACAGACATTCTGTATTTCTCCTATTTTTCTCTTAAAAGAAAAATCCTTCAAGAAAATGTCAAATCTCCTTTTGACTCCCACTTTCCTCCACCCATACTGCCTCATTTTGTTGCTCTCCTTTGCAACAAAGCTGCTGGAAGAAGTTACTCATATTCATTGTCTCCAGTTCCTCTCTCAGCTTCATAAATCCACTCCAACCAAGCTTGCATTGCACAGACATTTCTTTCTTCAGGTCACCAGTGACTTCCAGGCTAAATCCAAAGGTCACTTTATAGAACTCATCTTACTTGACTTAATGGCAGCATTTGACACAGCTGAGCAAACTTTCCTCCCAAAAACATTCTCTCCACTTGGTTTCTAGGGCAACACAAGACACTGTTGCTGCTTCTAGTCTCCTTTGCTGATTCTTCCTCTTCTGCCTGATTTCCTCCTTCTAGGGTTCCCCAGGTCTCAGTCTTGGTTTTCGTTTTGTCTCTACTTCACTCATGCTCTTCTATCCTTAGCACAGTTCTCTATTCCAAACTTCAAACTCCAATGTTAGACTGCTAATTTAATGTCTCCGTTTGGATGTCTGATATGTCAAACTCAGTGCCTTTCAAAAATTAAATGACTCTTCTTCCTCTTCCTATCACTTCTCCTTGCAGCCTTCCCCATCTCAGAAGGGATATAGATGTCCTTTCATTTGCTCAGGCCAAAACACTTGGGGTCATCCTTGACTCTCCTCTTTCTCTCATATCTCATGTCCAGCCTCTCAGGAAATGCTGTTGGCTTCACCTTCACAATAGATTCAGAGCCTGACCATATATTACCACTTCCATGCCTACTGCTCTAGTTTGAACTTGCCATCATCTCTTGATGGTGTAGTACTGCAATAGCCTAAATCTCTTCTTTTTTAAAATTGTTTAGCAGTTTTATTTTTTTGACGTATGGTTGATTTATAATGTGTTAGTTTTAGGTGTACAGCACAATGATTCAGCTATACATATATATTCTTTTTCAGATTCTTTCCCTTATAGGTCACCACAAAATGTTGAGTATAGCCTAAGTCTATTCTTAACACAGAAGCCAAACTGATTCTTTTAAAATATATGCGGTAGTGTCACTCCATGCAGAACCTAGCAACTCCATTTCGTGCAGATCAGAAATCAGAGTTCTTCCAATGGCTTACGAGGTCTTGCCTGGCCTGTCCCTCCTCTGCTTCTCTGGCCTCACCTATTGCTCCCTCTGCTAATTTTTCTCTAGCCACATTCTTCTCAACAATCGTTCCTCAATGTACCTGGAACCCTCCCACCCTAGGGCCTTCGTACCAATTGTCTCCTCTACCTGAAAAACCCTTCTTCCAAATATCTCTGTAGCTAATTCCCTTACTTTCATCAAGCCTTTGCTCAAATCTTCTCTTCCCAATCGAAGGCCCTTTTGAATATTGCAATCTGCTCTTCCAAAGCTCCTCATCACCTTTAGCATTCTCTTCGTTTACTTTTTTTCTGGAGTACTTACCAACTTCTCTTATTAGATGTATTAGTTTGCTAGGGAAGCCATAACAAAATACCACAGACACGGTGGCTTAAACCACAGAAATTAATTTTCTCACAGTTCTGAAGGCTAGAAGTTCAAGATCCGGTGTCAGCAGGTTTGGTTTCTCTTGAGACCTCTCTCCTTGGCTTGCAGATGGCCACCTTTTGGCTGTGTCCTCGCATGGTCCTTTCTCTGTGTTCACACCCCTGGTGTCTCTCCTTGTGTCCAAATTTCCTCTTCTTATAAGGACACCAAAGAGATTGGATGAAGGCCCATCCCAGCAGCCCCATTTTAACTTAATCCCCCTTTTAAAGGCTTATCTCCAAAACCACTCACTTTTCTCAGAATACTGGGGGTTAAGGCTTTAATATATAAATTTGGGGCAGAGAGGGAAACACAATTTAGCCTATAACACTAGGTAACTTACTTATTACATTTGTTCATTATTCTCTGTCTCAACTCCATAAGCCCCAAACATGGGAAGCTAAGTTCATGACCAGGAGCACCTTGTCTGTCTTGTTCCCTCCTGTGGCCTCTGCATCAGAAACAATACCTCATACAAAGTGGCCTCTTGATAAATATTTGTTGAATGAGTGAATGGATAGATGCAAGTCCAGGGTATTAAGAGTTAAGAAAAACAAGGGGAGGCTTTGTGGGTCACTTGGGTATAGGAGATCTAGGTTGTATTCCAGTTATGGGGTCTTGAGCAAGTAGCTTATTCTCCTAAGTCTTAACTTACTCATCTTCAAGAATGAGGGTTCTTATCTGCCTGTCTCACCACATGGTTTTGAGGTTCACATGTAAAAATGTACGTGGAAGTACTTTGGGATCCTCAATTCTCATTCATATATGAGTCATTTTATTTACCATGTGGCTAATAGTAATTATAATAGTAATAATGACAGCTGCCTTCTACTAAGTCCTTACTGTGTAACAGGCACTGTATTAAGTGTTTTACAGTCACTACCTTATTTAATCCTCATAGAAACCTTCAAGGTAGCTACTACCCTTTCCATTTTTCTAACTAGGAAAACTGGATAATGGTCATGGAGCATTAAAAAGATGTATTTACTCTATGCTATTTGGCAGAAATTAACTTGACCGTTAGAACTTTAAAGAAGCGTGTGTGTGTGTGTGTGTGTGTGTTCATGTTAGTATTAGAAGTCTATCCTTCAGATGATTAACAGTAAAAATCAGAGATCTAGATTGGTGCTGTGTCTTATGATATTGTACTCTATAAGGTATTGTTGTGTCTAGGGCATTTCAAGAATGGCAGAGTCTCTGGTTTTTCATTCTTTTTCTTTCTTTTTTTTTTTTTTTAACTCTTAAAAAGGTAGCCACTAAACTAGAGAACTTAGACGCATTCTCCTCCTCTCTCTAGATAAATATAATCTACTGGCTGTCCTGACTACATATTTTTAATCTCTAAATGCCTCATTCCTTCTTGTTTGTCCAGCGTTGTAGCATGCTAAAGGTCTGCCGAGAGGGATTTGGCTAACCCTTGTCAGAACGAGAACCAGCCATTTGTGTGCAGTACAGTTAAAATTGCACCATTATACTTGAAACTAATATTATCCTAATGGGTTGAGATAGGGGAAGAAGGTTGCTTAGAAAAGATTGTAAGTGACTTAGCACTGGTTTCTCACTTCCAATGATAATGTTCTTCAGAACTGTGTTTTGAACACATTATTATAGATTTAAATATTTTAATATTCATTTATTCTAATTTTCCTTTTGATAGGTGCCATCTCCGTACTTGCATTTCATCAGCTCTGACTAGTGACACCACTCTGTTTAATATCTTCCTTGGTCAAATTTCTTGCGATTTGGGGACTAGATTTTAGCTTCTTAAGGAGGTTTCAGCAACTCCTTTGTGGTTCAACATTTAAAACTCAGATACTCATCTAAAATCCTTTCACAAGGAGTTACTCAATCTAGAGCTTGTATAAATGTCCTGGGATACAGTCTATTGGAGATATTGTCAATATTTGCCCTCAATCACTACCTAGCTCCATTTTCAGTTGTGTTTGGAATTGAGATAGAAGTCTTTATTCTTTCTTAAGTGTCAGTTTGGAGTATATTCTAGGCAGTCAGTAATTTCTGCACATGGCAGATGCCAGCCCTGAAAGGGAATATGAAACTCGCTATGCTGGCTAGTGTAGGTACCGTAAGATCCGTCTGCTCTAAAATACACCCCCACAGGCCCCCATGATGCCTGGGTCTCCTCATCTCTGCCATTTGTCTATAATCACGTTGCTTTTAGTGGGTCCCTGTGAAATGCAGCTGGCTTCTGGAAGAGTAATTTATGCCCCTTACTCATGTTAGCACATATGTGTGACTGAGGAAATGGGACACAGAAAAGGCAAGTTTTGATGAAGAATGAAAATCAGGAAAATAACAAGCCCAGAAGTCTTTCTGAAAAGGGTAGGACCATGGATGGTTCCATAGGGACTGAAGGTACCAGTTAAGGGCACTGAGTTCCTGAGCATGAGGCATTCCTCGTAGACTCTGCGGATGGGGAAAGGAGGAGAGATGAATTGATGTCCAGTTTTGTCTCTGCCATAATTATACAAAGGCCCAGTCTTCCTCACACACCCCTCTTACTCACAGATTTACTCCTTTACCCCAGGTCTTCACCTGACTGCCTTTTTATCAGCAGTGAGGTCCTACCTCAAACGTCAGCTTTTAAAAGAGACCCTCTCAGACTATCCAGTCTAAAACGGCAGTCCCCAAATTGTGTGTCTTATCTCAGGATGCCATAAAAAAAAAGCTCATACATTTATTTTCCCACAGATCTGGAGGCTGGAAGTCTGAGATAAGGATGTCAACATGGTTGGGTTCTGGTGAGCACTCTCTTCCTTTCTTCCAAGATGATTACCTTCCCGCTGTGTCCTCATGTGGTGGAGAGAGACAGAGAGAGAGAGAGAGAAAGCAAGCAGAGGTTACAGGCTTGGTGTGGGGTCCCAGAGCTAGTAAGTGTCAGAGATGGCATTTCAACCAGAGAAATCTGTCTCCAGGACTCTTACCCTGAACTACTACACTCAGTTCCCTCAATACCATGGAGGTTACAGAGACTGGGATCGAAAGAATGATTATGACTGAGTCTGTGAAGGATTGAGTCTTTAGCTCTTAGTTCTTTTAGAAAATTCGAGAAGATTAGATAATATGGAGCAAGGGAGCAGAGGTATAAGGAGAGAAAGGAAAAGAGAAGTATGCCTGTAGTAGAGGGAGGGGGCAGCATTCATCTTCTGTGACATGCAAGGGGGCTGTGCCAACACTTACGCTCACTTGGTGATGGTCGACACTGAGCTTCCTGAGCTTTCTGTCATGTGCAAAGCAGACAGCATGGTGCGGTGAGGAAAACATTTGTTTTGAAACTGGACAGATATAGGTTCTCATTGTGACATATGTAAGCCATGTGACCATGGGTGAGATCTAAACTCACTGATCTTATCTTTTATCATCTATAAAATGTGGACAATGATGTTTAAAAATTTGCTGCGAATGTTAAATTAAAGCACATGTGTATAGAGCTATCCTTGGTGTATGGTAGATGTTCAATAAATTCAGCCTCTCCCTTAACCCTATGGATTTTTTTAGGCACATTAACATACATTTCAAACACCTGTACCCTCTTAAAGCAAAACAGAGAGAAGCCAATAAAAATAACAAAATAAATAAAAGCCAAACTTGGTTAACAGTAAACTCATAGGAACATTTATTTCTAGATCTTTCTTTTTCTTTTTCGTCTGAAAGTGACAGGTTGTTATACTAATGTTGCAGTTGTTTGCTACTTAAAGAAAATTTTAATAAGGATAAGAAAATTATACTTCACTTTTAGTTCTCTTTTGACATGTTTCCATGGATCTTTAGATTGAAGTAACAGTCTTATAGCTAGAAAATGGGCCTGCCAGTGACTCGATATCCCTCCTTGAATTATTTTGTAATCTTAGGCACATCCATTACCTCTTCCCTGGCTGAGATCCTGCCATAAATTGGAAGACGGAAAATTTATGGGCATGTAATAGAAGTAGTAGAAATACTGAGTATAAAAATTCCTTGGAAAAATTATTCTGTACAATCGTATGTTGGGCAAGAACTCAGACACCTTTTGGTCCTGGGTCTCCTCCTGGATCCTGGCTCATCCTCCACACGTGTCCACATTTGGAGGATGAGTTTGTCGTCGTGCATCTGTGAGTGCTAAGGTGAGAGAGGCAGAGGTCTGAGGACGGAGGCAGAAAAATTAGAGGAAAGGAGAGGCAGTTTTTCAGTTCAGCAATTCTCGACTCTCCAGAGCTGCCGTCGGCCCCCAAACCGAGGGATCACCAGCCATCACTAAGCCTTCCCCGTTTCTTTTCCCCCATTCCAAGCTCATGTGTCCTTGGCAGGGCCGTCAGGAGGAGGTGAGGCTTGCTTGACCCATGAGCCTGACACTTGACGCCAACACTCCTCACCTCCCAGCCTAGGATGCTCCTCTCACTCTTCATAGATTTGAGCTGGAACTCTGTGCCCCCCTGAAGCGATAGTAAAGTCATGTGTGTCTGTGTGCTCAGGGGCACTTTTGTGGCAAGAAAGTCAATTTCGCCTTCCTATCCTTCTGGGAGTTTATGACTCCAAAAGATCAAGGACTCTAATTTTCTACTGATTTCCACTGCGTGATCTCTTACCCCCATGGTTTTAACCACTATCCTTAACTTCACTCTCAGATACTGTCAAGGTGTCTCCATCTGCACCTCAAAACTCAATAAGGCTTCTTCTCCTACACCAGATGTTCCTTGTCCCATATAACCTCCCATGGTACTGCATTGTCCATCCTTCTGCGCCATCTTCCTCATTCCAACATCTGATCAATCACCAATCCTAGCAATTCTTTCTCTGAAGTTTTCCTCGAGCTGGTCCCTTTCTCTCTGCCTTGAACACCGTTTCCCTAGGGCAGGCCTTCACCACCTCTCACCCTGACAGGTACAACCGTCTCCCTCCTGGTCTTCTCTTTCTGCCCTAAATCTATCCTTCTTATTACAGCCAGACTCTACCATCTAAAACGTGGCCTGACCACATCACTACCCTGTTCGCACAATTTTCTGGGCCTTCTTGGACCAAGGCTTATTCCTATAAAGGTAAACAAGACCAGCCATCCTGCGTACCTCTTCATTTCCATTCTTCCCATGTCCCCAAGTACACATCACACTCAAGTCAAACAGCACAACTCACTGTGACCCCCGTGCACCAGCTGCTTCATGCCTTTTAGAACCCTGTCCTCTTCCCTTGGAATGCCTTGCCCTCTGTTCTTCATTCAAGAGTCTGTTTTTTCAAGTCACCTTGTCTCTGCCCAGATGAACCACACTTTGTGCTGCCAGAGCCCTCTTGGGTACCAGTATTACCTAGACCAACCATCGTATGTGTAGGAAGCTATCTGTTGCATGTTTGTGCTCCCATAAGACTGTAAGCTCCTCAAGACCCTCATCCATCTTGAGCCCAGTGCCCACCACATGGCCTGCCCTTTCCCTGCTACTCACCAGTACCTACTGAATTGAAGTTAGTTCAATGCAAAGAAGTTAGTTGTGCTTGTAAGTAATCATACTTCCATATTCAGCAGTGCAGAAAAGTGAAAACTAAAATAGTCACCTACTTATCATTTTACTTTACTTACTCATATTTAAAATGACCTGAAAGTTGCTTATTTTCTGTTTTCCTATTTCTTAATACCTGCACTAATATCTCCCCTACATGCTAATAGGAAATGAAGAGCTATCTATTGTAAAAAACCTCTTTGATAAATACCAATCACACACATATCTAAGCAATCAGTGCCAGTCCATGACATTGCTGGGGCCACAGTTTATCCCATGACACTTTATACTCTCTGTCAGAATCTGCTTACACAATTGCTAGCAGTCTTCCAGAAATGATTGTCCACATTCATTGGTAAATGCCAGATTCTGAAGTCAGAGCAGAATTTGGCCGATGAAGAGTCCAGAGTTGTTCTATGATATGCACTCTGAAACCTGTATGACCAAGGCATTAGTGGCCCTGGACAAAGATCCACCATAGAACTCGACTTCTCACTGATGAATGAGCTTTTGGAGAGCCTGTGAGCCCTGAGATGAATGTGCAATTCTGTAAGTAGGGCCATTTCACAGGAGAAGATGCCCACAGCTTCTATCACATGCTCAAAGCGGCCCCTGAGACGCCAAAGTTCATGAAGAATTTAAGAAAGCTGTAGATCCTTTTCCTGTGATAACTTGTTCTGTTTATGAGTATTAATTCTGGGTGGTGGTGGGGATGGTGGTGAGTGGGTGGGGGATACAAAGTTGAAGCAATCTGTTCTTCATTGACCAACTTATGGCTCATAAGTGAGTAATCAGCATAATCTAAATACTCTAAAATGAACTATTCTTTTGGGCTCAACAAAATGCTTTTTAGGTTGAAACCAATCAGTAGGAAATGACTGGTGTTTGTTAGTGTTTGAGAGGAGAGACCAGATTCTTTGCACATTAGCATTCCAGTTGATGCCAACATAAACCTCCAGACCTCCAAGTCACAGAATGTGTTATTGTTTTCATATGAGTGAATCTGGGACCGCTTGTGAGTCCTGTTTCCATCCCTTACTTGAAAAATGGAGCTCCCTGTTTCCACAGACTCTGGTGACAGAAGTAACAAAACAATCCTTCTGAAGGTTAAACATGCAGAGAAGAACATTCTTCCTCAAGTTGGTGTAGTCCCGGCTCTTGTTTCCATTTAATCGTGGAGTTGAGAGAGGACAAACTCTGATTTGACAGCCATGTAAGCTAAAAAGCTTGACTCGTGGAACCCAGCCCACACGGCAAGGGGTCCTTCCTGCTCATGAAGGAAGCTCCCCCAGGAAGGACATGATAGTTTAGGCCTGTTTGGCATTTTTCTGAGAGTGCTGTAAGATATTATTTTCTAGTGTACTGCCTCTTATATAACACCAATTTTCCAGGACCTCAGAGCATGTTATTTCTGTGTGCAGAATCTTTGGATTCCTAGGCTAAGGAAAATAATGCCAGGGACTCTCCAAACACCACTGCACTTCCTGAAATGGGTCCAAAAGGAAGAGGGCCAAAACTGGAGGCATTTGTTTGCTGCCCCCCTTCAATTTTCTGTAGTAAATGTGGTGCTAAGATTCAAGCAGGGAAGTTCAATAAACCAGAGTTTGAGCCCCAATGACACTTACTAATTGTGCCCCTGAGGGTATTACCTAATCTCCTTCAGTCTTAGTTTCATAACCTGTAAAATGGTCTGACAATTATATCTGTCTCATAGGATTGGGGGGAGGATTAAATTCTCAAAAGGCATATTGAGTTGATATCAGCAACAATGGAGTAATAAATAAGTCTTAGGCTTCCAAAAATTATCTCCTCCACAAAAGCAATGAGAAAATGGGCAAAAATTGTCAGAATCAGTTTTTTAGAACTTGGAAATTAATCAAAGGCTTACAACAATCCAAGGAGCATTTATTAACGAATTGTAATTGCATCTCAGTAAGGACAGAGGCTTTTTGGCATTTTAGGTTGCCCTATTTCCATATCACTCCCACCCACCTTGAAAACCCACAGCCCATTAGAGTGGTGAAAACCATCAGCCAGGTAGAAACAAGGAGGAAACATGGTGTTGGAGCTCCTTCAAACCTCATTTCCATTCTTTGTTCTATATGGTGTTTCTTTGAAGACCTCACTTGGGAGGCTGTCTTTTTTTAACCTGACTCGGTGCTTGCCATGTAAAAAACCTTTTCCCAGGGAGCATTTGTATAAAAGAAATAGAGTCAATTGATTAACATCGCAGCTGCCTGAAGAGTTGGATAACAGAGTAAACAAAAGCTAGGGTCTAGCTCTCAAATACTGATGGTGGAACAGTAAATTGGTACAATCACTTTAGAAAACTATTCAGAGGTATCTATTAAAGCTGATTGTACCATGTTTATGACACAGCAGTTCCGTTCCTAAGTATATATCCAACAAATAGGTTTATGTATATTCACACAAAGACATGTTCTCGAATATTCGTAGCAGCCCCGTTTATAGTAACCCCCAAAAGAGAACTATACAAATCCCCATCAAAAGTAGACTGCATAAGTAAATTGTAGTATGTTCATACAATGGAATATTCTACAACAATGAGAATGGGCAAACTCGAGCTAAATACAATAAATTGGATGTATCTTATAAACATGATGTTGCATGAGAGAAGCTAGATACAAAAGACTTTATACTGTATGATGTCATTTACATAAAATTCAAAACAAGCAAAACCATTCTATGCTTCTAGAAGTCATAATAATACAATTGGGAGAATTATCAGTGACTAGAAAAAGGAAAAAGAGGAATTCTGGAGGTACCAAAATATCCTATTTCTTGACTTGTATACATTTGTGTACTTCCTGAAAAATGCATCAAGCTAGACATATGATGTGTGTACCTTTCTGTATGTATGTTATACATATATACTCCATTCAAAGATCTCTGAATACAAAGAAAAAGGCAAGGAATGAATATCCATGGCCCCACTAACCCATTAACCCCAAATGATTATGGTTAGTATTATAGATTATGCTTTTCCATTCCATGTTTATGCATACTTGAGTACATGTATTCTTTTTCCTACAAAAATTGTATTGTACTATATTCCCTACTTTATAATCTGATTTTTTTCTTAATAATATGCTACAACCATCTTCCAATGTCAATATGTAATATTATTGCTGGAACATATCCAATCTTACTAAACCAGTCCCCTATTGTTGGGCATGATGGTTGTTTGTAGACTTGACCTTTCATATGAATTGTTAAAATATATCATCGATGAGTCATCGTACTCATTTCTATTTTTTTTTAACATAAGAGTAGAATTGCTGGTGAGGAGGAATGCAATTTGGAACTTTTTAAAAAGCCTTTAGTACATGTTTTAAAATCATCCTCCAAAAAATACCGAAACTATACTCCAATCAAATTTTATGGAAGGAGCCATTCCTTTGCCAAGATTGGGGATTATGATTCTTTTTCATATTTTCCATTTTACTGGGCCAAAGAAATTATATTTTGATTTATTGTTTTTGTAATTTTTATTCCTGCAAGAAGTGAACATTGTTTGCATATGTGCATCAGCCATTTATATTTCTTCTTTTGTGAATTGCATATTATGTACTTTATACATGTTTAGAATATCAACCCTTTGTCCACTCTGTATTTCAAACATTATTTCCCAGTTTGTTGCTTGCTTGTTGGTTTCTTTATACCATTTTGGGGGTACAAGGCAAGTCTGTCATGATTTTCCTATAAATTATTTATTTAATCATCTTTTCTTAATTATTGTTTTATTTTTCACATTTCGTCTGTCTATAGTTTATAGAGTATGGTATGTGGAGTAAGATAAGAATATGACTTCTTGTTTTCCAGTAAATAACCATTTCTCTTCATTTACTGAATAATCCTTTCTAGAGCTGGCATATTGTAGAAAGTATTTGCTTTTTATTCAAGGACTGAGGAAGAGAAATTTAAAAATCTTAACAAACCCTAAAATTCAAAGAAGTAGTTCTCTCTGAAGATTTAATATTTTATTTAACATCCTTGAAACAAAATTTTGCTTATCAGCATTGCAGGTTGGTTACTGACTCCTTAGTCCCTTTTGTCTTTATCTGTTTAGGATATTAACTCTTTGTTTTCTAATATATACATCAAACTATGTTTCAACCTACCTCTGTCCTCCTGCTTGAGAAATAATAAACTATTAGGAACATTCCTAGGATCTGATTATAGATAAATTTGAACATGCCAAAACAAATACAGGAAGTCCTGTTTATTTCCTTCATAAGTGGAATGCCAGCCATATGCCAGGTTCTTCATAATATATACGAAGTACTTAGAACAAAGTATACAAACTACTTAGAATCCGTAACTAATTACCACACAGCATAATGAATTTGTTGACCATCAGTTATTCATCAGACTTAGGAGTATGTTTGTTTGAGCACAGCCCTAAAAGTGATTGTGATTATTCTATGCATAGCTTTCTTATTTGTTGCTCATGAATCATAGTGACCATCTCTTTGTTCAAATCAAGCAACGTAACCACTGGTCTAGGCTCAGCTTCTTTACTATTAGGTTGCTAAGGGAAAAGAAGGAGGAGGAGGAGGAGGGAAGGGACTGGTAAGGAGGGGAGGGAAGGAAAAAGAAAAGAAAAGAAAAAAGAAAACTTCAAACTAGATAAACATAAAAGGTGGTTTATTTATTTATGTATTTATTATTATTATTTTTTAATTTATTTTTGGCCGTGTTGGGTCTTCGTTTCTGTGCGAGGGCTTTCTCCAGTTGCGGCGAGCGGGGGCCACTCTTCATCGCGGGGCGCGGGCCTCTCACTGTCACGGCCTCTCCCGTTGCGGAGCACACGCTCCAGACGCGCAGGCTCAGTAGTTGTGGCACACGGGCTTAGTTGCCCCGCGGCATGTGGGATCTTCCCAGACCAGGGCTTGAACCTGTGTCCCCTGCATTGGCAGGCAGACTCTCAACCACTGCGCCACCAGGGAAGCCCAAAAGGTGGTTTATTAATGCACGTAGGTGAAAAGTTCATCCTGGTCAGACCAATGCATTCACATAATACCAAGAATCTGTCTCTTTATAGGCTTTAGCCCTGTTTTCTTCACCCTTGGCTTTTCTTTCAGATAAGACCTCACCAAATAGTAGCAAAGGTGGTATCAGCTGCTCTGGGGTTTTAGCCTCCTAGGTTAGCAATCTCCCCAGGAAACAAGAGCGCCTCTCTCCCACCAGCTCTGTCAAATGCCCCGGGTATGATTCTCATTGGCCCACCAAAGGTCCTATGCACATCCCTGAATCAATGACTATGGCTAGAAAAGAAAGGGGTGTACCTAGTGGTCACATCTGTGTCATGTGCCCATGACGTGGCCTAAGAGTAAAAGTGATATTGGTTCTATTGACAGTTTTGTTATCAGGAGGAGGATGCTTGCAGACAAAGCAGGTACCCTAGAAAATTCTGAATAGTTGCCTCGGGCATTTTTGCTTTCCTGTCCCCAAACTGCAAAGTACTGCCTATGGTAAAAATAAGAAGAGCTCTCTTACAAAGGGACTTTTGAGAGAGACTTCCTTTTAGCACTTAATTTCAAAGAGGAGAGACATGCCTTCCACATCCTCCTTAGCTACAAACATTGGAAAACTTATAACATTGTTTCCTTGCATTTTGTTTTGCCATGTGCCATTGACTGTCACATTTCACAAGTTAAGAAACATGTTATTTCTTTATTTTGTCAGTCTTTGGTATTCTCTGGAGAGAAATTATGTGTCTCTGTTTCAGTGGAATAGATTTAATCTGTTTGTTTTGTCTCTAGACTCACCTAACTCCTTGTCTTTCACAGTCAAAGGTTTTCCTTTTTCCTCTCTTGGTGAAGAGGTGAATCTGTCCCAGATTCTGGAAAATATGGATTTTTAAGTATATCACATTAAAGACTTTCCAGTGTAGAAGGAAGTTGCCCTAGAAATGTTATCTCTTGTTCTGGTATTGTTTGGAATTTGCTCTGTCAATACAATTATTCAAGAACTCTAAAGGAGGCATTGACCTTGTGCTTTGGACTTTTGTATCACTGTAGTCATACTTTGTCTGCAGATCTCTTGTTAATTCTCCCATATATTAAACATCCACCTTCTTATAACACAAATTACATTGTGTATATATATATATATATATATATATATATATATATATATATATATATATATATATATATATATATATATATATATATATATATATATATATATATATATATATATATATACATACATTATACACCTGAGGTTGAGGTTTGAGGCAAATCCTTAGAATGTTTGTCTTTCCAAGTAATTTGCCTGATTTTATGGGTGGGCTCTTGATCAATAATGGGGATCATTTGGGGAATCCTGGTTATGTTACAGAAGAGGAAAGCAGTGGACCAGCTGTGTGTTTTACTAAATGTATCACTGGTGTGTTTTTATGAAGATATTTGCTTCCTATCACTTAAAGTGTAAGGAAGTTTAGTTGTACATTAGGCTTAAGCTATGTTTATCTTCAAGCTGCCTTATTATTTATTTGCAGGTTATATCCTATATATTGCAAATTCTTCTCAGCCAACTATATATAAACACTGTATCCAGGTATATATTGTTTAGCACATTAAATTATCATCATTAATAATTACATACATTAAGGTCTTCGCCAGCTGTCTTTGGCTTCTTGTTTCTCTTTTCCAAAGCTTTGTTCCCCAGTGCACAGGCCATGGAACACGAGTTCTGGAAGATGCTAATGAGTGTTTCCAAAAAGGGGTTGGGGTTCCTTGCGCAAATATATTTGGAAAAGCCCAGATGAGACCCAGTGAA